>NC_086451.1:335180612-335503737 GCF_028390025.1 Pseudophryne corroboree | reverse complement strand
TGGAATTACCCCCCATTGTTATATAACTCCCAAAAAAATAATGGAGAACAAAAATTTGGAGGATAAAATAGGGAAAGATCAAGAACTACTTCCTCCTAGTGCTAAAGTTGCTGCCACTAGTCATGACATAGACTAGGGGTGGGCAACATGCGGCCCAGGGGGCCGGATGTGGCCCGCGAACTGATTCTGCCTGGCCCGCTCTCCCCCACCAGTGTTTAATGACAAGCGGCCCGGCTGAGCCGCTTGTCATTGCGCTACAAAGTTCAAAGATGCAGAGCCGCTGAGGAAATACCCAGTCACGTCATAGGGTCTGCTGACCGGGATTTCCTCTGTGACATCAGGCGCTGGGTGGCATAGGGGGTGGAGCCATAGCAGGAGCGTGCAGAGGGCAGCGGGTAGCTGCAGCGGCTCTGTGCAGGGCAGCGGATCTGGCAGCGGGCAGTGGATAATCTGGGCAGCAGATCTGCCACTGTGAAAAAAAAGACATCAAAGGTAAAGCTGCTATATGGGTCGTGGGGAGGGGGGGGAAGGGGGGTAGAGACTGCTATATAGGTTCAGGGGAGGGGGTGAAGGGGGTAGTGACTGCTATATGGGTTCTGGGGTGGGGGAAGGGGGGTAGAGACTGCTATATGCGTTTAAGGGAGAGGGGAGATTTGAGACTGCTATATGGGTTCAGGGGAGAGGAGAAGGAAGAGGAGGTTGGGGGGAGCTAGTAACTTATACCCCTTTTCCACGTGCTACAACCCCCTTTCAGACAGCACTCACCAACCCGGCATATTGCCGGGTTGGTGACACTGCTAGTGACGCGGCAGGGGCGGCGCTGGGAAATCGCATGATCTCCCAGCGCCGCCCTACCTATACACTGTGAACGGGAGCCGTGTTGCCTCGACACGGCTACCGTTCACACTAGACAGTTTACCAGGTTGAACATGTGTTCAATCCGGCTATCTACCTGGGTAGGATTCCCTTTTCGACTAGGGAAAAACACGGGTAAATGCGCGCCCTCGCGCATTTACCCGTGTTTTAAGGAGCTAGTAGAAAAGGGGTGTGAGAAATGGGAGCTGTTTTTTTTTTTGTTTTTTTTACTGGATGTGTTGTTTTAGACATTTGTATTTTGCCTGTAAAAAACTACATATGCAGTGTAATGTAAATTGCGGTGTCTGTATATATGTATATATATATGTATATATCTATGGGCCTAATTCAGACCTGATCACTAGGGTGTGATTTTTGCACTGCTACGATCAGGTAGTCGCCGCCTACAGGCGGAGGGGGAAATCACTGTGCAGGGGTTTGATCGCATGTGCAGAGAGCTGCACAAACAGAAGTTTGTGCAGTCTCTGCTCAGGCCAGGACTTACTCTTCCAGTGCGATGATCGGGGCCGGAGCTTATGTCAGAAACCCTCCCTTCAAACGCCTGGTCCCTCTTGCTTTTTTCCGTGCACTCCTCTAAAATGGTCAGTTGCCACCCACAAACGGCCTCTTCCTGTCAATCACCTGTGCGATCGCTTTGTTCGCACCATCCTGTCACTACCCGACGCTCCCCAGCGCGGCAGACCGACGTGCCTGCGCACTGCAGTGCATGCGCAGTTCAGACCCGATCACCCGCTGTGCGAAAATACACAGCAGTTATCGGGTCTGAGTTGGGACCTATAACGGGTCTTATTTTGAGTTGGCTGCATTTGCATTTTGCAGCAACTGCTGACTAAGGGGCTGATTCAGACCTGATCACTGTGCTGCAAATTTTGCTGTCCTGCGTTCGGGTAGTCACTGCCCCCAGGGGGAGTGTAAATTCGCCAGTGCAAGTGTGCAATCGTATGTGCACGCTGAGCTGCAAAAATCTACCTTGTGCAGTCTCTGTGCAGCCCAGGACTTACTCCTACAAATATTTGTCATTCATATTAGTCCCCGCCTTTGTGTGTGGCCCTCGAATATTCACTGGGAGTGTTAAGCGGCCCCCCAGCTGAAATAATTGCCCACCCCTGACATAGACAATGAAATCCCATCAACATCGTCTGTCAAGGCCGATGCCCAATGTCATAGTAGAGGGCATGTAAAATCCAAAAAGCCAAAGTTCAGTAAAAAGACCCCAAAAAATAAATTGAAATGGTCTGAGGAGAAACATAAACTTGCCAATATGCTATTTACGACATGGAGTGGCAAGGAACGGCTAAGGCCCTGGCCTATGTTCATGACTAGTGGTTCAGCTTCACATGACAATGGAAGCCCTCATCCTCCCACTAGAAAAAAGATAAAAGTTAAGCTGGAAAAAGCACAGCCAAGAACTGTGCGTTCTCAGATGGTATGGATATGGGTGTTGCTGGCGCTGAGGAGGAAGTTGAAAATGAGGATTCTGATGGTGATGTGGTTTGTTTAAATCAGGCACCGGTGGAGACACCTGTTGTCTGTGGGATGAATAAGCCCATTGTGATGCCTGGGCAAAATACCAAAAAAGCCATCTCTTCGGTGTGGAATAATTTCTCCATAAATCCGGACAACAGGTGTCAAGCCGTGTGTTGCCTCTGTCAATCTTTAATAAGTAGGGGTAAGGACGTTAACCACCTAAGAACATCCTCCCTTATATGTCACCTGCAGCGCATTCATCAGAAGTCAGTGTCAAGTTGTTAAAGTTTGGGTAAGAGCATAAGCAGTCCACTGACACCTAAATCCCTTCTTCCTCTTGTACCCAAGCTCCTGCAAGCCACACCACCAACTCCCTCAACGTCAACTTCATCCTCAGTCAGGAATGTCAGTAGTCCTGCAGGCCATGTCACTGGCAAGACTGAGGGGTCCTCTCCTACCCGGGATTCCTCCAGAGGATCCTTGAGAGGTATACCTGCTGCTGCTGCCGCTGCTGTTGTTGCTGCTGGGAGTCGATCATCATCCCAGAGGGGAAGTTGATACACCAATTATACTGCTTCAACTAAGCAATTGAGTGCCTTCACAGTCCTTTGTGAGGAAGATGAAATATGACATCAGTCATCCTTTTGCAAAGCGGATAACTGAGGCCTTGATATCTATGTTGGTGTTAGACGTGCATCCGGTATCCACCATTAGTTCAGTGGGACTTTGAGAATTGTTTGAGGTACTGTGTCCGCAGTATCAAATACCATCTAGGTTCCACTTCACTAGGCAGGCGATACTGAGAATGTACAGAGACGTCAGAAAAAGTGTCCTCAGTGTCCTACAAAATGCAGTTGTACTCACTGTCCACTTAACCATGGACATGTGGACAAGTGGAACAGGGCAGACTAAGGACTATATGACTGTGACAGCCCACTGGGTAGATGTATGGCCTCCCGCAGCAACAACATCAGCAGCACCAGTAGCAGCATCTCGCAAACACCAACTCGTTCCTAGGCAGCCTACGCTATGTATCACCACTTTCCGTAAGAGGCACACCGCTGACAACCTTTTACGGAAACTTTGGGACATCATTGCAATATGGCTTATCCCAATTAGACTCTCCTGGGGATTTGTGATATCAGACAACGTCACCAATATTGTGCGTGCATTACATCTGGGCAAATTCCAGCACATCCCATGTTTTGCACATACAATTAACTTGGTGGTGCAGAATTTTTTGAAAAATGACACGGACATGCAGGAGATGCTGTCGGTGGCCCGAAAAATTAAGGGCCACTTTCTGCATTCAGCCACCACGTGCCGAAGACTGGAGCGCCATAAAACACACCTGAATCTGCCCTACCCTGCCATCACCTGAAGCAAGATGTGGCAATGAGGTGGAATTCAACACTCTATATGCTTCAGAGGAGGGAAGAGCAGCAAAAGGCTTTTCAAGCCTATACATCTACCTACGATATAGGCAAAGGACGGGGAATGCACCTGACTCAAGCACAGTGGAGAAAGATTTGCGTCTTGTGCAAGGTTCTCCAACCCTTCGAACTTGCCACATGTGAAGTCAGTTCAGACACTGCCAGCTTGAGTCAGGTCATTCCCCTCAACAGGCTTTTGCAGAAGCAGCTGGAGAAATTGAAGGAGGAGCTAAGATGGAGTGATTACGCAAAGTATGTGGGACTTGTGGATGGAGCCCTTTATTCGCTTTGCCAGGATTCAAGGGTGGTCAATCTGTTGAAATCAGAGCACTACATTTTGGCCACCGTGCTCGATCCTAGGTTTAAAGCCTACGTTGTATCTCTCTTTCTGGCAAACGCAAGTCTGCAGAGGTGCAAAGACCTGCTGGTGAGAAAATTGTCAACTCAAGTGGAACGTGACCCATCAACAGCTCCTCCTTCACTTTCTCCCGCAACTGGGGCTGTGAGGAAAAGGATAAGATTTCCTAGCCCACCCGCTGGTGGTGAGGCAGGGCAGTCAGGAGCGAGTGCTGACATCCATCTGGTCCGGACTGAAGGACCTGCCAACGATTACAGACATGTCTACTGTCACTGCATATGATTCTGTCATCATTGAAAGAATGGTGGAGGATTATATTAATGACAGCATCCAAGTAGGCATGTCAGACAGTCCGTATGTATACTGGCAGGAAAAATAGGCAATTTGGATGCCCTTGCACAAACTGTTTTTTTTAACCTAAGTTGCCCCCTCCAGTGTGTACTCCCAAAGAGTGTTTAGTACAGCCGGTAACCTTGTCAGTGATCGGCGTAGGAGGTTACTTTCACAAAATGTGGAGGAGATGATATTCATCAAAATTAATTATAAATTCCTCCGGGAAGACCTTAACCAGCAACTGACTCCAGAAAGTATACAGGGACCTGTAATGGTGGATTCCAGCGGGGACGAATTAATACTCTGTGAGGAGGAGGAGGATGTACACACTGAAAGGGGTGAGGAATCGGAGGATGAGGTCGACATCTTGCCTCTGTAGAGCTAGTTTGTGCAAGGAGAGATTGATTGCTACTTTTTTGGTGGGGGCCCAAACAAACCAGAAATTTCAGCCACAGTCATGTGGCAGACCCTGTCGCTGAAATGACTGGTTTGTTAAAGTGTGCATGTCCTGTTTATACAACATAAGGGTGGGTGGGAGGGCCCAAGGACAATTCCATCTTGCACCTCTTTTTCTTCTTTGCATCGTGTGCTGTTTGGGGCCTAGTTTTTTTAAGTGCCATCCTGTCTGCAACTGCAGTGCCAGTCCTAGATGGGCCAGGTGTTTGTGCCGCACACTTGTGTCGCTTAGCTTAGTCATACAGCTACCTCATTGCACCTCTTTTTCTTCTTTGCATCATGTGCTGTTTGGGGCCTAGTTTTTTTTACGTGCCATCCTGTCTGCCACTGCAGTGCCACTTCTAGATGGGCCAGGTGTTTGTGCCACACACTTGTGTCGCTTAGCTTAGTCATACAGTCACCTCGGTGCAACCTTTTGGCCTATAAACAATATTGTGAGGTGTGAGGTGTTCAGAATAGTCTGGAAATGAGTGGAAATGAATGTTATTGAGGTTAATAATACCGCAGGATCAAAATTACCCCCAAATTCTGTGATTTTAGCCGTTTTTTTGTTTTTTTCAAAAATCATTTAGATCCAAAACCAAAACACAAAAGGGTGGTTTTGGCAAAACCAGGTCCCGGCATCCATTACGCTGAGGAGCGCGGCTGGCAGGGTGACACTATGTCACTTCCGCTTCCCGGATGCGTTCCATTATAGGTGGAACACACACAGCCGCTTCTGGTCTTACAATTACGAGCTGTAGAGCCGCTTTGTAGCGTGATCTAGTCTATATTTTTACATTTAACATTTGAGCTCCCATTAGATTACTCTATACCAGGGATGGAGTGGGGCCTTTTTTCGGCCCTGGCAATCGTGAACGCATGCGCGCGCCTTCGGCGAGTGCGCGCGTCACGGGGGGCGTGTCGCATGACATATGGGGGCGTTCCGCGAGTCTTGGGGGCGTGGACTTGTGGCACCCCCCCATTACCATGGCGACGGTTGTTGGGGGCGGGGGCGTGCAGCGAGTCCGGGGCCGTGAACTCGCAGCACGCCCCCATTTCCATGGAGACGATAGAACTAGAGAGCCGGAGGCTGCGCTGTGCGCTGCCTTCCCAGCTTTCTGAGTGACCAATTCGGACCACCTGCCCATCGGCCCTTCTGGCATGTGCCAAAAGTGTCAGATGGCCAGTGTAACACACACTGTATCCCACTAGCAATGTATCCAGTACAGTATCCAACCCGCACTGTATCCAGCCATCACTGTATCTTGCCAGCACTGTATCCCACACTGTATCCAACATTGTATCCGACCCACATAGTATCCAACCCGCAGTGTATCCCGCTCTGTATCCAACCCACACTGTATCCAACCTGCACTGTTTCCAACCCACACTGTATCCCACCAGTAATATATTCCGCACTGGATCCGACCTACACGTCATCCAACCCACACAGTATCCAAACAGCACTATATCCAACCTGTCCTGTATCCCGCACTGTATCCAACCCACACTGTATACCACAGTTTAGCCAGCCTTTAGCCAATATTGGTGAAAACAAGATTGTGAGCTGTGCTGTGGTCAAAATTGAGTGGAAATGACTGGAAATTAATGTTATTGAGGTTTATAATACTCTAGGAACCAAATTAAGTGATTTTAGCTTTTTTTGTCCATTTTTGCCAAAAATCCAAATCCTAATCCAAAACTAGTCATGGCAGTTTGGCAAATCCAAATCCAAAGACGGCCGACAAATCAGAACCAAATCCAACAAAAATGGCCCGGCACATCTCTAATTTTTATTGGAAGGTCTACATATACTGTAATTCTGCACTTCACTTGTACAGTATATGATCTGAGTATTAAAACACTTAGGGGCCTATTTATCAACATCCTCATCCAGGATGCGGATGACAGGTGATAAAATAGCCCAAACTTGCACTGCAATAATTGATTACATTGCAGGGATGTATCAATTATCGCATGCAGGGACAGAGCTTGCGGTCAAACTCTGTCCCTGCGATGACAATCCGTAGCATCATCGGGGTATTTTTCTGAAAAAATACCCCGATGTCCTGCTGCGCATGTGCCGCCTCCGCCGACATCGCCGCCGCCGCCAGGTCAACCTTCCCTGTCGCGGCTACCCCTGCATGCCGCAGACCCCCCCAGCAGATCGATATTCTCACCTGTCCAGGGAGCCGGTCCGCGCTGCCTGAGCTGGGCTGCCAGCCACCGAATCCTGTGCGCTGCGGTGACCCCCGGTGCTGTATAGTGCGCTGCCGCTTTGCAGCGTCACTTTACTGCACAGAGGTCACATTGCAGCACATGGGGGACCCGACGTCCAGCAGCGCTCACCGGGGCAGTGGACACCGGCTCCCTGGACAGGTGAGTATGGTTTTTCGTTGTTTTTTTTTTACTTTTTACACTGTGATCAGCTTGTGTGTCCATCGGACACAGATAGCTGATCACTGGAGCTGGGTCCCGCTCAGAGAATGCTGGGCAAAAGGGTGCAGATCGCAGTGCTGCCCTGTGATCTCGCCAGCCTGAGCTTGCTAGATTATCACAGGGCACACTGTGGTATTTTTTTTCAAATTTTTTTTTAGTCAATTTGGCCACATCACATTTCCCATTATAAGTATAGGGAATTATTATTATTATTATTATTATCCTTTATTTATATGGCGCCACAAGGGTTCCGCTGCACCCAATTACAGAGTACATAAATAATCAAACAGGAAACAGCAACTTACAGTTGATGACAGTATAGGACAAGTACAGGGTAAATACTAGAGATGAGCGCCGGAAATTTTTCGGGTTTTGTGTTTTGGTTTTGGGATCGGTTCCGCGGCCGTGTTTTGGGTTCGACCGCGTTTTGGCAAAACCTAACCAAATTTTTTTTGTCGGATTCGGGTGTGTTTTGGATTCGGGTGTTTTTTTCCAAAAAACCTAAAAAACAGCTTAAATCATAGAATTTGGGGGTCATTTTGATCCCAAAGTATTATTAACCTCAAAAACCATCATTTCCACTCATTTTCAGTCTATTCTGAATACCTCACACCTCACAATATTATTTTTAGTCCTAAAATTTGCACCGAGGTCGCTGGATGACTAAGCTCAGCGACCCTAGTGGCCGACACAAACACCTGGCCCATCTAGGAGTGGCACTGCAGTGTCACGCAGGATGTCCCTTCCAAAAAACCCTCCCCAAACAGCACATGACGCAAAGAAAAAAAGAGGCGCAATGAGGTAGCTGTGTGAGTAAGATAAGCGACCCTAGTGGCCGACACAAACACCGGGCCCATCTAGGAGTGGCACTGCAGTGTCACGCAGGATGTCCCTTCCAAAAAACCCTCCCCAAACAGCACATGACGCAAAGAAAAAAAGAGGCGCAATGAGGTAGCTGTGTGAGTAAGCTAAGCGACCCTAGTGGCCGACACAAACACCGGGCCCATCTAGGAGTGTCACTGCAGTGTCACGCAGGATGTCCCTTCCAAAAAACCCTCCCCAAACAGCACATGACGCAAAGAAAAAAAGAGGCGCAATGAGGTAGCTGTGTGAGTAAGATAAGCGACCCTAGTGGCCGACACAAACACCGGGCCCATCTAGGAGTGTCACTGCAGTGTCACGCAGGATGGCCCTTCCAAAAAACCCTCCCCAAACAGCACATGACGCAAAGAAAAAAAGAGGCGCAATGAGGTAGCTGTGTGAGTAAGATAAGCGACCCTAGTGGCCGACACAAACACCGGGCCCATCTAGGAGTGTCACTGCAGTGTCACGCAGGATGTCCCTTCCAAAAAACCCTCCCCAAACAGCACATGACGCAAAGAAAAAAAGAGGCGCAATGAGGTAGCTGTGTGAGTAAGATAAGCGACCCTAGTGGCCGACACAAACACCGGGCCCATCTAGGAGTGTCACTGCAGTGTCACGCAGGATGTCCCTTCCAAAAAACCCTCCCCAAACAGCACATGACGCAAAGAAAAAAAGAGGCGCAATGAGGTAGCTGTGTGAGTAAGATAAGCGACCCTAGTGGCCGACACAAACACCGGGCCCATCTAGGAGTGGCACTGCAGTGTCACGCAGGATGGCCCTTCCAAAAAACCCTCCCCAAACAGCACATGACGCAAAGAAAAATTAAAGAAAAAAGAGGTGCAAGATGGAATTGTCCTTGGGCCCTCCCACCCACCCTTATGTTGTATAAACAGGACATGCACACTTTAACCAACCCATCATTTCAGTGACAGGGTCTGCCACACGACTGTGACTGATATGACGGGTTGGTTTGGACCCCCACCAAAAAAGAAGCAATTAATCTCTCCTTGCACAAACTGGCTCTACAGAGGCAAGATGTCCACCTCATCATCATCCTCCGATATATCACCGTGTACATCCCGCTCCTCACAGATTATCAATTCGTCCCCACTGGAATCCACCATCTCAGCTCCCTGTGTACTTTGTGGAGGCAATTGCTGCTGGTCAATGTCTCCGCGGAGGAATTGATTATAATTCATTTTAATGAACATCATCTTCTCCACATTTTCTGGATGTAACCTCGTACGCCGATTGCTGACAAGGTGAGCGGCGGCACTAAACACTCTTTCGGAGTACACACTTGTGGGAGGGCAACTTAGGTAGAATAAAGCCAGTTTGTGCAAGGGCCTCCAAATTGCCTCTTTTTCCTGCCAGTATAAGTACGGACTGTGTGACGTGCCTACTTGGATGCGGTCACTCATATAATCCTCCACCATTCTTTCAATGTTGAGAGAATCATATGCAGTGACAGTAGACGACATGTCCGTAATCGTTGTCAGGTCCTTCAGTCCGGACCAGATGTCAGCATCAGCAGTCGCTCCAGACTGCCCTGCATCACCGCCAGCGGGTGGGCTCGGAATTCTGAGCCTTTTCCTCGCACCCCCAGTTGCGGGAGAATGTGAAGGAGGAGATGTTGACAGGTCGCGTTCCGCTTGACTTGACAATTTTCTCACCAGCAGGTCTTTCAACCCCAGCAGACTTGTGTCTGCCGGAAAGAGAGATCCAAGGTAGGTTTTAAATCTAGGATCGAGCACGGTGGCCAAAATGTAGTGCTCTGATTTCAACAGATTGACCACCCGTGAATCCTTGTTAAGCGAATTAAGGGCTCCATCCACAAGTCCCACATGCCTAGCGGAATCGCTCCGTGTTAGCTCCTCCTTCAATGTCTCCAGGTTCTTCTGCAAAAACCTGATGAGGGGAATGACCTGACTCAGGCTGGCAGTGTCTGAACTGACTTCACGTGTGGCAAGTTCAAAGGGCATCAGAACCTTGCACAACGTTGAAATCATTCTCCACTGCGCTTGAGACAGGTGCATTCCACCTCCTATATCGTGCTCAATTGTATAGGCTTGAATGGCCTTTTGCTGCTCCTCCAACCTCTGAAGCATATAGAGGGTTGAATTCCACCTCGTTACCACTTCTTGCTTCAGATGATGGCAGGGCAGGTTCAGTAGTTTTTGGTGGTGCTCCAGTCTTCTGTACGTGGTGCCTGTACGCCGAAAGTGTCCCGCAATTCTTCAGGCCACCGACAGCATCGCTTGCACGCCCCTCTCGTTTTTTAAATAATTCTGCACCACCAAATTCAAGGTATGTGCAAAACATGGGACGTGCTGGAATTTGCCCATATTTAATGCACACACAATATTGCTGGCGTTGTCCGATGCCACAAATCCACAGGAGAGTCCAATTGGGGTAAGCCATTCCGCGATGATCTTCCTCAGTTGCCGTAAGAGGTTTTTAGCTGTGTGCGTATTCTGGAAAGCGGTGATACAAAGCGTAGCCTGCCTAGGAAAGAGTTGGCGTTTGCGAGATGCTGCTACTGGTGCCGCCGCTGCTGTTCTTGCGGCGGGAGTCCATACATCTACCCAGTGGGCTGTCACAGTCATATAGTCCTGACCCTGCCCTGCTCCACTTGTCCACATGTCCGTGGTTAAGTGGACATTGGGTACAGCTGCATTTTTTAGGACACTGGTGACTCTTTTTCTGAGGTCTGTGTACATTTTCGGTATCACCTGCCTAGAGAAATGGAACCTAGATGGTATTTGGTACCGGGGACACAGTACCTCCAACAAGTCTCTAGTTGGCTCTGCAGTAATGATGGATACCGGAACCACGTTTCTCACCACCCAGGATGCCAAGGCCTCAGTTATCCGCTTTGCAGTAGGATGACTACTGTGATATTTCATCTTCCTCGCAAAGGACTGTTGAACAGTCAATTGCTTACTGGAAGTAGTACAAGTGGGCTTACGACTTCCCCTCTGGGATGACCATCGACTCCCAGCAGCAACAACAGCAGCGCCAGCAGCAGTAGGCGTTACACGCAAGGATGCATCGGAGGAATCCCAGGCAGGAGAGGACTCGTCAGAATTGCCAGTGACATGGCCTGCAGGACTATTGGCATTCCTGGGGAAGGAGGAAATTGACACTGAGGGAGTTGGTGGGGTGGTTTGCGTGAGCTTGGTTACAAGAGGAAGGGATTTACTGGTCAGTGGACTGCTTCCGCTGTCGCCCAAAGTTTTTGAACTTGTCACTGACTTATTATGAATGCGCTGCAGGTGACGTATAAGGGAGGATGTTCCAAGGTGGTTAACGTCCTTACCCCTACTTATTACAGCTTGACAAAGGCAACACACGGCTTGACACCTGTTGTCCGCATTTCTGTTGAAATACTTCCACACCGAAGAGATGATTTTTTTGGTATTTTCACCAGGCATGTCAGTGGCCATATTCCTCCCACGGACAACAGGTGTCTCCCCGGGTGCCTGACTTAAACAAACCACCTCACCATCAGAATCCTCCTGGTCAATTTCCTCCCCAGCGCCAGCAACACCCATATCCTCCTCATCCTGGTGTACTTCAACACTGACATCTTCAATCTGACTATCAGGAACTGGACTGCGGGTGCTCCTTCCAGCACTTGCAGGGGGCGTGCAAATGGTGGAAGGCGCATGCTCTTCACGTCCAGTGTTGGGAAGGTCGGGCATCGCAACCGACACAATTGGACTCTCCTTGTGGATTTGGGATTTCGAAGAACGCACAGTTCTTTGCGGTGCTTTTGCCAGCTTGAGTCTTTTCAGTTTTCTAGCGAGAGGCTGAGTGCTTCCATCCTCATGTGAAGCTGAACCACTAGCCATGAACATAGGCCAGGGCCTCAGCCGTTCCTTGCCACTCCGTGTGGTAAATGGCATATTGGCAAGTTTATGCTTCTCCTCCGACAATTTTATTTTAGGTTTTGGAGTCCTTATTTTACTGATATTTGGTGTTTTGGATTTGACATGCTCTGTACTATGACATTGGGCATCGGCCTTGGCAGACGACGTTGCTGGCATTTCATCGTCTCGGCCATGACTAGTGGCAGCAGCTTCAGCACGAGGTGGAAGTGGATCTTGATCTTTCCTTAATTTTGGAACCTCAACATTTTTGTTCTCCATATTTTAATAGGCACAACTAAAAGGCACCTCAGGTAAACAATGGAGATGGATGGATACTAGTATACAATTATGGATGGACTGCCGAGTGCCGACACAGAGGTAGCTACAGCCGTGAACTACCGTAATGTGTCTGCTGCTAATATAGACTGGTTGATAATGAGATGTAGTATGTATAAAGAAGAAAGAAAAAAAAAACCACGGGTAGGTGGTATACAATTATGGATGGACTGCCGAGTGCCGACACAGAGATAGCTACAGCCGTGGACTACCGTACTGTACTGTGTCTGCTGCCAATATAGACTGGATGATAATGAGATGTAGTATGTATAAAGAAGAAAGAAAAAAAAAAACCACGGGTAGGTGGTATACAATTATGGATGGACTGCCGAGTGCCGACACAGAGGTAGCTACAGCCGTGGACTACCGTACTGTACTGTCTGCTGCTAATATAGACTGGATGATAATGAGATGTAGTATGTATAAAGAAGAAAGAAAAAAAAACCACGGGTAGGTGGTATACAATTATGGATGGACTGCCGAGTGCCGACACAGAGATAGCTACAGCCGTGGACTACCGTACTGTACTGTGTCTGCTGCCAATATAGACTGGATGATAATGAGATGTAGTATGTATAAAGAAGAAAGAAAAAAAAAAAACCACGGGTAGGTGGTATACAATTATGGATGGACTGCCGAGTGCCGACACAGAGGTAGCTACAGCCGTGGACTACCGTACTGTACTGTGTCTGCTGCTAATATAGACTGGATGATAATGAGATGTAGTATGTATAAAGAAGAAAGAAAAAAAAAACCACGGGTAGGTGGTATACAATTATGGATGGACTGCCGAGTGCCGACACAGAGGTAGCTACAGCCGTGGACTACCGTACTGTACTGTGTCTGCTGCTAATATAGACTGGATGATAATGAGATGTAGTATGTATAAAGAAGAAAGAAAAAAAAAACCACGGGTAGGTGGTATACAATTATGGATGGACTGCCGAGTGCCGACACAGAGGTAGCTACAGCCGTGGACTACCGTACTGTACTGTGTCTGCTGCTAATATAGACTGGATGATAATGAGATGTAGTATGTATAAAGAAGAAAGAAAAAAAAACCACGGGTAGGTGGTATACAATTATGGATGGACTGCCGAATGCCGACACAGAGGTAGCTACAGCCGTGAACTACCGTACTGTGTCTGCTGCTAGTATAGACTGGATGATAAATAATGATATAAAAAATATATATATATCACTACTGCAGCCGGACAGGTATATATTATATAATGAGGGACCTGCTGGACACTGTCTGTCAGCAGAATGAGTTTTTTTATTTTTATAGAATAAAAAAACACCACACAAGTCACACGACTAGTGTACTTTTTCAGGCAGACAATCACAATATACTATACTGGTGGTCAGTGTGGTCAGGTCACTGGTCACAGTGGTCAGTGGTCAGTCACACTGGCAGTGGCACTCTGGCAGCAAAAGTGTGCACTGTTTAATATGTACTCCTGGCTCCTGCTATAACCTATAACTGCTCCCCAGTCTCCCCCACAATTAAGCTGTGTGAGCACAGTCAGATATTATACATAGATGATGCAGCACACTGGGCTGAGCACAGATATGGTATGTGAGTGTGACTGAGTCACTGTGTATCGTTTTTTTCAGGCAGAGAACAAGAACAGAACGGATTATTAAATAATAATAAATTATAAAACTGCACTGGTGGGTCAGGTCACTGGTCATCAGTCACTAGTATAACTCCTCCTAAGCTCCAGTAAGTAAATGAAGTGTCTCACTCTCACTCTCCTATCTATTTTAATTTCTAAACGGAGAGGACGCCAGCCACGTCCTCTCCCTATCAATCTCAATGCACGTGTGAAAATGGCCGCGACGCGCGGCTCCTTATATAGAATCCGAGTCTCGCGATAGAATCCGAGCCTCGCGAGAATCCGACAGCGTGATGATGACGTTCGGGCGCGCTCGGGTTAACCGAGCAAGGCGGGAAGATCCGAGTCGCTCGGACCCGTGTAAAAAAACATGAAGTTCGGGCGGGTTCGGATTCAGAGAAACCGAACCCGCTCATCTCTAGTAAATACACATAGTTACATCAGCAGATGACACTGGAAGAAGTATCAGGTGGCAGAAGACTGCTGGATGTGGTACAGTTGAAGATTATTAAAGTAAGACAAAAAGAATAAGTACATGAGGGAAGAGGGCCCTGCTCGTGAGAGCTTACAATCTAAAGGGGAGGGGTAGACAGACAGGGGTGACACAGATGGGGTACATAGAGAATGTGGAACAGAGGCTTAGGATGAGATTTGGCTTGGTTTAGTGAAGAAGTGGGTCTTGAGAGCCCGTTTGAAGTTTTGTAGAGAGGTGGAGAGTCTGAGGGGGAGAGGTAGGGAATTCCAGAGAAGTGGTGCAGCATGTGAAAAATCTTGGAGGTAGGATGTGGGTTACAAAAAAAAAAGTGAATTAAAGGGTTTGGAGCAGTTTTTCATGAAAACTGCTCCAAATGCCCTTTAATATATTCAGGTGATACTAAAATAATGTGAAAAGGGTTTGAAAACACCCTTTTTCACATTATTTTAGTAAAAATAATGTTAATAAAAAGACCTCTAAGCCTCAGACTCATCATAAGGAATGAATTGCATTCCTGGCTCTAATACTGTATGTCTTTATTTTTAGTTATTAGACTCACAAGTATGGCAACAAATATTGCATACTCTCCCAACACAGCTTAACCCTCCAGATACTGTCCCAACAGTGCTACTCTTGAAAATATTGCCCCAACATACCTCTCCTTCAATCACTGTTCCACTTTACCCTAAATGCCATCCCTACACTGCTCTCTCCTTCACATATTGCCCATATATTACAGTCTATCCCAAAGACTGCCCCACTTCACCCTCCAAGCTCAAATACTGCCTCAGTGTTCCACCCTAAGTCTGCACACATAGCAACATGGGTGAGGATCATTAGATCGACCCTAATTAGGTCGACAGTCTATAGGTCAACATTGAAAAGGTTGACAGACAAATGGTCATCAGGGTCATTAGGTCAATAGGTATTGTAAAAGACAATGGAAAAGGCCAACATGTACAGGAGGTCGACAGAGGTTCCTATTCCCAATCATAGTCCATGTGGATGGTAAAGTAAAAAAAAGTTGAAAAATAAAATAAAAAGGTGTATCGACCATATGTATGTCAACTAGTGATGAGCGCCTGAAATTTTTCGGGTTTTGTGTTTTGGTTTTGGGTTCGGTTCCGCGGCCGTGTTTTGGGTTCGACCGCGTTTTGGCAAAACCTCACCGAATTTTTTTTGTCGGATTCGGGTGTGTTTTGGATTCGGGTGTTTTTTTCAAAAAACCCTAAAAAAAAAGCTTAAATCATAGAATTTGGGGGTCATTTTGATCCCATATTATTATTAACCTCAAAAACCATAATTTCCACTCATTTTCAGTCTATTCTGAATACCTCACACCTCACAATATTATTTTTAGTCCTAAAATTTGCACCGAGGTCGCTGGATGACTAAGCTAAGCGACCCTAGTGGCCGACACAAACACCTGGCCCATCTAGGAGTGGCACTGCAGTGTCACGCAGGATGTCCCTTCCAAAAAACCCTCCCCAAACAGCACATGACGCAAAGAAAAAAAGAGGCGCAATGAGGTAGCTGTGTGAGTAAGATTAGCGACCCTAGTGGCCGACACAAACACCGGGCCCATTTAGGAGTGGCACTGCAGTGTCACGCAGGATGTCCCTTCCAAAAAACCCTCCCCAAACAGCACATGACGCAAAGAAAAAAAGAGGCGCAATGAGGTAGCTGTGTGAGTAAGATTAGCGACCCTAGTGGCCGACACAAACACCGGGCCCATCTAGGAGTGGCACTGCAGTGTCACGCAGGATGGCCCTTCCAAAAAACACTCCCCAAACAGCACATGACGCAAAGAAAAAAAGAGGCGCAATGAGGTAGCTGACTGTGTGAGTAAGATAAGCGACCCTAGTGGCCGACACAAACACCGGGCCCATTTAGGAGTGGCACTGCAGTGTCACGCAGGAAGTCCCTTCCAAAAAACCCTCCCCAAACAGCACATGACGCAAAGAAAAAAAGAGGCGCAATGAGGTAGCTGTGTGAGTAAGATTAGCGACCGTAGTGGCCGACACAAACACCGGGCCCATTTAGGAGTGGCACTGCAGTGCCACGCAGGATGTCCCTTCCAAAAAACCCTCCCCAAACAGCACATGACGCAAAGAAAAAAAGAGGCGCAATGAGGTAGCTGTGTGAGTAAGATTAGCGACCCTAGTGGCCGACACAAACACCGGGCCCATCTAGGAGTGGCACTGCAGTGTCACGCAGGATGGCCCTTCCAAAAAACACTCCCCAAACAGCACATGACGCAAAGAAAAAAAGAGGCGCAATGAGGTAGCTGTGTGAGTAAGATTAGCGACCGTAGTGGCCGACACAAACACCGGGCCCATTTAGGAGTGGCACTGCAGTGTCACGCAGGATGTCCCTTCCAAAAAACCCTCCCCAAACAGCACATGACGCAAAGAAAAAAAGAGGCGCAATGAGGTAGCTGTGTGAGTAAGATTAGCGACCCTAGTGGCCGACACAAACACCGGGCCCATCTAGGAGTGGCACTGCAGTGTCACGCAGGATGGCCCTTCCAAAAAACCCTCCCCAAACAGCACATGACGCAAAGAAAAAAAGAGGCGCAATGAGGTAGCTGACTGTGTGAGTAAGATAAGCGACCCTAGTGGCCGACACAAACACCGGGCCCATTTAGGAGTGTCACTGCAGTGTCACGCAGGATGTCCCTTCCAAAAAACCCTCCCCAAACAGCACATGACGCAAAGAAAAAAAAAAGAAAAAAGAGGTGCAAGATGGAATTGTCCTTGGGCCCTCCCACCCACCCTTATGTTGTATAAACAAAACAGGACATGCACACTTTAACCAACCCATCATTTCAGTGACAGGGTCTGCCACACGACTGTGACTGATATGACGGGTTGGTTTGGACCCCCACCAAAAAAGAAGCAATTAATCTCTCCTTGCACAAACTGGCTCTACAGAGGCAAGATGTCCACCTCATCATCATCCTCCGATATATCACCGTGTACATCCCCCTCCTCACAGATTATCAATTCGTCCCCACTGGAATCCACCATCTCAGCTCCCTGTGTACTTTGTGGAGGCAATTGCTGCTGGTCAATGTCTCCGCGGAGGAATTGATTATAATTCATTTTAATGAACATCATCTTCTCCACATTTTCTGGATGTAACCTCGTACGCCGATTGCTGACAAGGTGAGCGGCGGCACTAAGCACTCTTTCGGAGTACACACTTGTGGGAGGGCAACTTAGGTAGAATAAAGCCAGTTTGTGCAATGGCCTCCAAATTGCCTCTTTTTCCTGCCAGTATAAGTATGGACTGTGTGACGTGCCTACTTGGATGCGGTCACTCATATAATCCTCCACCATTCTTTCAATGGTGAGAGAATCATATGCAGTGACAGTAGACGACATGTCCGTAATCGTTGTCAGGTCCTTCAGTCCGGACCAGATGTCAGCATCAGCAGTCACTCCAGACTGCCCTGCATCACCGCCAGCGGGTGGGCTCGGAATTCTGAGCCTTTTCCTCGCACCCCCAGTTGCGGGAGAATGTGAAGGAGGAGATGTTGACAGGTCGCGTTCCGCTTGACTTGACAATTTTCTCACCAGCAGGTCTTTCAACCCCAGCAGACTTGTGTCTGCCGGAAAGAGAGATCCAAGGTAGGCTTTAAATCTAGGATCGAGCATGGTGGCCAAAATGTAGTGCTCTGATTTCAACAGATTGACCACCCGTGAATCCTTGTTAAGCGAATTAAGGGCTCCATCCACAAGTCCCACATGCCTAGCGGAATCGCTCCGTGTTAGCTCCTCCTTCAATGTCTCCAGCTTCTTCTGCAAAAGCCTGATGAGGGGAATGACCTGACTCAGGCTGGCAGTGTCTGAACTGACTTCACGTGTGGCAAGTTCAAAGGGCAGCAGAACCTTGCACAACGTTGAAATCATTCTCCACTGCGCTTGAGACAGGTGCATTCCACCTCCTATATCGTGCTCAATTGTATAGGCTTGAATGGCCTTTTGCTGCTCCTCCAACCTCTGAAGCATATAGAGGGTTGAATTCCACCTCATTACCACTTCTTGCTTCAGATGATGGCAGGGCAGGTTCAGTAGTTTTTGGTGGTGCTCCAGTCTTCTGTACGTGGTGCCTGTACGCCGAAAGTGTCCCGCAATTCTTCTGGCCACCGACAGCATCTCTTGCACGCCCCTGTCGTTTTTTAAATAATTCTGCACCACCAAATTCAAGGTATGTGCAAAACATGGGACGTGCTGGAATTTGCCCATATTTAATGCACACACAATATTGCTGGCGTTGTCCGATGCCACAAATCCACAGGAGAGTCCAATTGGGGTAAGCCATTCCGCGATGATCTTCCTCAGTTGCCGTAAGAGGTTTTCAGCTGTGTGCGTATTCTGGAAGGCGGTGATACAAAGCGTAGCCTGCCTAGGAAAGAGTTGGCGTTTGCGAGATGCTGCTACTGGTGCCGCCGCTGCTGTTCTTGCGGCGGGAGTCCATACATCTACCCAGTGGGCTGTCACAGTCATATAGTCCTGACCCTGCCCTGCTCCACTTGTCCACATGTCCGTGGTTAAGTGGACATTGGGTACAGCTGCATTTTTTAGGACACTGGTGACTCTTTTTCTGAGGTCTGTGTAAATTTTCGGTATCACCTGCCTAGAGAAATGGAACCTAGATGGTATTTGGTACCGGGGACACAGTACCTCCAACAAGTCTCTAGTTGGCTCTGCAGTAATGATGGATACCGGAACCACGTTTCTCACCACCCAGGATGCCAAGGCCTCAGTTATCCGCTTTGCAGTAGGATGACTGCTGTGATATTTCATCTTCCTCGCAAAGGACTGTTGGACAGTCAATTGCTTGGTGGAAGTAGTAAAAGTGGTCTTACGACTTCCCCTCTGGGATGACCATCGACTCCCAGCAGCAACAACAGCAGCGCCAGCAGCAGTAGGCGTTACACGCAAGGATGCATCGGAGGAATCCCAGGCAGGAGAGGACTCGTCAGAATTGCCAGTGACATGGCCTGCAGGACTATTGGCATTCCTGGGGAAGGAGGAAATTGACACTGAGGGAGTTGGTGGGGTGGTTTGCGTGAGCTTGGTTACAAGAGGAAGGGATTTACTGGTCAGTGGACTGCTTCCGCTGTCACCCAAAGTTTTTGAACTTGTCACTGACTTATTATGAATGCGCTGCAGGTGACGTATAAGGGAGGATGTTCCGAGGTGGTTAACGTCCTTACCCCTACTTATTACAGCTTGACAAAGGGAACACACGGCTTGACACCTGTTGTCCGCATTTCTGTTGAAATACCTCCACACCGAAGAGCTGATTTTTTTGGTATTTTCACCAGGCATGTCAACGGCCATATTCCTCCCACGGACAACAGGTGTCTCCCCGGGTGCCTGACTTAAACAAACCACCTCACCATCAGAATCCTCCTGGTCAATTTCCTCCCCAGCGCCAGCAACACCCATATCCTCCTCATCCTGGTGTACTTCAACACTGACATCTTCAATCTGACTATCAGGAACTGGACTGCGGGTGCTCCTTCCAGCACTTGCAGGGGGCGTGCAAATGGTGGAAGGCGCATGCTCTTCACGTCCAGTGTTGGGAAGGTCAGGCATCGCAACCGACACAATTGGACTCTCCTTGTGGATTTGGGATTTCGAAGAACGCACAGTTCTTTGCGGTGCTACTGCTTTTGCCAGCTTGAGTCTTTTCATTTTTCTAGCGAGAGGCTGAGTGCCTCCATCCTCATGTGAAGCTGAACCACTAGCCATGAACATAGGCCAGGGCCTCAGCCGTTCCTTGCCACTCCGTGTGGTAAATGGCATATTGGCAAGTTTACGCTTCTCCTCCGACAATTTTATTTTAGGTTTTGGAGTCCTTTTTTTACTGATATTTGGTGTTTTGGATTTGACATGCTCTGTACTATGACATTGGGCATCGGCCTTGGCAGACGACGTTGCTGGCATTTCATCGTCTCGGCCATGACTAGTGGCAGCAGCTTCAGCACGAGGTGGAAGTGGATCTTGATCTTTCCCTAATTTTGGAACCTCAACATTTTTGTTCTCCATATTTTAATAGGCACAACTAAAAGGCACCTCAGGTAAACAATGGAGATGGATGGATACTAGTATACAATTATGGACGGACTGCCGAGTGCCGACACAGAGGTAGCTACAGCCGTGAACTACCGTACTGTACTGTGTCTGCTGCTAATATAGACTGGTTGATAAAGAGATGTAGTAGTATGTATAAGTATAAAGAAGAAAGAAAAAAAACCACGGGTAGGTGGTATACAATTATGGACGGACTGCCGAGTGCCGACACAGAGGTAGCTACAGCCGTGAACTACCGTACTGTACTGTGTCTGCTGCTAATATAGACTGGTTGATAAAGAGATGTAGTAGTATGTATGTATAAAGAAGAAAGAAAAAAAAACCTCGGGTAGGTGGTATACAATTATGGACGGACTGCCGAGTGCCGACACAGAGGTAGCTACAGCCGTGAACTACCGTACTGTACTGTGTCTGCTGCTAATATAGACTGGTTGATAAAGAGATGTAGTAGTATGTATGTATAAAGAAGAAAGAAAAAAAACCTCGGGTAGGTGGTATACAATTATGGACGGACTGCCGAGTGCCGACACAGAGGTAGCTACAGCCGTGAACTACCGTACTGTACTGTGTCTGCTGCTAATATAGACTGGTTGATAAAGAGATGTAGTAGTATGTATGTATAAAGAAGAAAGAAAAAAAAACCTCGGGTAGGTGGTATACAATTATGGACATTTATGTATTTTGGAAGTGGTGTTTCCAAGGGGTGTTCTATGTGTAAAATGTGTAAAAGTAAAGAAAGCAAAATCACACAATATAAGTCTGTAAAAACCCAAAAGTCCTACGATATTAAAGACTTCATAACATGCAACTCTAAGAACGTTGTATATCTCCTAGAATGTGTCTGTGGGTTGCAGTACGTGGGCAGAACTACCCGTGCGCTTAAAATAAGGATGGCTGAGCATGCCCGTAATATTAAAAAAGGGTTAGAAACCCACTATGTATCATTGCACTTTAAAAATGCCCATGCCTGCAATATTAATCATCTAAAGAATTTTAGTGGAATTAAATTGATTACCCCTAACTGGAGAACTAATGATGGGGAAAAACGATTGGCAAAAAGTGAGATGAGGACCATTTACGAGCTAAAAACCTTGGTCCCAAATGGACTAAATGTAGAATTTGAAATGAAATGGTTCCTCTGATTGAAGTCAGCTTGTGCTAAAAGGATGAGTAAAAAATATGTGAATGTAACGGTACATATGGGAGATTTGAGTATCAGCTGCCTTATGAATATATGGAATGTAGATGTTTGATTAACTACTAACAAATCTCTATTTATGTTGTCTTTGTCTTTTGGCGATGAGAATACATGAACATTTATCTCTGTGCTGTGGAGAACGGGTTATACGTCCCAGGGGACTTCCGGTTTTGCGTTCCATCCAGCCGGAAATACGTCAGTGCAGAAAGGAACTGACGAGAGACAACGGTTTCCATGGCTACTGATGCGGGGAAGGACAATTTGGCGATGCGGTTTCCACGACAACGCACAGGAAACACGTCATCGTCAGTGAAGGAACACTTTAAGACGCGCAACATCATGGAGATGTACGTGTTTCCCGTGGAGCCGGAAGTGACGACCCGACACAGCACGACAAGAATATGTGGATATAGAATCCGGATTATAAAGAACTATCCCTTATAGAATGAATAGAGACTTATATTAAGGATGTTCCAGAACGGGATTTGCAGAATACCAATTAATGGGAAAATTTATTTTTCTCTCGTTTTGCTTATGTTAATCGGATGTTTAATATGTAAGAAATTATGTATAGGTACTTAAGAATACAATAGTATCCATTTTAAATACCAGAATCATGTATATAATAGATGCCCATATCAGGGGTGTCTGATTGGTCTCAAAAGTGGGAGGGAAACTCAGTTGGGTTTAAAAGGCCGACTGGGTAGGTCTCAAACATGCCCTGAGGAAGGATTTTTCCGAAACGCGTTGGCTTTTATCTATTTTTACCCAGGTCTAAAGGTTTACCTTCCATCATCTGAACTCTCCAATTAGGAACCCTGGCAGTAAGTGCCAAAAAAAATTTTTTGGGGTGAAATTATCACCATCGGTTCCAAAGGGAGCAGAGAGGGACAAACCCAGACGGCCTTGTGAGGGTATATGTATGTTTTTATTGTATGAGAATTTTTTTATTAAAAACTTCACTTTTTTACCATTGTGGACGTATGGTATTATAAAAACTGAGTGCTCGAGACTGGAAAGAAGTGGTTCCTCCCCATTATCCGCCCAGCGAATGCTGACCGCAAAAGAAACCTTTCAAGGAACATAGGGATATACCCAAAGGTGAGCATCATAATAAGGGAGAGGGTGCCTTCAGATTGTGGTGGATATGGTGTGATATATGAAGATCTTAAAGAAACCTTTCAGAACATATAGGGCCCATATATGAGGTGAGCATCTTACTAAGAGGGGCTATAGAAAAGGAGGATCAGTGGAAAATTTTGTGAAAAGATACCTTTATGTGTGTACCATCATTCGAAAGGAGGTCAGTTTGGAGGTGCGAACTGCACGGAGAGCAGAGAACATCGGATATTTAAAGTGTATCTTGTAAAGAAATTCTGTGTCTTTAGGATTAGAAGCGCTTGTGTGCTACTCCAATCTCTGTAACATTTATGTATTTTGGAAGTGGTGTTTCCAAGGGGTTTTTGTACAAAGCTGCTATAAGGGCGCGAGTCATTACTCTCTTTTTTCTTTTGGTAGATTGAGTATACACCAGTTGAGTTGTGTCTTGCTGCCCATTTTTAGAAAAATGTTCTCACATAGGGCTCAGAGAAAGGCCCAGATTGAGGATGTTTTTGGAAATAATGATCAACATTGTTTAGTAGATACTGATCTAGATAATGTCATGTATAAACTGGAGAAACTCCTTATTAAAGAGGGCAAACTATGGTGGGAGGTGGTGTCGCTTGAAAAATACTGTGCGGACAAACTAATACCTAGAGGTCTTAGAATCAACAAACTCCCCTCGTTCCAAAGAGAGTCAGGGGAATTTGTTGAAGAATGGCAAAAGTTGGTAGACACATGTTCCTTCTCATTAATGGAGTTAATTATCCGGGAGAAGAAAAAGGAGTTGCAGGAGGTGGAAGGAGAAATAGATACTTATAGATCACTGGCAGAACCATATATAGGGACCAGGGAGTATAAAGAAATGGAGGAGGCAGCCGCCATAAGAATTCTAAGAAGTGAGAGGGAAGTAAGAGTAAAAAAGCAGAAAAAGTATTGTAGGGATAAGAAAGATCAAAAAGAAGGAATGATAGGGCCCCCAAAACAGGTAGAACAAGTGGCAGTTAACACTAATCAAGGAGGTCTACCAAGGAGGACCCCCTGGAGAAATCGGGGTGGTCGGAGGGGAGTACCCCAATATCAAACACAGAGAGGAGAGGAAGAAATACAATCCAAATATGTAGACCAGGAGGATGTCTATCATCAAAGGAAATACAGAAATATATCCAATTTGGGAAATAGGAAAGATGAAGAGAATAGAGAGAGGACAGAAAGTAATAGTAGTTACTTTGGTAGGGAAGGAGGAAGGAATTACCATGATAGAAAAGAATTGGGAATCGGTAATACTATGAGATATAAAGGAGGTTACAATAATCATAGGATACCAAACAGGAATGGAAGGGATTTTGAAGAACTCCCAAAATTGTCCAATCCAGGTCCTTCAAGCTCCTCCTCTTTTTTAGAGAGAGGTGTGTACAGACCACCGAGAAGAAGATAGGCTCAAAAATACGAGGAAAGAGAGGGGGGACAAAAAAACATCTAAACAAAAGAAGAAGGAAGGGAAAAAAGAATGATAACACTCTAAACAGCCAGATTACAGTTAATACAAAGGAACTAAATGATTCCAAGAAAGATGACTTAGGAGTAACAAAGATTTACAACCTAAGTCAATATGAATTAACTGTACACGAAAAATCAGTTCTTGAGAAAGGCTTAAAATTTTCCCCTAGTAACAGATGTGATAAATTTGAGGTCCTGGTGGACATAGAAAAATTTGTGAGAAAGCTCACGTTAAAAAGATTCTTCAGTGATATGCCCGATGGAAACATTGTGACGGGTACGAATACCAAATCTAAGTTTAAGAGAAAATCAGTATTCTATCCCAAACATAAGAAGGGAAGCTTTATCGAATCATTCGAGAAAGCTGTAAAGGCGGACTTGGAAAGTATTACCTTTAAACCAAATAGGAAAACCAATCTAACGAAGGAAGAAAAGAAAGCCATCACTAACCTGAGAAATAATAAAGAGATCGTAATCAAACCCGCCGATAAGGGGGGGAGCATTGTGATCATGAGCTTGGTGGAATATAACAAGGAGGTCATGAGGCAACTCATGGACACCTCCACATATCAGAAATTAAGGGGAAATCCCAGTGACAATGTAGATAAAAAATTGGAGGTTTTCTTAGGATTATACCTTACACTGGGCACAATCACAGAGAAAGAATCTAAGTACATGACCATTGAAAATCCATCCATACCTGTTTTGTATGTCCTGCCTAAAATCCATAAAAACAAAGAAGCACCACCCAGCCGCCCCATTGTAGCAGGAATTAATTCCAATCTACCTAATCTCTCATGTTATATCGACCATATTCTGCAGCCTATGGTTACTACTACACGTTCCTATTTGAAAGACACAATAGCCACCATAAACCGACTTATGAAGGTGAACTGGGAACCAGGTTTTTTGTTTGTTACGGCGGACGTTACGTCCCTGTACACGGTAATTCAACATCAACTAGGTTTAGAGGCCTTGGAATATTTCTTGAATAAAGAGGAGATGTCCACGGATAGGAAGAACTTTATCATAGAAGGTACATCCCTTATTCTGCGTAACAATTTCTTTTGGTTTGAGAACTCGTTTTATCTACAGTTAACAGGGACAGCCATGGGCACCAGACTGGCGCCAAGCTATGCTAACCTTTTCATGGCGTATTGGGAGGAACAACAGGTATGGGAGGGTCATGAGTTTGGTGCCAGTCTGGTGTCATGGAGTCGTTATATCGACGACATCCTGTTCATATGGAAGGGGGACCGTCAGTCTTTGAATTCCTTTTGTATGGGGTTAAACACCAACCAGTATGGTATCAATCTGACATTTAATATCAGTGATTTAGAGGTAAACTTCTTGGATCTCCGTATTTATGTGGACAACGGAGTAATTAAAACTAGTAACCATACTAAACCCACTGACTGCAATTCATACATAGATTACAGTAGTAACCACCATTTAAACTGGCTGAAAAGTATTCCAAGAAGCCAGTTTCAAAGGATAAGGCGAAATTGCACCGATATTGATAAGTATTGGGAGCAGGCACAAACCCTGCAGGAACAATTTGAAATAAAGGGATATGATCAAGAGAATGTGATATCTACCATGAAGAAAACTGGGGAATATGATCGCATAGATATGTTAACTACAAATCCCTTTAGAAATAATGAAAGGTCAAATGAAGTATTTTTTATTACTGCATATAATAGTCAATATAGACAGGTTGAACAAATAATAAGAAAACATTGGTCCATTCTAGGAAAAGACCCCTGTCTTAAAGATGTTGTTTCAAGGGTACCTAAATTCACTTACAGAAGAGCTAAAAATCTGAAGGAAAGTATAGTAAGCAGTGTGGTTACGGCCCCAAAAATGCTCACTAGGAACAGATCAAAGGGCTTTTATAGATGCGGCATGTGTTCTATGTGTAAAATGTGTAAAAGTAAAGAAAGCAAAATCACACAATATAAGTCTGTAAAAACCCAAAAGTCCTACGATATTAAAGACTTCATAACATGCAACTCTAAGAACGTTGTATATCTCCTAGAATGTGTCTGTGGGTTGCAGTACGTGGGCAGAACTACCCGTGCGCTTAAAATAAGGATGGCTGAGCATGCCCGTAATATTAAAAAAGGGTTAGAAACCCACAATGTATCATTGCACTTTAAAAATGCCCATGCCTGCAATATTAATCATCTAAAGAATTTTAGTGGAATTAAATTGATTACCCCTAACTGGAGAACTAATGATGGGGAAAAAC
This sequence comes from Pseudophryne corroboree, assembly GCF_028390025.1. Lineage (NCBI taxonomy): Eukaryota > Metazoa > Chordata > Amphibia > Anura > Myobatrachidae > Pseudophryne > Pseudophryne corroboree. The sequence goes on along the minus strand of NC_086451.1, from coordinate 335,477,070 downwards.
GATTGGCAAAAAGTGAGATGAGGACCATTTACGAGCTAAAAACCTTGGTCCCAAATGGACTAAATGTAGAATTTGAAATGAAATGGTTCCTCTGATTGAAGTCAGCTTGTGCTAAAAGGATGAGTAAAAAATATGTGAATGTAACGGTACATATGGGAGATTTGAGTATCAGCTGCCTTATGAATATATGGAATGTAGATGTTTGATTAACTACTAACAAATCTCTATTTATGTTGTCTTTGTCTTTTGGCGATGAGAATACATGAACATTTATCTCTGTGCTGTGGAGAACGGGTTATACGTCCCAGGGGACTTCCGGTTTTGCGTTCCATCCAGCCGGAAATACGTCAGTGCAGAAAGGAACTGACGAGAGACAACGGTTTCCATGGCTACTGATGCGGGGAAGGACAATTTGGCGATGCGGTTTCCACGACAACGCACAGGAAACACGTCATCGTCAGTGAAGGAACACTTTAAGACGCGCAACATCATGGAGATGTACGTGTTTCCCGTGGAGCCGGAACCGGAAGTGACGACCCGACACAGCACGACAAGAATATGTGGATATAGAATCCGGATTATAAAGAACTATCCCTTATAGAATGAATAGAGACTTATATTAAGGATGTTCCAGAACGGGATTTGCAGAATACCAATTAATGGGAAAATGTATTTTTCTCTCGTTTTGCTTATGTTAATCGGATGTTTAATATGTAAGAAATTATGTATAGGTACTTAAGAATACAATAGTATCCATTTTAAATACCAGAATCATGTATATAATAGATGCCCATATCAGGGGTGTCTGATTGGTCTCAAAAGTGGGAGGGAAACTCAGTTGGGTTTAAAAGGCCGACTGGGTAGGTCTCAAACATGCCCTGAGGAAGGATTTTTCCGAAACGCGTTGGCTTTTATCTATTTTTACCCAGGTCTAAAGGTTTACCTTCCATCATCTGAACTCTCCAATTAGGAACCCTGGCAGTAAGTGCCAAAAAAAATTTTTGGGGGTGAAATTATCACCATCGGTTCCAAAGGGAGCAGAGAGGGACAAACCCAGACGGCCTTGTGAGGGTATATGTATGTTTTTATTGTATGAGAATTTTTTTATTAAAAACTTCACTTTTTTACCATTGTGGACGTATGGTATTATAAAAACTGAGTGCTCGAGACTGGAAAGAAGTGGTTCCTCCCCATTATCCGCCCAGCGAATGCTGACCGCAAAAGAAACCTTTCAAGGAACATAGGGATATACCCAAAGGTGAGCATCATAATAAGGGAGAGGGTGCCTTCAGATTGTGGTGGATATGGTGTGATATATGAAGATCTTAAAGAAACCTTTCAGAACATATAGGGCCCATATATGAGGTGAGCATCTTACTAAGAGGGGCTATAGAAAAGGAGGATCAGTGGAAAATTTTGTGAAAAGATACCTTTATGTGTGTACCATCATTCGAAAGGAGGTCAGTTTGGAGGTGCGAACTGCACGGAGAGCAGAGAACATCGGATATTTAAAGTGTATCTTGTAAAGAAATTCTCTGTCTTTAGGATTAGAAGCGCTTGTGTGCTACTCCAATCTCTGTAACACAGATGTAGTAGTATGTATGTATAAAGAAGAAAGAAAAAAAAAACCACGGGTAGGTGGTATACAATTATGGACGGACTGCCGAGTGCCGACACAGAGGTAGCTACAGCCGTGGACTACCGTACTGTACTGTGTCTGCTGCTAATATAGACTGGTTGATAAAGAGATGTAGTAGTATGTATGTATAAAGAAGAAAGAAAAAAAAACCACGGGTAGGTGGTATACAATTATGGATGGACTGCCGAGTGCCGACACAGAGGTAGCTACAGCCGTGAACTACCGTACTGTGTCTGCTGCGACTGGATGATAAATAATGATATAAAAAATATAAATATATCACTACTGCAGCCGGACAGGTATATATTATATAATGACGGACCTGCTGGACACTGTCTGTCAGCAGAATGAGTTTTTTATAGAATAAAAAAAAAAACACCACACAAGTGAAGTCACACGACGAGTGTTTAACTTTTTCAGGCAATCACAATATAGTATACTACTAACTATACTGGTGGTCAGTGTGGTCAGGTCACTGGTCAGTCACACTGGCAGTGGCACTCCTGCAGCAAAAGTGTGCACTGTTTAATTTTAATATAATATGTACTCCTGGCTCCTGCTATAACCTATAACTGGCACTGCAGTGCTCCCCAGTCTCCCCCACAATTATAAGCTGTGTGAGCTGAGCACAGTCAGATATATATACATAGATGATGCAGCACACTGGGCTGAGCAGTGCACACAGATATGGTATGTGACTGAGTCACTGTGTGTATCGTTTTTTTCAGGCAGAGAACGGATATATTAAATAAAACTGCACTGTCTGGTGGTCACTGTGGTCAGTCACTAGTAAACTCTGCACTCTCTACACTTCTACAGTACTCCTAAGCTCCAGTAAATCAGGTCAATCTCTCTCTCTCTCTCTCTCTCTCTCTCTTCTAATCTAAATGGAGAGGACGCCAGCCACGTCCTCTCCCTATCAATCTCAATGCACGTGTGAAAATGGCGGCGACGCGCGGCTCCTTATATAGAATCCGAGTCTCGCGAGAATCCGACAGCGTCATGATGACGTTCGGGCGCGCTCGGGTTAACCGAGCAAGGCGGGAGGATCCGAGTCTGCTCGGACCCGTGAAAAAAACCATGAAGTTCGGGCGGGTTCGGATTCAGAGAAACCGAACCCGCTCATCTCTAATGTCAACCATTGTCATGTCCATTTGAATCTGTGGACCCTTTACATCTCAACCTAATGCATATCAACCATTATTGGTCGACCTATTTTACTGTCGACCCATGGGCAGAATACCTACTGTAGCAACTTCAGGTTTTTCGTCTCACCAGCTAGTGCTGGACTGCACGCTCTCCTCACATGTCACCTCCCTAAAACCACTTTAAGAGATGAGGATCTGCGTATACACTATGGGCAAGTGTGGTGAACTGGCTTTTAGGTTCAAATTTGACAATTAGTCGATGTTGGTGGGGATCCAGACAGTGCGCTAAATTGTTTAAATGCTGCCCTCCCTGCACATTTCCATGTTCTATTTGGGCTAGCCACATCCCTCTGGAGACTGTGAGCGGGGGCGCTACAACTCTGAGTAGGAGTTGAATAATGAATACAGTAAACTGACAATGTGAAAAAGAAAAGTGAGACATCTTCCTGTGGATTTGGTATGTCAATTATTATAAATTTAATGTGCTGATTCGGAGTCACATGCAAAAGCGCACACAGCAATATCTATTGATGGCCTCCCAGAGCCACTTTAACATCATTGTAAGGCCAGAGAAAAGCAATGCGCAGGGACCTCTACACACCCATGCATGGGAACCATAAAAAAAAAAAATTATAACATGCTCTTTCTGTTGTCCTACGCCATCTCTCTAAATGCGTCCATGCAGTGAATGGCTGCCAGCTCCATGACTGGTGGATAGATCCAGCTATTCACCAATCAGCATACAGACTCCTTCCTTTGTGTACCTTCGTGCGGCCGAATGTGCAAGGACCGAGTAGTTCACTTTCAGCACTCCTGCATGCTGTAATACAGATTTGTGCGTCCTTATTCCCCACCATTGGATGCAAAACTTTCACCAACCGTATGGCATCTGTAGTGTCTCCATCTGACCACTGCCATTTTTGTGTGCATTACTAGCCACCCCTCACTCACTACCCAACGCCTATCACTTTTCTGCCACACTTCTGATACCATCTGTCTCCATCGCAACAGAACATTTGTGTGTACACTCAGGGTAAGACATGCGCCATTGGAAACTTCAGACTTTTTCATGCATGCCCAGTTGCTCAACTAATGAGATACGTGTTTCTAATGTATCCATATACTTATACAATTCAACAGTGAATGTGTTTTTAGAAACACAATTTTCCATGAATCACTGTTGGCCTTCCATAACTTGTTGTCTAAGGTAATTGGCTCACTTGGCTAAAGCTGGGTACACACTTGAATGACTCGGCGATCTTGCAATGGTCTGATACAATATAATGATATATTGTGTCTGCGTACACACTATAGGATCCACCATACGATGACATGATATATCATTACAGGATTAATGTTATCTAATCATACATCACAGTGTCCTATCTGATGTGCAGCACATCAGATGGAATGTCTATGACTTCCCAGCAGAAGGGATGCCAGCTGTCAGTATACCGACAGCAGCATCCTGTCTGTCACCGGCTGTTGGAATTCCGGCATCAGTCTCCTGAATGCCGGGAGCCGGACATCCGGTATTTTAACTGCAACCCCATCAGATAGGAAGATGAGACAACATACTTCATGAAACAATGAAATAGAGGAACACACTATACCAGGCCTGTGGCTCTCCAATTATTGTGAAATTAAACATATCAGCATGCCCTGTCACAGTAATAGCATTCCCTAATAGCAAAACTGTGGCAGGGGTTGCCAGGACTAGTAGTTTTATCATACCTCCCAACATGACATGCTCTACTCCTGGACTTTCCTCTTACTGATGATTGCCATCACCTGTGTGAAACACCTTTCTTATCCATTAGCATGTTCAAAACAGGTGCTGGAAATAATAAATTAAGAGAAAAGTCCAGAAGTAGAGCATTTGTCCCTCCTGGAGAGGGTCACGCTCGTATGGTTTTATAACAGCTGAAGAGCCACAGGTTGGCCAGGCTTGCACCATACCTCACAACTTCTGTGTCTGCAATCAGGTGATCTTCACGTGCAGAAGGTGCGCGCCCAAAATCAGCTTCTACTCACCGCTGCTCTGCTCAGAGCAGAGAGTGACAGTTATAACAAGCCAACTAGATGGATATATAGGGGGAGATTCAAATGTTGGAAAAGTCAGTTGGGAGTCTGTTTTTCCTATCTAATAGACAGGAAAAAACAGACACCCAACTGACTTTTCAAACATTTGAATCTCCCCCATTATGTAAAGATGCTTGTCCAGCTTTACCTTTTTGCCAATCCTGCAAACAAAGGCAAACTCACATCTCCTGGTAGTTTTTTCAATAACACTTATATGAACTATATACCATTTCATAATATTAAATGTAAAAAAACAAACAAAAAGTATTGATCTTCTAAACTACATGCTTACCATGTGGCAGACCGTTTCATAGTAGGTAACAGAATAGGGACAGCATTGAGTTTAGCAGAAATGAATACACCTTCAACAGACCTTAACAAGATGAGTTGTATATAGGAAGCTAATGAAATCTTTGTGTGAAACTGAAGCATGAGGCTGTTACCATGAGGAAGATTAGCACACACCGTCTAAATTAGATCATTTACACCTTATTATACTGTGTCTAAGCTATTTTTTCTTTCTCCCAGACAATTTCAGCAATGTATAGATTACTTTCTAGATCAGAATGAAGATCCATGAAATAAAGAAAAGTGCGACAAGTAATCAGCAGAAAATAAATTAGTGAGGTATTAACCGCGCTTGTGTATATGTATATATAGCAGCTCCCTTTATATTGATCACCAAAAATAAAACAAGAAAGATGGAGCGCTTAATTAATATGTATAATGAACGCACAAGATGTGCGTTCAATCAGCAGAAAATATCAGCACAGCTGCTGAAACTACAAAATTGGATGAGTCAGAGCAAAGCCTGAGGTTGTACTGATTAATGGACCCCTGCTTAAAGTGTCTACTATTCTAACACAGCAGCCAGACAGAGGTAATCAATGAGTACATGTTTTGAACAGAGCAGAAGATTCTGACAATGGAATAATCTCCTTTCTCTTTTTATTTTGTTAATAAGCTTGACTTGCAATAAAATGTTCCATTTCATTTCAACGTCTTTTTCAAATCAAATACATTAAATGATGAGCAAAGATGCAGCATATTCTATGAAAAAGCTATTTCTCGTTTATAACAGAAGGGCTTTTAAAGGATATTTTGCCTTCAGGAGGATGATTTTATGCTGTTCTCTTAATGGCTATATTGTAATATGAATAACTATGTTTTATTAAACTTATTTGTGGAACATGCGCAGGATTTACAGTCAGGGTTGTTGAAAGGGGTGGGGGTGGGGGGGGTCAAAGGGGACACCTGTACTGGGCCCCAAGTATCAGAGGGGACCCTAGGATAAACTACTTAGTCCACAGCATGGATGTGAGCTGTCTTGTCCAAATAAGGCAGAGAGCTATAGGTGGTGTGTACGCACCTTAGAGTGACTGAGGCCTCTCACACACAGTGACTGTGTGGCGCCAGTGTATCCTCGCTCTTCCTGGTCCAGCTCCGGCCTCTTCTGATGGTGTGTGAGGGCTACATGGTACCTGCTGTGCATTGTTTGGGTCTGCATACTGGGGAGTGCAGCGCCGGTGAGTCTCTCCCCCAGAGTAAAGCGTACCTCCCAACATGACCCTCTGCAGGACGGACAAAATGCTCTGCTCCTGGACTTTTCTCTTGATATGTGATTGCCATCACCTGTTTTTAACAGTTTAATGGATAAGAAAGGTGTTTCAGCACAGGTGATAGCAATCATACATTAAGAGGGAAGTCCAGGAGCAGAGCATTCTGTCCCTCCTGGAGAGGGTCATGTTGGTAGGTATGGTAAAGGTGTATTGGTGAAGTGATACATGGCTTTGGGATGGGGTGAGGGAGCTGGGAATGCAGCATGCAGTAATTGGGGTGTGCGGGAGGAAGGAGAGATATACAAATTTCTATATGTGTATAGATAAATTAATTTATATATATTTATTTATTAACAGTTTCTTATATAGCGCAGCAAATTCTGTTGCGCTTTAATATATTAATATATCTAGATATATATATATATATATAATATATATACATATCTATATATCTCTAGATTAGAGATGAGCGGGTTCAGTTCACCGAGAACCGAACCCCCCCGAACTTCACGTGGTTTACACGGGTCCAAGGCAGCCTCGGTTCTTCCCGCCTTACTCGCAAATCCCGAACGGGGGAAAACGTCATCATCCCGCTGTTGGATTCTCGTGAGATTCGGATTCCATATAAAGAGCCGCGCATCACCGCCATTTTTACTCGTGCATTGCAGATTGAGCGGAGAGGACGTGGCTACGTTCTCTGCCTGAAAAGCCCAATATCAGCTCAATATCTGTGCTCAGTATCAGTGCTGCATTGTGGTGACCAGTATACTACAGTACAATAGACCATTGCTGTAGCTTGCTGCTCCGTGTCAGTTCTAGTATCCTCATCAGTGCTCAATATCTGTGCTCAGTATCAGTGCTGCATTGTGGTGACCAGTATATAATACTACTACAGTACAATAGTCCATTGCTGTATCTTGCTGCTCCGTGTCACTTCTAGTATCCTCATCAGTGCTCAATATCTGTGCTCAGTATCAGTGCTGCATTGTGGTGACCAGTATACTACAGTACAATAGTCCAGTGCTGTATCTTGCTGCTCCGTGTCAGTTCTAGTATCCTCATCATTGCTCAATATCTGTGCTCAGTATCAGTGCTGCATTGTGGTGACCAGTATATAATAATACTACTACAGTACAATAGTCCATTGCTGTATCTTGATGCTCCATGTCAGTTCTAGTGTCCTTATCATTGCTCAATATCTGTGCTCGGTATCAGTGCTGCATTGTGGTGACCAGTATACTACAGTACAATAGTCCAGTGCTGTTCTCGCTGCCCAGTGTCAGTTCTAGTATCCTCATCAGTGCTCAGTATCACTACTCATTGTCTTGTGCTGTATTGTGGTGACCAGTATACTACAGTACATTACTAAAAGTACAGTGTCTTGTGCTGCATCTTGCTGCTGTAGGGTGCTGTGGTAGTGTCCTGTCACTGTGCATAGGTCATCATCATTCCAGTCACAGTGGTATCTTGTATCTATCTAGTGGTTCTAATTCCAGACATTACTGCTGTCTAATTCCAGATATATTACTGGCATATAATTTCACACATTAAAAAATGGAGAACAAAAATGTAGAGGGTAAAATAGGGAAAGATCAAGATCCACTTCCACCTAGTGCTGAAGCTGCTGCCACTTGGCAGAGACGATGAAATGCCATCAACGTCGTCTGCCAAGGCCGATGCCCAATGTCATGGTAGAGAGCATGTAAAATCCAAAAAAACAAAAGTTCAGTAAAATTACCCAAAAATCTAACTGAAAAGTGTCTGAGGAGAAGCGTAAACTTTACAATATACCATTTACGACACGGAGTGGCAAGGAACGGCTAAAGCCCTCTACTATGTTCCTCATGACTAGTGCTTCAGCTTCACATGACGATGGAAGCACTCATCCTCCCGCTAGAAAAATGAAAAGACTTAAGCTGGCAAAAGCATAGCAAAGAACTGTGCGTTCTAAATCACAAATCCCCAAGGAGAGTCCAATTGTGTCGGTTGCGATGCCTGACCTTCCCAACACTGGATGGGAAGAGGTGGCTCCTTCCACCATTTGCACACCCCCTGCAAGTGCTGGAAGGAGCACCCACAGTCCAGTTCCTGATATTCAAATTGAATAAGTCACTGTTGAAGTACACCAGGATGAGGTTGCTGGCGCTGAGGAGGAAATTGACGAGGAGGATTCTGATGGTGAGGTGGTTTGTTTAAGTCAGGCACCCGGGGAGACAGCTGTTGTCCATGGGATGAATAAGGCCATTGACATGCCTGGTCAAAATACAAAAAAAAAATCACCTCTTCGGTGTTGAATTATTTAAACAGAAATGCAGACAACTGGTGTCAAGCCGTGTGTTGCCTTTGTCAAGCTGTAATAAGTAGGGGTAAGGACGTTAACCACCTAGGAACATCCTCCCTTATACGTCACCTGGAGCGCATTTATCAGAAGGTTTTTTTCTTTTTCTTTCTTCTTTATACATACTACTATAGTAGCTTACTGTAGCAGTCTGCGGTGCTGCTGAGCTGACAGTGTCCAGCAGGTCCGTCATCAGTCATTACATAATAAATATATATACCTGTCCGGCTGCAGTACTAGTGATATTATATATATATATATTGATTTCATCTCATTATCATCCAGTCTATATTAGCAGCAGACACAGTACGGTAGTCCACGGCTGTAGCTACCTCTGTGTCTTTTAGTTGTGCCTATTAAAATATGGAGAACAAAAATGTTGAGGTTCCAAAATTAGGGAAAGATCAAGATCCACTTCCACCTCGTGCTGAAGCTGCTGCCACTAGTCATGGCCGAGACGATGAAATGCCAGCAACGTCGTCTGCCAAGGCCGATGCCCAATGTCATAGTACAGAGCATGTAAAATCCAAAACACAAAATATCAGTAAAAAAAGGACTCCAAAATCTAAAATAAAATTGTCGGAGGAGAAGCGTAAACTTGCCAATATGCCATTTACCACACGGAGTGGCAAGGAACGGCTGAGGCCCTGGCCTATGTTCATGGCTAGTGGTTCAGCTTCACATGAGGATGGAAGCACTCAGCCTCTCGCTAGAAAACTGAAAAGACTCAAGCTGGCAAAAGCACCGCAAAGGACTGTGCGTTCTTCGAAATCCCAAATCCACAAGGAGAGTCCAATTGTGTCGGTTGCGATGCCTGACCTTCCCAACACTGGACGTGAAGAGCATGCGCCTTCCACCATTTGCACGCCCCCTGCAAGTGCTGGAAGGAGCACCCACAGTCCAGTTCCTGATAGTCAGATTGAAGATGTCAGTGTTGAAGTACACCAGGATGAGGAGGATATGGGTGTTGCTGGCGCTGGGGAGGAAATTGACAAGGAGGATTCTGATGGTGAGGTGGTTTGTTTAAGTCAGGCACCCGGGGAGACACCTGTTGTCCGTGGGAGGAATAGGGCCGTTGACATGCCTGGTGAAAATACCAAAAAAATCAGCTCTTCGGTGTGGAAGTATTTCACCAGAAATGCGGACAACATTTGTCAAGCCGTGTGTTGCCTTTGTCAAGCTGTAATAAGTAGGGGTAAGGACGTTAACCACCTCGGAACATCCTCCCTTATACGTCACCTGCAGCGCATTCATAATAAGTCAGTGACAAGTTCAAAAACTTTGGGCGACAGCGGAAGCAGTCCACTGACCAGTAAATCCCTTCCTCTTGTAACCAAGCTCACGCAAACCACCCCACCAACTCCCTCAGTGTCAATTTCCTCCTTCCCCAGGAATGCCAATAGTCCTGCAGGCCATGTCACTGGCAATTCTGACGAGTCCTCTCCTGCCTGGGATTCCTCCGATGCATCCTTGCGTGTAACGCCTACTGCTGCTGGCGCTGCTGTTGTTGCTGCTGGGAGTCGATGGTCATCCCAGAGGGGAATTCGTAAGCCCACTTTTACTACTTCCACCAAGCAATTGACTGTCCAACAGTCCTTTGCGAGGAAGATGAAATATCACAGCAGTCATCCTGTTGCAAAGCGGATAACTGAGGCCTTGACAACTATGTTGGTGTTAGACGTGCGTCCGGTATCCGCCGTTAGTTCACAGGGAACTAGACAATTTCTTGAGGTAGTGTGCCCCCGTTACCAAATACCATCTAGGTTCCATTTCTCTAGGCAGGCGATACCGAGAATGTACACGGACGTCAGAAAAAGACTCACCAGTGTCCTAAAAAATGCAGTTGTACCCAATGTCCACTTAACCACGGACATGTGGACAAGTGGAGCAGGGCAGGGTCAGGACTATATGACTGTGACAGCCCACTGGGTAGATGTATGGACTCCCGCCGCAAGAACAGCAGCGGCGGCACCAGTAGGAGCATCTCGCAAACGCCAACTCTTTCCTAGGCAGGCTACGCTTTGTATCACCGGTTTCCAGAATACGCACACAGCTGAAAACCTCTTACGGCAACTGAGGAAGATCATCGCGGAATGGCTTACCCCAATTGGACTCTCCTGTGGATTTGTGGCATCGGACAACGCCAGCAATATTGTGTGTGCATTAAATATGGGCAAATTCCAGCACGTCCCATGTTTTGCACATACCTTGAATTTGGTGGTGCAGAATTTTTTAAAAAACGAGAGGGGCGTGCAAGAGATGCTGTCGGTGGCCTGAAGAATTGCGGGACACTTTCGGCGTACAGGCACCACGTACAGAAGACTGGAGCACCACCAAAAACGCCTGAACCTGCCCTGCCATCATCTGAAGCAAGAAGTGGTAACGAGGTGGAATTCAACCCTCTATATGCTTCAGAGGTTGGAGGAGCAGCAAAAGGCCATTCAAGCCTATACAATTGAGCACGATATAGGAGGTGGAATGTACCTGTCTCAAGCGCAGTGGAGAATGATTTCAACGTTGTGCAAGGTTCTGCAACCTTTTGAACTTGCCACACGTGAAGTCAGTTCAGACACTGCCAGCCTGAGTCAGGTCATTCCCCTCATCAGGCTTTTGCAGAAGAAGCTGGAGGCATTGAAGGAGGAGCTAAAAGGGAGCGATTCCGCTAGGCATGTGGGACTTGTGGATGGAGCCCTTAATTCGCTTAACAAGGATTCACGGGTGGTCAATCTGTTGAAATCAGAGCACTACATTTTGGCCACCGTGCTCGATCCTAGATTTAAAACCTACCTTGGATCTCTCTTTCCGGCAGACACAAGTCTGCTGGGGTTCAAAGACCTGCTGGTGACAAAATTGTCAAGTCAAGCGGAACGCGACCTGTCAACATCTCCTCCTTCACATTCTCCCGCAACTGGGGGTGCGAGGAAAAGGCTCAGAATTCCGAGCCCACCCGCTGGCGGTGATGCAGGGCAGTCTGGAGCGACTGCTGATGCTGACATCTGGTCCGGACTGAAGGACCTGACAACGATTACGGACATGTCGTCTACTGTCACTGCATATGATTCTCTCACCATTGAAAGAATGGTGGAGGATTATATGAGTGACCGCATCCAAGTAGGCACGTCAGACAGTCCGTACTTATACTGGCAGGAAAAAGAGGCAATTTGGAGGCCCTTGCACAAACTGGCTTTATTCTACCTAAGTTGCCCTCCCACAAGTGTGTACTCCGAAAGAGTGTTTAGTGCCGCCGCTCACCTTGTCAGCAATCTGCGTACGAGGTTACTTCCAGAAAATGTGGAGAAGATGATGTTCATTAAAATGAATTATAATCAATTCCTCCGCGGAGACATTGACCAGCAGCAATTGCCTCCACAAAGTACACAGGGAGCTGAGATGGTGGATTCCAGTGGGGACGAATTGATAATCTGTGAGGAGCGGGATGTACACGGTGATATATCGGAGGATGATGATGAGGTGGACATCTTGCCTCTGTAGAGCCAGTTTGTGCAAGGAGAGATTAATTGCTTCTTTTTCGGTGGGGGTCCAAACCAACCCGTCATTTCAGTCACAGTCATGTGGCAGACCCTGTCACTGAAATGATGGGTTGGTTAAAGTGTGCATGTCCTGTTTATACAACATAAGGGTGGGTGGGAGGGCCCAAGGACAATTCCATCTTGCACCTCTTTTTTCTTTCATTTTTATTTGCGTCATGTGCTATTTGGGGAGTGTTTTTTGGAAGGGCCATCCTGCGTGACACTGCAGTGCCACTCCTAGATGGGCCAGGTGTTTGTGTCGGCCACTAGGGTCGCTTATCTTACTCACACAGCTACCTCATTGCGCCTCTTTTTTTCTTCTTTGCGTCATGTGCTGTTTGGGGAGTGTTTTTTGGAAGGGCCATCCTGCGTGACACTGCAGTGCCACTCCTAGATGGGCCAGGTGTTTGTGTCGGCCCCTAGGGTCGCTTAGCTTACTCACACAGCTACCTCATTGCGCCTCTTTTTTTCTTCTTTGCGTCATGTGCTGTTTGGGGAGTGTTTTTTGGAAGGGCCATCCTGCGTGACACTGCAGTGCCACTCCTAGATGGGCCAGGTGTTTGTGTCGGCCACTAGGGTCGCTTATCTTACTCACACAGCTACCTCATTGCGCCTCTTTTTTTCTTCTTTGCGTCATGTGCTGTTTGGGGAGTGTTTTTTGGAAGGGCCATCCTGCGTGACACTGCAGTGCCACTCCTAGATGGGCCAGGTGTTTGTGTCGGCCACTAGGGTCGCTTAGCTTACTCACACAGCTACCTCATTGCGCCTCTTTTTTTCTTCTTTGCGTCATGTGCTGTTTGGGGAGTGTTTTTTGGAAGGGCCATCCTGCATGACACTGCAGTGCCACTCCTAGATGGGCCAGGTGTTTGTGTCGGCCACTAGGGTCGCTTATCTTACTCACACAGCTACCTCATTGCGCCTCTTTTTTTCTTCTTTGCGTCATGTGCTGTTTGGGGAGTGTTTTTTGGAAGGGCCATCCTGCGTGACACTGCAGTGCCACTCCTAGATGGGCCAGGTGTTTGTGTCGGCCACTAGGGTCGCTTAGCTTACTCACACAGCTACCTCATTGCACCTCTTTTTTTCTTCTTTGCGTCATGTGCTGTTTGGGGAGTGTTTTTTGGAAGGGCCATCCTGCGTGACACTGCAGTGCCACTCCTAGATGGGCCAGGTGTTTGTGTCGGCCACTAGGGTCGCTTATCTTACTCACACAGCTACCTCATTGCGCCTCTTTTTTTCTTCTTTGCGTCATGTGCTGTTTGGGGAGTGCTTTTTGGAAGGGCCATCCTGCGTGACACTGCAGTGCCACTCCTAGATGGGCCAGGTGTTTGTGTCGGCCACTAGGGTCGCTTATCTTACTCACACAGCTACCTCATTGCGCCTCTTTTTTTCTTCTTTGCGTCATGTGCTGTTTGGGGAGTGTTTTTTGGAAGGGCCATCCTGCGTGACACTGCAGTGCCACTCCTAGATGGGCCAGGTGTTTGTGTCGGCCACTAGGGTCGCTTAGCTTACTCACACAGCTACCTCATTGCGCCTCTTTTTTTCTTCTTTGCGTCATGTGCTGTTTGGGGAGTGTTTTTTGGAAGGGCCATCCTGCGTGACACTGCAGTGCCACTCCTAGATGGGCCAGGTGTTTGTGTCGGCCACTAGGGTCGCTTAGCTTACTCACACAGCTACCTCATTGCGCCTCTTTTTTTCTTTGCGTCATGTGCTGTTTGGGGAGTGTTTTTTGGAAGGGCCATCCTGCGTGACACTGCAGTGCCACTCCTAGATGGGCCAGGTGTTTGTGTCGGCCACTAGGGTCGCTTAGCTTAGTCATTCAGCGACCTCGGTGCAAATTTTAGGACTAAAAATAATATTGTGAGGTGTGAGGTATTCAGAATAGACTGAAAATGAGTGGAAATTATGGTTTTTGAGGTTAATAATACTTTGGGATCAAAATGACCCCCACATTCTATGATTTAAGCTGTTTTTTACGGTTTTTTGAAAAAAACACCCGAATCCAAAACACACCCGAATCCGACAAAAAAAAATCGGTGAGGTTTTGCCAAAACGCGGTCGAACCCAAAACACGGCCGCGGAACCGAACCCAAAACCAAAACACAAAACCCGAAAAATTTCAAGTGCACATCCCTAGTTAAAACATTTTCCATTCAATCATAAATATTTTGTCACCTAAGCACATCCATTATACTTTAGCTTGTGTGTCATTTAGGATCAGCCTTGGCGCTATTCTCCATTTTTTTTTATATATATATATATATTAGAGATGTACCAAAGTACAGAGTACAGTACAGAGTACCAAATCCTACCGAACTTTGCCTTCCGAGTCCGGATCCGAGCAAGGCTTGGGTTTTCCCGCCTGACTCGGAAACCTGACCGTGGCAAAACGTCATCATCCCGCTGTCGGATTCTCGCAGGATTTGGATTCCATATAAGGAGTTGTGCGTCTCGGCTATTTTCACTCCAGTCTCGGAGAGTGTATAGAGAGGACGTGTCCTCAGTGTTCAGTGTGTTGGGGCGGGAAAGTGGGGTGGCAATGTTGTGCTGCTCAGTCCAGTCCAGTGTAGTCACTCAGTGTATTGTGCTGCATCAGGCCAGGCAGTCACAATGTTGGTGTTCTCTGCTGCCATATTTCCAGTGTAGCTGTATAAGTGGTGCTGTGTTGTGCAGACCAGTCCAGTGTAGTCAGTGTATTGTGCTGAATCAGTCCAGCCATTCACAGTGTTGGTGTTCTCTGCTGCCATATATCCAGTGTAGCCGTATAAAGTGGTGCTGTGTTGTGCAGACCAGTGGTAGTGTCCTGTGTCATCAGTAATTCCAGTGACGATATACGCTGCTGCTATATGTCCACTGCTGCAGTATAATAATTATAACAACAACCTATTGTGCTGCATCAGACCAGTGGTAGTGTCCTGTCTCATCAGTCATTCCAGTCATTCCTGTGCTGCATATTGTCTCATATAACTCCCCAAAAATAATGGACAACAAAAAATTTGAGGAGAAAAGAGGGAAAGATCAAGAAGAACCAATTCCTCCTAGTGCTGAAGCTGCTGCCATTAGCCATGACATAGACAATGAAATGCCATCAACGTCGTCTGCCAAGGCAGATGCCCAATGTGATAGTAGAGGGCGTGTAAAATCCAAAAAGCCAAAGTTCAGTAAAAAGAACCAAAAAAATTAATTTAAATTGTCTGAGGAGAGACGTAAACTTGCCAATATGACATTTACGACACGGAGTGGCAAGGAACGGCTGAGGCCCTGGCCTATGTTCATTGCTAGTGGTTCAGCTTCACATGACGATGGAAGCCCTCATCCTCCCGCTAGAAAAATTAAAAGAGATAAGCTGGAAAGAGCATAGAAAAGAACTGTGCACTCTGAGATGGTATCACAAATCCCCAAGGAGAGTCCAAGTGTGTCGGCTGTTGCGATGCCTGACCTTCCCAACACTGGACAGGAAGAGGTGGCTCCTTCCACCATTTGCACACCCCCTGCAAGTTCTGGAAGGCGCACCCACAGTCCAGTTCCTGATATTCAAATTGAATAAGTCACTGTTGAATTACACCAGGATGAGGATATGGGTGTTGCTGGCGTTGAGGAGGATGTTTACTAGAGATGAGCGGGTTCGGTTCCTCGGGATCCGAACCCCCCCGAACTTCACCCATTTTACAGGGTTCCGAGGCAGCCTCGGATCTTCCCGCCTTGTTCGGTTAACCAGAACGTGCCCGAACGTCATCATCCCGCTGTTGGGTTCTCGCGAGATTCGTATTCTATATAAGGAGCCGCACGTCACCGCCATTTTCACTCGTGCTTTGGAGATTGAACGGAGAGGACATGGCTGCATTCTCTCACTGAAAAGCTCCGTAATCTGTACTCAGTGTGCTGCAAATATCTGTGCTCAGTGTGTTGCAAATAATCTGTGCTCAGTGTGCTGAAAATATCTACGTTCTCTGCCTGAAACCGCTCCATATCTGTGCTCACTGTGCTTCAAATATCTGATCAGTGTGCTGCATTGTGGGGACTGGGGACCACCAGTATATAATAATTATAGTAGTACAGTACAGTAGGCCATTGCTGTATCTTGCAGCTCTGTGTCACTGCACGTATCCATTCCATATCTGTGCGCATTTTTGTGAGCAGTATATATAGTATTACAGTGCAGCATTTTGGTGACCCAACAGTATATAGTTGTGTACAGTAGGCCATTGCTGTATCTTGCAGCTCTGTGTCACTGTACGTATCCATTCCATATCTGTGCGGCATTTTTGTGAGCAGTATATATAGTATTACAGTGCAGCGTTTTGGTGACCCAACAGTATACAGTTGTGTACAGTAGGCCATTGCTGTATCTTGCAGCTCTGTGTCACTGTACGTATCCATTCCATATCTGTGCGGCATTTTTGTGAGCAGTATATATAGTATTACAGTGCAGCATTTTGGTGACCCAACAGTTTATAGGGCCTAATTCTGAGTTGATCACAGCAACAATTTTGTTAGCAATTGGGCAAAACCATTTGCACTGCAGGGAGGGCAGATATAACATGTGCAGAGAGAGTTAAATTTGGGTGGGGTGTATTCAAACTGAAAACTAAATTGCAGTGTAAAAATAAAGCAGACAGTATTTACCCTGCACAGAAACAAAATAACCCACCCAAATCTAACTCTCTCTGCAAATGTTATATCTGCCCCCCTCCAGTGCACATGGTTTTGCCCATTTGCTAACAAACTTGCTGCTGCGATCAACTCAGAATTACCCCCATATTTGTGTACAGTAGGCCATTGCTGTATCTTGCAGCTCTGTGTCACTGCACGTATCCATTCCATATCTGTGCGGCATTTTTGTGAGCAGTATATATAGTATTACAGTGCAGCATTTTGGTGACCCAACAGTATATAGTTGTGTACAGTAGGCCATTGCTGTATCTTGCAGCTCTGTGTCACTGCATGTATCTATTCCATATCTGTGCAGCATTTTTGTGAGCAGTATATATAGTATTACAGTGCAGTATTTTGGTGACCCAACAGTATATAGTTGTGTACAGTAGGCCATTGCTGTATCTTGCAGCTCTGTGTCACTGCACGTATCCATTCCATATCTGTGCAGCATTTTTGTGAGCAGTATATATAGTATTACAGTGCAGCATTTTGGTGACCCAACAGTATATAGTTGTGTACAGTAGGCCATTGCTGTATCTTGCAGCTCTGTTTCACTGCACGTATCCATTCCATATCTGTGCGGCATTTTTGTGATCAGTATATATAGTATTACAGTGTAGCATTTTGGTGACCCAACAGTATATAGCTGTGTACAGTAGGCCATTGCTGTATCTTGCAGCTCTGTGTCACTGCACGTATCCATTCCATATCTGTGCGGCATTTTTGTGAGCAGTATATATAGTATTACAGTGCAGCATTTTGGTGACCCAACAGTATATAGTTGTGTACAGTAGGCCATTGCTGTATCTTGCAGCTCTGTGTCACTGCACGTATCCATTCCATATCTGTGCGGCATTTTTGTGAGCAGTATACATAGTATTACAGTGCAGCATTTTGGTGACCCAACAGTATATAGTTGTGTACAGTAGGCCATTGCTATATCTTGCAGCTCTGTGTCACTGCACGTATCCATTCCATATCTGTGCGGCATTTTTGTGAGCAGTATATATAGTATTACAGTGCAGCATTTTGGTGACCAACAGTATACATATATAGTACAGTACAGTAGGCCATTGCTATTGATATATTACTGGCATATAATTCCACACATTAAAAAATGGAGAACAAAAATGTGGAGGGTAAAATAGGGAAAGATCAAGATCCACTTCCACCTCATGCTGAAGCTGCTGCCACTAGTCATGGCCAAGACGATGAAATGCCATCAACTGTCATAGTAGAGAGCATGTAAAATACAAAAAACAAAAGTTCAGTACAATGACCCAAAAAGCGTCTGAGGAGAAGCGTAAACTTGTCAATATGCCATTTACGACACGGAGTGGCAAGGAACGGCTGAGGCCCTGGCCTATGCTCATGGCTAGTGGTTCAGCTCACATGAGGATGGAAGCACTCATCCTCCCGCTAGAAAAATGAAAAGACTTAAACTGGCAAAAGCACAGCATAGAACTATTCGTTCTTCTAAATCACAAATCCCCAAGGAGAGTCCAATTGTGTCGGTTGCGATGCCTGACCTTCCCAACACTGGACGGGAAGAGGTGGCACCTTCTATAATTTGCGCGCACCCTGCAAGTGCTGGAAGGAGCACCCGCAGTCCAGTTCCCGTTAGTCAAATTGAAGATGTCACTGTTGAAGTACACCAGGATGAGGATATGGGTGTTGCTAGCGCTGAGGAGGAAATTGACAAGGAGGATTCTGATGGTGAGGTGGTTTTTTTAAGTCAGGCACCCGGGGAGACACCTGTTGTCCGTGGGACGAATATGGCCATTGACATGCCTGGTCAAATTACAAAAAAAATCACCTCTTCGGGGTGGAATTATTTTAACAGAAATGCGGACAACAGGTGTCAAGCCGTGTGTTGCCTTTGTCAAGCTGTACTAAGCAGGGGTAAGGACGTTAACCACCTAGGAACATCCTCCCTTATACGTCACCTGGAGCGCATTCATCAGAAGTCATTGACAAGTTCAAAAACTTTGGGTGACAGCGGAAGCAGTCCACTGACAACTAAATCCCTTCCTCTAATAACCAAGCTCCTGCAAACCACACCACCAACTCCCTCAGTGTCAATTTCCTCATTAGACAGGAAAACCAATAGTCCTGCAGGCCATGTCACTGGCAAGTCTTACGAGTCCTCTCCTGCCTGGGATTCCTCCGATGCATCCTTGAGTGTAACGCCTACTGCTGCTGGCGCTGCTGTTGTTGCTGCTGGGAGTCGATCGTCATCCCAGAGGGGAAGTCGGAAGACCACTTGTACTACTTCCAGTAAGCAATTGACTGTCCAACAGTCCTTTGCGAGGAAGATGAAATATCACAGCAGTCATCCTGCTGCAAAGCGGATAACTCAGGTCTTGGCAGCTGCGTTGGTGTTAAACGTGCGTCTGGTATCCGCTGTTTGTTACCAGGGCCTTAGACAATTGATTAAGGTAGTGTGTCCTCTGTGCCAAATACAATCTAGGTTCCACTTCTCTAGGCAGGCGATACCGAGAATGTACACAGACGTCAGAAAAAGAGTCACCAGTGTCCTAAAAAAATGCAGTTGTACCCAATGTCCACTTAACCACGGACATGTGGACAAGTGGAGCAGGGCAGACTAAGGACTATATCACTGTGACAGCCCACTGGGTAGATGTATTACCTCCCGCAGCAAGAACAGCAGCGGCGGCACCAGTAGCAGCATCTCGCAAACGCCAAATCGTTCCTAGGCAGGCTACGCTTTGTATCACCGCTTTTCATAAGAGGCACACAGCTGACAACCTCTTACGGAAACTGAGGAACATCATCGCAGAATGGCTCACCCCAATTGGACTCTCCTGGGGATTTGTGACATCGGACAACGCCACCAATATTGTGCGTGCATTACATGTGGGCAAATTCCAGCACGTCCCATGTTTTGCACACACATTGAATTTGGTGGTGCAGAATATTTTAAAAAATGACGGGCGTGCAAGAGAAGCTGTCGGTGGCCCGAATAATTGCGGGCCACTTTCGGCATTCAGCCACTGCATGCCGAAGACTGGAGCACCAGCAAACACTCCTGAACCTGCCCCATCTATATGCTGCAAGCGCAGTGGAGAATGATTTCAACGTTGTGCAAGGTTCTGCAACCCTTTGAACTTGCCACACGTGAAGTCAGTTCAGACACTGTCAGCCTGAGTCAGGTCATTCCCCTCATCAGGCTTTTGCTGAAGAAGCTGGAGAGATTGAAGGAAGAGCTAAAATGGAGCGATTCCGCTAGGCATGTGGGACTTGTGGATGGAGCCCTTAATTCGCTTAACCAGGATTCACGGGTGGTCAATCTGTTGAAATCAGAGCACTACATTTTGGCCACCGTGCTCGATCCTAGGTTTAAAGCCTATGTTGTATCTCTCTTTCCGGCAGACACAAGTCTGCATATGTTCAAAGACCTGCTGGTGAGACACTTGTCAAGTCAAGCGGAACGTGACCCGTCAACAGCTCCTCCTTCACATTCTCCCGCAACTGGGGCTGCGAGGAAAAAGATAAGAATTCCGAGCCCACCTGCTGGCGGTGATGCAGGGCAGTCTGGAGCGACTGCTGACATCTGGTCCGGACTGAAGGACCTGCCAACGAATACTGACATGTCGTCTACTGTCACTGCATATGATTCTGTCACCATTGAAAGAGTGGTGGAGGATTATATGAGTGACCGCATCCAAGTAGGCACGTCTGACAGTCCGTACATATTCTGGCAGGAAAAAGAGGCAATTTGGAGGCCCTTGCACAAACTGGCTTTATTTTACCTAAGTTGCCCCCCCCCCCTCCAGTGTTTACTCCGAAAGAGTGTTTAGTGCAGCCGGTCACCTTGTCAACAATCGGCATATGATGTTACTTCCAGAAAATGTGGAGAAGATGATGTTCATCAAAATGAATTATAATCAATTTCTCAGTGGAGACATTCACCATCAATTGCCTCCAGAAAGTATACAGGGACCTGAGATGGTGGATTCCAGTGGGGACGAATTAATAATCTGTGAGGAGGGGGATGTACACAGTGAAAGGGGTGAGGAATAGGACGATGAGGAGGAGGTGGACATCTTGCCTCTGTAGAGCCAGTTTGTGCAAGGAGAGATTCATTGCTTCTTTTTTGGTGGGGGCCCAAACCAACCAGTCATTTCAGCCACAGTAATGTGGCAGACCCTGTCACTGAAATTATGGGTTTGTTAAAGTGTGCATTTCCTGTTCATACAATGTAAGGGTGGGTGGGAGGGCCCAAGGACAATTCCATCTTGCACCTCTTTTTTCTTTAATTTATTTTTGCATCATGTGATGTTTGGAGCCAATTTTTTTAAGTGCCATCCTATCTGACACTGCAGTGCCACTCCTAGATGGGCCAGGTGTTTGTGCCGGCCACTTGGGTCGCTTAGTTTAGTCATCCAGCGACCTCGGTGCAAATTTTAGGACTAAAAATAATATTTTGAGGTGTTCAGAATAGACTGGAAATGAGTGGAAATTATGGTTATTGAGGTTAATAATACTATGAGATCAAAATACCCCCAAACTCAGGGCGTGGCCTAGAAACCATTCAGAACGGACATGTTCTCCTTGGGCTCCTACTGAGCAATGAATATATCCACTCATACTCCCCCCAGACACGCTCCAAATCCCTGTGTTTTAATCCCCCTTTGCCTCACCTTTCAGGGGACAGTGTTTGCGGAGCCGAGAGAGGCTCTAGGCCTCTCTGCGGGTTGCGGCCTCCCCCCCCCCCCCCCTGCACGGACTGGGACCTGGATTTCTAGGTCTGCCCGGCTGAGGGACCGTAAGATACAGCCGGCCCTCCTGGCCCCTTCTAAGACCCGGCGGCGCCCGGCCCGACCCCCGTTACACTTACTGCAGAGGGTGCAGTCCTCTCTGCCTCCCGCCTCAGCTCTCTACGGCTGCCGAAGCTGCTCGTCTCCCCTGCCCGGGCTGACTTTTGCCATCCTCCGTCGCCCCCTGAGACGCCTCCCAGAGCGGCACTTATGGCCGCGTGAAGATGGAGCGACAGCTTTACAAGACGGAGGACCCAGCTTCTCACCAGCCCTCTACAGCCTGATGGGGGATTGTGTAGCGGACTGGAGGTGGCTGGCTGATGCTCCTGGTGCCCCTTGCACGTTGCTCCCCGGCACGCAGCACTCAGCCCCGCAAGTGCCATACAACAGAGGAGGCCAGCAGATGAGAGCGGCCCCCATTAGAAAGGGACCCCAGCAGGTTAATAAAGCAGATGACTGCTGGTGCACGTTTTTCACCAAATCAGTGTGGCCTGTATACCCCACCTGGGTACTCACCCGGCACCTACAGCCCAACCTTGACTCCCATCACTTGATTTCATACTCCAGCACCCCCCCCCCCCCCCATACCTCACTACCTCCCTGACTCCCATCACTAGCTCCGGGTAGACCCGCAGAGCCGGAGTGTACGTGGATTGCAGCAAACCCGCCTCCTGGAAGCAGCGGCCCTGACTCCATCTACCCAGGGGCTCTCAGTCCAGCTATGTTGGCCCGCCTGACACCTACCCGAAGCACTGGGACTTTGCTCCAGACGCCATTCCCCCCTGCGGATCCTCCTGCTGCAGTGATTGCTGATGTGCGGCAGCCCTTCCCGCTTCAGCCTATCCTACCTAAGTGTGCACCCGCACCCCCCCACTGTTGGTAGCCACCTTGCTCACGTCTACTGCTGCTTTTACCCGTCTACGCCCTGTGCCCACCGATTGCACTTTGCCCCCAGAGCCCCCCGTGACTTGCAGCTCTGCATCGCCTGCTCGGCAGGGAGCGGCTCCCCATGAGACAGCGCTAGAGTGCACCGTGGTTGCCCATGACGCCTAACAGCCTCCATGCCCAGCTGATCGCACCATAACTCGACCCTCCAGTGGTTCGCTCTCTGGCTGTCTGGTTACTTCAATATAATTTCCTTATTCAGTGCTCTATCTGCCCTTATCTACTTCAACCTGCCCGCCGAGGTGCAACCATGTCTAAGTCCAACGCGACCACGAGAAAACGTGCAGGAACGGATATCTCTCAACACTTCACTAAAAATGACAAGAGCGACAAACCTTCCTTGCTCTCAGGTCCCCCCTCTCCTAGTCTATCCTCATCAGATAGAGAGGATCCATCCCCCTCATCCGCTCTACCAACCAAAGAGAATATCCTGGCCTTGAAATTGCTTATAGTGGACTTTAAAGAATCGCTAGAGTCCAAATTAGACCGAGCGGTCACCTCAATCATATCAGATATTTCGTCTCTATCCTCTAGGACCTCCAAATTGGAATCCAGACAGGACATTCTCCAAAAGGATCACATAGATACGATCAGGGATGTCGATCACCTCATCCGAGATATATCGGAGCTACGCGCCAAAAACGAGGACCTGGAAAATCGTGAAAGGAGAAATAACCTTCAAATCTGTAATATCCCAGAGACTATTCTCCCAATGGCTCTTGAGCCATATCTACAAAGGTTATTCTCCACACTTGTGCCAAGTATAGGCTCTCAGGAGCTACCCCTGGAAGGGCTCACAGGGCCCTCTGACCTAAACCTCGTGATGGCGAGCCCCCTAGGGATGTTGTCATGCGCTTTCTTAGTTTTAAGGATAAAGAACTGGTTCTCCTCCCTACTCGGGGCAAGCCACACATAATGTCTGAGGACTTCAAGCTTCATTTCTTTCAAGATTTAGCCCCCTCGACAATACTCAAAAGGAGAGAACTTAGGGACCTCACCTCCGCACTTCGCACGCGTGGTATCCGATATCGCTCGGGTTTTCCCTTTAAACTGCTGGTCGACTACAATGGTAAAACTATCGTCATCAAAGATCCAAGAGATGGGGGATATTTCCTGTCACACTTAGAGGACTCTGACCCCCTACCTGGGCCGGTCTCCAACTCTCGATCTGATTAAATAATTTTGCACTCGCGGTCTAGTGACCACTCTTCTCGTTATAATGTTCTAGTTAATACACTGATTATTTGTCTTATTTCAGATCATCATCCTGGATAGCACTGAATGCCTACTGTTAATTGTCTCTCCCCTTTTTTCCCTTGTACCATTTCACTATTCTCGCTAGTCATAAATCAGTCATAAAAGGCTAAGTTTGTTTTACTGTTCCTGTTCTCGCGGCACTTACTGTTGCTCAATTATTATTGACGCATAACTTATAATCACATTTGCAGTCCAGGATGTACAGTTAGAATCTTTAAGTAACATTAGTAGCTCAGGTTATTGTAACATGGTTAATGCTATATCTACTATTAGGCTCTGCACACTTTCTCTCTTACTCTATCATATATTCTTCACGCACTGGTTCTTCACCCTCGTGGCCATAATTGTGCACTTCACACAGACCACCACTGGAGGGACATGTTTCCCCACTGTTTTTGCCCACAACACTAGTTTACTATGTTGATCTTTAGTCTATAGTCCCACCTCCCTGTCCTGTACCCTCTGTTGAGGGAGTACGATTGATACTCGTTACTCCCCTTCTCCGGATCTATCGATCCTACTCACTGTGCCTGTTCCTTCTCGCTGGTCGTAAGGAACCCCTGCACAGACCCCTCCCCCCTGACACTCCCTTTTGGTATCTGTTTCCTTTTCCTTCTTTCTCCCTTCCCTTCTCTCTCCTCCATTGGGTCGGGATCCTTTTTGCGTTCCCTTTTCCCCCTCCTCCCCCTTTTTTTTATTTTATTTTTATTTTTTCTTCTCCTTCTTCCCCTCCCCACTCTTCCCTCTTCGGCACCTTCCAACATGCCCCTAATCTTGGCATCTTTGAACGCCAAGGGACTCAATACCCCTCATAAACGTTTGTCCTGTTCCGCTCTCTCCAGACTCTTAAAGCGGGAATAGTGTTTATTCAGGAAACTCATTTTTAATCCCGGTTACACCCAACCTTGTCCACTAGACACTATCCAACGACCTTTTACTCCTCAAGTCAATCAAAACACAATGGGTTGGCCATTCTGATCCACTCTAAAATCCCATTTACGCTACACTCGACCCACACGGACAACGGCGGCCGCTATATCATTCTGACGGGCATGCTAGGACATTTAGAATGCACGATCGCCACTGTTTATGCCCCCAACATTGGGCAACCCTCCTTTTTTAACTCTTTTTTTGCAGATCTAACTAAAGACAGGAAAGGCTACCTATTATTAGGGGGAGATTTTAACACCGTGCCAGACGCCTACATAGACAAATCTTCTGGCCCGTCCCGCCTACAACATGACTCTTCCTCACGATCCTTAACTAAACATATCCACGAATCCGGCCTCTTTGATGTTTGGCGGGCCCTTAACCCAACGACCAAGGACTATACCTTTTTCTCGATCCCGCACCTAACATATTCCCGAATTGATCTTTTTTTCTGCGGCACACTAGTCTCTAAACACATAACGGATTCCTCTATTATCACCAACCCCTGGTCTGACCATTCCATCATCACAGCCACCTTTGACTTTCTCGACACTCCGACGACCCGTCCCAACTGGCGATTAAATGAGACACTTTTAAAAATCCCCAAGTTTCAAGACAAATTTAATCTGGCTATAGCCGACTATTTTTCCTTGAATATTACTGACTCCCCTTGTACCCCACTAGTCTGGGAAGCTCACAAGGCTGTCATTAGAGGCCACATTATCAGCTATGCATCACATAGGAACAGGGAACACAAGAAGAAAATATCGTCCCTCACAGACGAGGTTCACAACCTAGAAACCTTGCATAAACAACGGCCCTCACGCTCTCTCTACACAAAACTCACATCTGTGAGGGCAGACTTGAACGCTTTACTGGCCTAAAAACTGAGCGCTCACTCTGCTGGTTAAAACAAAAATTCTACGAAAATAGCAACAAAGCTGATACACTATTGGCCATCAGACTGAGAGCCCGGAAGGCACATACCGCCATCCCGGCTATTAAAGATGATAATGGCCCCCTTCAGTATAATCCAGCGACTATTAACTCTCTTTTCAAGACTTACTACGAGCGACTCTACAATCTACCTGACACCTCACCTTCTTTGACTCCGACCCATCCTACGACCTCTGACTATTTGACGTCTGCTGACCTGCCCAGTATCGACTCAACTACCTCTTCGGATCTTGATAAACCTATATCCCCTGAAGAAATCGATCTTGCCATCAAATCCCAGAAACCTTCCAAAGCCCCAGGCCCGGACGGCTTCACGATGTCCTATTATAAAATTTTTCAACACGCTCTACTCCTCCACCTAACCACAGTATTTAATCTTATACTAGACGGATCTCCCTTCCACTCCCACACAACTAAGGCTGTTATCACTGTGATCCCAAAACCCGACAAAGACCCCCAGCTTCTCTCTAACTACCGACCTATATCACTTCTGAACTCTGATCTGAAAATTTTTGCTAAAGTATTGGCCAATAGACTTAACCCTATTCTCCCCTCATTCATACATCCTGATCAGGTGGGCGTTGTCCCATCCAGACAGGCACTCGATAACACTAGACGCGTAATCAATATTCAAAGAATACAGAGATTCACACAATCAAGAAATTGCGCTACCAGGCTGCAGGTCAATGGACACTCAGAAGTGGGATGTTACCCTCACCCCAAAAAAGACACTTCAAACTACCAACATTTCTGAATGTCCTCTTTCCTGCGCTCCCCCTAATTGGAAAAACAAAAAACAAAAGGGAATCTCCACTTATCTTGAACCAGTTGCTTCTCTCAGTTTTCCACCATCTTCATACCCACATGCATTGTCAATAATGGTGTATATTTTTCAGAAGTGGTACATGAAAGAGAGAAGTCAGGGATACAATCTAGTGTGTTATCTTTTTAACTTTTTTAAAAGGAGATCACTTCCAACATGTGGAGTGCAATAACCAAAACATTTATGATAAAATATAATTCTGTTTAATAGTCAAAGAACAATCCAGCAGTAAAAATCTTCATCACATGGAAAGATAATAAAAAATCAACTTTACATCCAAAAATGTATGAGGGTGGCTTCCTACCAGATTTTGGATTTCTGAAGTGCACCAAATATATGGCTGTATAGATGTTTCAGCGTCCCCGGGGACAATCAGCTCCAAGCAATGGGCACCTCGTCCTCTCCTCGTCTGGGCAATCAGCCACCAGTTGTTGTAATCAACCAACGCGTTTCAATCAATCTGTTGATCTTTTTCAAGGCATATCCATATGGCCCCTCATCCCAGCTATTTATACCCTTATGAATTAATAATCCCAAATACTGGGAGGAGCCACTCTCATTTACAATTAAGTTCATATGTACATAGTATAATCATCCTATTGTCTAATCTAACATAGGTGTTCTATTCTAAATGATATAATACTTCCATTCTATCCAAAATCGCTAATTAAAAGGCATTATTCTGTTAAAAGAATGTAAAATTAAAAAATTACAGCGAAGGAAGTGCTGTGTGCATTCCGGTCCGTCCCCTATTTCCCTTGTTACGAAGGTTCCACATTACGGATCAGAGTGAAAGGATCCTAGCGCGTCTTCCGGTCACATGTCCATTTGTTGTGTGGATAGCGTCGCTGTTCCCTTTAGCAGAGTATTTCCGGTCACGTGATCTGACCGGAAATATCTCCACCGCCATTTTTGTAATTCTAAGGCCCACTCTACAACGTTCGCTCATTACCAGCAATAAAAGTGTATCAATGCATGTAGAAGGATGTTGCATAAACAATAAGGTTATGTCCTTCTTTTTTAACACATATGGCATTAATAAACTAACTAACAATACTATTTCTTTTGACGGAGTGCGCCCGGTCACGTGATCTGACCGGAAGTCCTTCCGCGGCCATTTTTTTTAAATTCTAAAATCCATTATTACAGCACCAATCCAACTACTGGAAAAGGGAGCTTACAAAAAATGAGTAATATTAAAAAGATAATACAGTAATGTCTAATATATATACATAAAGATGATTTTTTAATATATATACATGAAGATGATTTTTCTCAGCAAGAAGTGAACGGTTCTCTTTCCTATCATCCACATAAATGGGCGGAAGTGCTTCAATCACCATGATACTTAATGGAACATTAAATTAATTACCAATGATAATCTCCGCAGATCATAATCTAAATAATATTATAAACAGATATTGATCATAAGGTCAAAAATTATCAAATATTAATACAATTATGTATATTCATCACAGAATTCTCGAAATCATATATTGATGACGTCATATGTTCTTTCCCAAATGTTATCGTTTGAGTCCGTAAAATTTTTCTCCAGATCTTATAGTGGAAAAGGAATCAGTGTGATTCAAAATATTGTTGTTTTTCTGGTGAAAGAGAAAGGCAGAAGAAATTTGAACAGAAAAAAATTATTTAAACATCCTGTTCTTTAATCGTATGTATCACATTAGACCTCACATCTTGTCCTGAAGGGGCATATTCTTAATTAAGGAACCACTTAACCTCAAAGTCCTTATTTAAGCCCCCCGGAATCAGAGTTTTCAGAGAATGTATATACTGCATCTCAGTTCTAGATAGAGTTGCCGCTACATTATTGCATCTCCAGCTTCCTTTCACATGTTTTAATGCACCAAATTTTGTCAAATGTTTCATATCTTGGTTGTGGACCTTTTTAAAATGGGCTGAAAGTGCATGTGATTCAACACCATTCTTAATGTTGCGTAAATGCTCCGCAAATCTTACTTTAAAATTTCTACTGGTCCTACCGATGTAGAATAGACCACAACTGCATCCCAGAAAGTAAATTACATTTACTGAGGTGCAAGTTATGAATTCATTGATCCTTATACTCTGACCGTTTATATCAATTTCTGTGCATTTACTGATACCCCTGACCAGTTTGCACATGCGACAAATCCCACATCGGTAAAATCCTTTCGAAAGGGTGCGAACATTGGCCTTAGGGGGTGAATAAGCACTCCTTACTAGTTTATCTTTTATATTCTTAGTTTTTCGATAAATAAATTGGGACGATCCGGGAGCAATTTCTCCAATAACGGATCACCTTTCAAAATTTGCCAATGGTTTCTGAATATGTTCTCTATTTGTTTGTGTTGGACATTGAAATTTGTAATGAAGGCCATAGAGTAATCTTTTTTCTCATTACCCGATGTACTAAGCACTTTTTTTGGAGCAAGTAAATCTTTCCTGTCAACATTATCACACTTGGTCCTGGCTCTCTCAATGCTCTTTTGGCTGTACCCACTTTTTCTAAACCTTTTTATCATTACTTCTGCTTGTTCCTCATATACTTTATTGTCCGTACAATTCCTTTTTAGTCTTTGCAATTGACTACTCGGTATAGACTCCAACCAGTTTTCATGATGACAACTGGTCGTGTGGATGTACACTCCTGAATCCGTTGGTTTTATATAATTACGGGTTTTCAGAAGTCCATTCTCTACATAAATGTTGAGATCTAAAAAGTTAACATTGCTATTGCTAATTTCAAATGTTAGTGAAATATTATACTCATTTTTATTCAAAAATTCACAGAAAAGGGACAAAGTCTCTCTGTCTCCTCTCCAGAAAAAAATTATATCGTCAATGTACCTTGACCAGGATAGCAGGCCCACCCCGAATTGATTGTTCTGCCAAACATGCTGGTCCTCCCACATGCCCATAAACATGTTGGCATAACTCGTGGGGGAACCTGGTACCCATGGCCGTTCCAACCTTCTGGATATAAAAACAGTCCTTAAAGTAGAAGTAGTTATTACGTAAAATGAAGTCCACTCCTTACGAACCAGGTAGTTGGAGAAGGGTAGAAACACCCCCCCCCCCCCCCCCGCACTAGAAACAACCTCAATAGCTCAAACAATTCCCATCACGAATATAATCGTTTTAGCCGCTTTCAGGACAGAGATGCTTTTTTAGAGAGTGGGAGGAGGGAATATCCCCATACATAGTTGATAGGAAACACAGAGGAAAACGAGGGGGGAAGAAGGGAAGAACAATCAGAAACAAAAGATCAAAAAAGAAAAAACAGAGGAAGAATAATGGTATTAGTGAGATATGTGGAACACCACTAGGAGGGGAGACCCCCATAGTGGAGAATAAGGTGAAAATCTTTAACTTGAGCAAATATATATTAGGAGAATCAGAGATCTCACTACTTACGAAAGGACTGAAATTTGCCCCAGTGGCTAAATTAAATAAGTTTAATGTATATGTGGATCTCCAGAAATACATCAGAAAATTGTCATTAAAAAGATTCTTTGCGTGTAAATCACAGCCAGAGGAGGATCCAATGGAAGAAATTACTTCCGGAAGATCATTTAGACCAAAGTCCATATTCAATCCCACTTTTATGAAGGGGAATTTTGTGGAGACTTTTTTCTCATTGGTCAATAGAGATATAGAAGCACTTAAGCCATCAAAAGTTAATCATAACCTGACTCAAAAAGAGAATGAGGCCTTGAGAAATTTGAAATTAAATAAAGAACTCATAATAAAACCCACAGACAAAGGTGGTGGAGTTGTGGTAATGGACACTGACAAATATGAGAAAGAAGTATTACGACAGCTAAATGACTGTCATACATGTCACAACTGAGGGCTGATGACCGTGACTGGGAGCCTCAGTTGTAGGGGCTGACGGGTACTTGAACTTAGGAGGAGCCATGGGACTCCTGGACATGCGTAAAGACAGTAGCAAGGATGCCCGAAGGCGTGACCACGACAACTGGAAATATCTTTCAGTGATTTTATTAAATGAAAAGTCATAAAACTTGCAAAAACAATAGAAAGTCACAAGTGGAAATTTAGGCGTGCAACTGGTTAATACCAGTAACCTGGAATGTAGAGAAAAGTTCTGTAAACTGTAAATGAACTAGGGTTCGCTGAAAAACTGTAGTTGTTGAAGAGTGGCTGCTGGAAAGCCGGAATACAGACACAGGTGAGTAAGGTGATGTTGTAGAGGGATAATCACAGAGGTGTCGTGTTACACCACAGAGTGTAACACAGAGGAGTCAGGCTTGAATGCAGGAGAGTTCACTGGAGAATCTGTAGAAGACTGCACACAGGAACCACTGGAGACAAATGAAGCACTGCAGAGAAAGTCCATGGAAGAACTGCTCACTGGAAACACTGAAGACCATTGAAGCACTGACATCCTTCAATGCTGGGACAGGCTATTTAAACCCACAGGTTAGCAGGGATTGGTGGGCAATTAACCAGAGACCAGAGTGCAGCTGCTGTGTAATCAGGCTGGGAGCAGAGTGCAGCTGATTGGCTGAAAAGTAACATGTGATGAAAACAAACATGGCTGCGCCCATGTTTGAACTTGGAGGGAAAGACTGTTTGTAACTTGCATGTGAGTTTTAACCATGAAGCTGCCAGAATCACAGTAAAGAGATTTGAGACAATGAGATGCAGCATGCTGCACACAGACAGTGCAGATGGAATCCAGGCTTGGGACACTGGGACAGTCTCAGGAGGCATTTGGAAGGTAAATACTAATAAGGAATTACCTGGATCGTGACAGTACCCTCCCCTTTAGGAGTGGCCCCAGGACACTTCTTAGGCTTGAGGAGGAAATCTGGCGTGGAAAGCCTGAAGCAACTGGATTGCTAGAAGTCCTCCCAATCTCCTTCATCTGAAAGGACTGAGGAATAACATGTAGAAGGTCCCTTTCCTGGATTAGAAGTACGAGAAAATCGTGCTTTT
Source organism: Pseudophryne corroboree (assembly GCF_028390025.1). Taxonomy (NCBI): domain Eukaryota; kingdom Metazoa; phylum Chordata; class Amphibia; order Anura; family Myobatrachidae; genus Pseudophryne; species Pseudophryne corroboree. The sequence continues at coordinate 335,445,460 of NC_086451.1, read as the reverse complement.
GAAGCTAGCACTCCAATAAGTCTTAAATTAAATCTTGTTCTAGAACGAGGACTTTTCATACAGAGACCTGTAGAGCTTTTTGGTAATTCTGGAACCTCTTCATGCGTGAAAGCGTAACAGGAAAGAGCAGGACCTCCCATAATGTAGCTTGAGTCATCAACAAATTCACCTTCGGAACCTGAATTGAATCCTGATGAACTTGAACTGGCTGGAACCAGAGGAGTCTTTGGACTGACGGATAGGACTTGATTAGATTCGAAGGTGCTGGAATCGGCTGGAACTGAAGGAGGCTTACTGGAATCGGCTGGAACCGAAGGAGTGTGAATCCGGTTGGAACCGGAATGAGTGGTATCCAAGTGTTCAGTTAGACCATCCTGGACCAGGTCCATGCTGGATGCCAACAGGGTGGTGCTCTCTGAAAATGGCAAACAGGAGTTCATAACTGCATCTGTAGCACAAAAATTTCCATCTGGGAACTCGGCTCTGGATACTTTCCTTGGGGCTGAAATTTCGGTGACCCCTCCTGGGGTTGACGAATCAGACACCTCTCTCAGGGTTGTTTTCTCCAGCACCCCTCCTGGGGTTGACAGATCAGAAACTCCTTTTTGAGAAGACTCATATGCCCCTAGTAGAGCTTGAACATTGGATACCTTTCCTGGAGCTGTAGAAACAGACGCCCCGTCTTGGGTTGCAGAATTAGATTTTCCTTTGGTGAAGAAAGTCTCATTAAATCTCTTTTGTTTCCCGGAATTGGAAATGGGGCTCCTGGACACAGGACCCCAATTGTAGAATTGGGTTTTTCTTTGATCAACTTTTATATTTTTCTTGACCAGCTCAGAAGGAGCTGAAGATTCCACATAGGAAGGTTTGTAACTATGAATGCTGTGATGTGGAGATCTATCCCACTTCCTCGGCTTACGGAGAGAACAGTCTTTAATAAAGTGATCAGAACCCCCACAGTAGAAGCAGAGTTGAAACTGCATGCGACGCTTGCGTTCCTCTTCAGAAAGTCTAGACCGTGGCTTACTCCGGAACTTATCTTTACTTGGAGCAAGGGGAAACGACTTGGACATAGAGAGATTGGCAGCTGTTGCATCTGTGTTCTCAGCAGACTGTGGGAAGGCTTTCGTGGAGACGGGAGCAGAGATAATAGGAGTATCACAGAGACACTTTGAAATAACTGGAACGATGCTAGAAAGAAGGTCTTGTAACTGAACCAACAGTTGACTGAGAGTCAGGACACTGGATGCCCCTGAACCATTAAGGGTTACTTGGATTCCATCCAGCCGGGTGGAAAGGCCCTGGAGACAGCGAAAAACTTGACCCTGTGCAGCCTCCAGAAGTTCTAAGCGTGCTGCAAGTCGTTGCATCGGGTTAAACGCTTGGGCCTGGTCTCCGGCCAGATCCATTAGGTCAGTGCTTACTGTCACAACTGAGGGCTGATGACCGTGACTGGGAGCCTCAGTTGTAGGGGCTGACGGGTACTTGAACTTAGGAGGAGCCATGGGACTCCTGGACATGCGTAAAGACAGTAGCAAGGATGCCCGAAGGCGTGACCACGACAACTGGAAATATCTTTCAGTGATTTTATTAAATGAAAAGTCATAAAACTTGCAAAAACAATAGAAAGTCACAAGTGGAAATTTAGGCGTGCAACTGGTTAATACCAGTAACCTGGAATGTAGAGAAAAGTTCTGTAAACTGTAAATGAACTAGGGTTCGCTGAAAAACTGTAGTTGTTGAAGAGTGGCTGCTGGAAAGCCGGAATACAGACACAGGTGAGTAAGGTGATGTTGTAGAGGGATAATCACAGAGGTGTCGTGTTACACCACAGAGTGTAACACAGAGGAGTCAGGCTTGAATGCAGGAGAGTTCACTGGAGAATCTGTAGAAGACTGCACACAGGAACCACTGGAGACAAATGAAGCACTGCAGAGAAAGTCCATGGAAGAACTGCTCACTGGAAACACTGAAGACCATTGAAGCACTGACATCCTTCAATGCTGGGACAGGCTATTTAAACCCACAGGTTAGCAGGGATTGGTGGGCAATTAACCAGAGACCAGAGTGCAGCTGCTGTGTAATCAGGCTGGGAGCAGAGTGCAGCTGATTGGCTGAAAAGTAACATGTGATGAAAACAAACATGGCTGCGCCCATGTTTGAACTTGGAGGGAAAGACTGTTTGTAACTTGCATGTGAGTTTTAACCATGAAGCTGCCAGAATCACAGTAAAGAGATTTGAGACAATGAGATGCAGCATGCTGCACACAGACAGTGCAGATGGAATCCAGGCTTGGGACACTGGGACAGTCTCAGGAGGCATTTGGAAGGTAAATACTAATAAGGAATTACCTGGATCGTGACAATACATATAAGAAATTAAAAGAGGATCCAACTAAAAAAATCCTAGTAAATTTTACATCATTAGTTGAAACGTATATAGATAAAGGTACCATCACGGAACCGGAGGGTGAGTTTTTGATACCCACAGATCCCAGTATACCGGTTATTTACATCTTACCGAAAGTCCATAAGGATGCCCACAATCCCCCCGGTAGACCTATAGTATCCGGGATAAATTCGGTGACTGCGAATATGCCAGAGTTCATTGATTTCCATCTGCAGCCTCTGGTATTAAAAAACCACTCCCATTTGAAAGATACGAGAGACACCTTGAACATCATAAAAAACGTACAATGGGATGAAAATTGTTACCTCGTTACAGCGGACGTGAGTTCGCTATATACGATCATTAATCATGATTTAGGGATAGAAGCGGTTATTACATACTTAGAGGATAGAGATTATGGATCGGATCTATGTTATTTCTTGGTGAAAGGAGTGGACTTCATTTTACGTAATAACTACTTCCACTTTAAGGACTGTTTTTATATCCAGAAGGTTGGGACGGCCATGGGTACCAGGTTCGCCCCGAGTTATGCCAACATGTTTATGGGCATGTGGGAGGACCAGCATGTTTGGCAGAACAATCAATTCGGGGTGAGCCTGGTATCCTGGTCAAGGTACATTGACGATATAATTTTTTTCTGGAGAGGAGACAGAGAGACTTTGTCCCTTTTCTGTGAATATTTGAATAAAAATTAGTATAATATTTCACTAACATTTGAAATTAGCAATAGCAATGTTAACTTTTTAGATCTCAACATTTATGTAGAGAATGGACTTCTGAAACCCGTAATTATATAAATACCAACGGATTCAGGAGTGTACATCCACACGACCAGTTGTCATCATGAAAACTGGTTGGAGTCTATACGAGTAGTCAATTGCAAAGACTAAAATGGAATTGTACGGACAATAAAGTATATGAGGAACAAGCAGAAGTAATGATAAAAAGGTTTAGAAAAAGTGGGTACAGCCAAAAGAGCATTGAGAGAGCCAGGACCAAGTGTGATAATGTTGACAGGAAAGATTTACTTGCTCCAAAAAAAGTGCTAAGTACATCGGGTAATGAGAAAAAAGATTACTCTATGGCCTTCATTACAAATTTCAATGTCCAACACAAACAAATAGAGAACATATTCAGAAACCATTGGCAAATTTTGAAAGGTGATCCGTTATTGGAGAAATTGCTCCCGGATCGTCCCCAATTTATTTATCGAAAAGCTAAGAATATAAAAGATAAACTAGTAAGGAGTGCTTATTCACCCCCTAAGGCCAATGTTCGCACCCTTTCGAAAGGATTTTACCGATGTGGGATATGTCGCATGTGCAAACTGGTCAGGGGTATCAGTAAATGCACAGAAATTGATATAAACGGTCAGAGTATAAGGATCAATGAATTCATAACTTGCACCTCAGTAAATGTAATTTACTTTCTGGGATGCAGTTGTGGTCTATTCTACATCGGTAGGACCAGTAGAAATTTTAAAGTAAGATTTGCGGAGCATTTACGCAACATTAAGAATGGTGTTGAATCACATGCACTTTCAGCCCATTTTAAAAAGGTCCACAACCAAGATATGAAACATTTGACAAATTTGGTGCATTAAAACATGTGAAAGGAAGCTGGAGATGCAATAATGTAGCGGCAACTCTAGCTAGAACTGAGATGCAGTATATACATTCTCTGAAAACTCTGATTCCGGGGGGCTTAAATAAGGACTTTGAGGTTAAGTGGTTCCTTAATTAAGAATATGCCCCTTCAGGACAAGATGTGAGGTCTAATGTGATACATACGATTAAAGAACAGGATGTTTAAATAATTTTTTCTGTTCAAATTTCTTCTGTCTTTCTCTTTCACCAGAAAAACAACAATATTTTGAATCACACTGATTCCTTTTCCACTATAAGGTCTGGAGAGAAATTTTACGGACTCAAACGATAACATTTGGGAAAGAACATATGACGTCATCAATATATGATTTCGAGAATTCTGTGATGAATATACATAATTGTATTAATATTGATAATTTTTGACCTTATGATCAATATCTGTTTATAATATTATTTAGTTAATGATCTGCGGAGATTATCATTGGTAATTAATTTAATGTTCCATTAAGTATCATGGTGATTGAAGCACTTCCGCCCATTTATGTGGATGATAGGAAAGAGAACCATTCACTTCTTGCTGAGAAAAATCATCTTCATGTATATATATTAAAAAAACATCTTTATGTATATATATTAGACATTACTGTATTATCTTTTTAATATTACTCATTTTTTGTAAGCTCCCTTTTCCAGTAGTTGGATTGGTGCTGTAATAATGGATTTTAGAATTAAAAAAAATGGCCGCGGAAGGACTTCCGGTCAGATCACGTGACCGGGCTCACTCCGTCAAAAGAAATAGTATTGTTAGTTAGTTTATTAATGCCATATGTGTTAAAAAGAAGGACATTATTGTTTATGCAACATCCTTCTACATGCATTGATACACTTTTATTGCTGGTAATGAGCGAACGTTGTAGAGTGGGCCTTAGAATTACAAAAATGGCGGTGGAGATATTTCCGGTCAGATCACGTGACCGGAAATACTCTGCTAAAGGGAACAGCGACGCTATCCACACAACAAATGGTCATGTGACCGGAAGACGCGCTAGGATCCTTTCACTCTGATCTGTAATGTGGAACCTTCGTAACAAGGGAAATAGGGGACGGACCGGAAAGCACACAGCACTTCCGGACGCTGTAATTTTTAAATTTTACATTCTTTTAACAGAATAATGCCTTTTAATTAGCGATTTTGGATAGAATGGAAGTATTATATCATTTAGAATAGAACACCTATGTTAGATTAGACAATAGGATGATTATACTATGTACATATGAACTTAATTGTAAATGAGAGTGGCTCCTCCCAGTATTTGAGATTATTAATTCATAAGGGTATAAATAGCTGGGATGAGGGGCCATATGGATATGCGTTGAAAAAGATCAACGGATTGATCGAAACACGTTGGTTGATTACAACAACTGGTGGCTGATTGCCCAGACGAGGAGAGGACGAGGTGCCCATTGCTTGGAGCTGAATGTCCCCGGAGACGCTGAAACATCTATACAGCCACATATTTGGTGCACTTCAGAAATCCAAAATCTGGTAGGAAGCCACCCTCATACATTTTTGGATGTAAAGTGGATTTTTTATTATCTTTCCATGTGATGAAGATTTTTACTGCTGGATTGTTCTTTGACTATTAAACAGAATTATATTTTATCATAAATGTTTTGGTTATTGCACTCCACATGTTGGAAGTGATCTCCTTTTAAAAAAGTTAAAAAGATGACACACTAGATTGTATCCCTGACTTCTCTCTTTCATGTACCACTTCTGAAAAATATACACCATTATTGACAATGCATGTGGGTATGAAGATGGTGGAAAACTGAGAGAAGCAACTGGGTCAAGATAAGTGGAGATTCCCTTTTTGTTTTTTGTTTTTCCAATTAGGGGGAGCGCAGGAAAGAGGACATTCAGAAATTTTGGTAGTTTGGCGTAATCAATATTATTCATCACGTTAATCTACATAAGATCCCGTCTTTGGCACTCGCTTTGGATGCAGAGAAAGCCTTTGACAGGGTATCATGGCCTTTCATGCAGCAGACCCTACAGCACTTTGGCTTTTAAGGTAAATTTCTGCAGGCCCTATACCAAAACCCTTCGGCGTCAGTACATTCTAACGGTTTGCTATCAGACACCTTTAAAATCTCAAACGGAACCCGACAGGGGTGCCCACTTTCTCCCCTCATATTCGCGCTTGTTATCGAACCTCTCGCAAGCCGCATCCGCGCCAATCCTGACACCTCCGGGGTCTGCGTCAATCATGCCCAATATACCATCTCCCTCTTCGCCGACGATATCCTTTTGACCCTGACGAACCCAACTATCTCTCTCCCGAACCTCTTCCGAGAACTATCCATCTTTGGTGCCCTCTCGGGATACAAGATTAACCAGACGAATTCCGAAGCCCTCTCCCTACATATCCCTAAACCTATAAAATCTCAACTACAAAATAATTTTTATTTTTCTTGGCTCAGGCATTCACTAAAGTACTAGAGATGAGCGGGTTCGGTTTCTTTGAATCCGAACCCGCACGAACTTCACTTTTTTTTTCACGGGTCCGAGCGACTCGGATCTTCCCGCCTTGCTCGGTTAACCCGAGCGCGCCCGAACGTCATCATGACGCTGTCGGATTCTCGCGAGGCTCGGATTCTATCGCGAGACTCGGATTCTATATAAGGAGCCGCGCGTCGCCGCCATTTTCACACGTGCATTGAGATTGATAGGGAGAGGACGTGGCTGGCGTCCTCTCCATTTAGATTAGATTTAGAAGAGAGAGAGAGAGAGAGATTGCTGTGATACTGTAGATTAGAAGAGAGTGCAGAGTGCAGACAGAGTTTAGTGACTGACGACCACAGTGACCAGTGACCACCAGAGACAGTGCAGTTGTTTGTTTTATTTAATATATCCGTTCTCTGCCTGAAAAAAACGATACACAGTCACACAGTGACTCAGTCTGTGTGCACTGCTCAGCCCAGTGTGCTGCACATCAATGTATTGTATATAAAGCTTATAATTGTGGGGGAGACTGGGGAGCACTGCAGGTTGTTATAGCAGGAGCCAGGAGTACATGATAAATAATATTATATTAAAATTAAACAGTGCACACTTTTGCTGCAGGAGTGCCACTGCCAGTGTGACTAGTGGTGACCAGTGCCTGACCACCAGTATATTAGTAGTATTGTATACTATCTCTTTATCAACCAGTCTATATTAGCAGCAGACACAGTACAGTGCGGTAGTTCACGGCTGTGGCTACCTCTGTGTCGGCACTCGGCAGGCAGTCCGTCCATCCATAATTGTATTATATACCACCTAACCGTGGTTTTTTTTTTCTTTCTTTATACCGTCGTCATAGTCATACTAGTTGTTACGAGTATACTACTATCTCTTTATCAACCAGTGTACAGTGCGGTAGTTCACGGCTGTGGCTACCTCTGTGTCGGAACTCGGCAGGCAGTCCGTCCATCCATAATTGTATTATAATATATACCACCTAACCGTGGTTTTTTTTTCGTTCTTTATACCGTCGTCATACTAGTTGTTACGAGTATACTACTATCTCTTTATCAACCAGTGTACAGTGCGGTAGTTCACGGCTGTGGCTACCTCTGTGTCGGAACTCGGCAGGCAGTCCGTCCATCCATAATTGTATTATAATATATACCACCTAACCGTGGTTTTTTTTTCGTTCTTTATACCGTCGTCATACTAGTTGTTACGAGTATACTACTATCTCTTTATCAACCAGTGTACAGTGCGGTAGTTCACGGCTGTGGCTACCTCTGTGTCGGCACTCGGCAGGCAGTCCGTCCAACCATAATTGTATTATATACCACCTAACCGTGGTTTTTTTTTCATTCTTTATACCGTCGTCATACTAGTTGTTACGAGTATACTACTATCTCTTTATCAACCAGTGTACAGTGCGGTAGTTCACGGCTGTGGCTACCTCTGTGTCGGCACTCGGCAGGCAGTCCGTCCAACCATAATTGTATTATATACCACCTAACCGTGGTTTTTTTTTCATTCTTTATACCGTCGTCATACTAGTTGTTACGAGTATACTACTATCTCTTTATCAACCAGTGTACAGTGCGGTAGTTCACGGCTGTGGCTACCTCTGTGTCGGCACTCGGCAGCCCGTCCATAATTGTATATACCAGTGACCTAACCGTGGTTTTTTTTTCTTTCTTTATACATACATACTAGTTACGAGTATACTATCTCTTTATCAACCAGTCTATATATTAGCAGCAGACACAGTACAGTGCGGTAGTTCACGGCTGTGGCTACCTCTGTGTCGGCACTCGGCAGCCCGTCCATAATTGTATATACCACCTAACCGTGGTTTTTTTTTCTTTCTTTATACATACATACTAGTTACGAGTATACAATCTCTTTATCAACCAGTCTATATATTAGCAGCAGACACAGTACAGTGCGGTAGTTCACGGCTGTGGCTACCTCTGTGTCGGCACTCCGCAGCCCGTCCATAATTGTATATACCAGTGACCTAACCGTGTTTTTTTTTTCTTTCTTTATACATACATACTAGTTACGAGTATACTATCTCTTTATCAACCAGTCTATATATTAGCAGCAGACACAGTACAGTGCGGTAGTTCACGGCTGTGGCTACCTCTGTGTCGGCACTCGGCAGCCCGTCCATAATTGTATATACCACCTAACCGTGGTTTTTTTTTCTTTCTTTATACATACATACTAGTTACGAGTATACTATCTCTTTATCAACCAGTCTATATATTAGCAGCAGACACAGTACAGTGCGGTAGTTCACGGCTGTGGCTACCTCTGTGTCGGCACTCGGCAGCCCGTCCATAATTGTATATACCAGTGACCTAACCGTGGTTTTTTTTTTCTTTCTTTATACATACATACTAGTTACGAGTATACTATCTCTTTATCAACCAGTCTATATATTAGCAGCAGACACAGTACAGTGCGGTAGTTCACGGCTGTGGCTACCTCTGTGTCGGCACTCGGCAGCCCGTCCATAATTGTATATACCAGTGACCTAACCGTGGTTTTTTTTTCTTTCTTTATACATACATACTAGTTACGAGTATACTATCTCTTTATCAACCAGTCTATATATTAGCAGCAGACACAGTACAGTGCGGTAGTTCACGGCTGTGGCTACCTCTGTGTCGGCACTCGGCAGCCCGTCCATAATTGTATATACCAGTGACCTAACCGTGGTTTTTTTTTCTTTCTTTATACATACATACTAGTTACGAGTATACTATCTCTTTATCAACCAGTCTATATATTAGCAGCAGACACAGTACAGTGCGGTAGTTCACGGCTGTGGCTACCTCTGTGTCGGCACTCGGCAGCCCGTCCATAATTGTATATACCACCTAACCGTGGTTTTTTTTTCTTTCTTTATACATACATACTAGTTACGAGTATACTATCTCTTTATCAACCAGTCTATATATTAGCAGCAGACACAGTACAGTGCGGTAGTTCACGGCTGTGGCTACCTCTGTGTCGGCACTAGGCAGCCCGTCCATAATTGTATATACCAGTGACCTAACCGTGGTTTTTTTTTCTTTCTTTATACATACATACTAGTTACGAGTATACTATCTCTTTATCAACCAGTCTATATATTAGCAGCAGACACAGTACAGTGCGGTAGTTCACGGCTGTGGCTACCTCTGTGTCGGCACTCGGCAGCCCGTCCATAATTGTATATACCACCTAACCGTGGTTTTTTTTTCTTTCTTTATACATACATACTAGTTACGAGTATACTATCTCTTTATCAACCAGTCTATATATTAGCAGCAGACACAGTACAGTGCGGTAGTTCACGGCTGTGGCTACCTCTGTGTCGGCACTCGGCAGCCCGTCCATAATTGTATATACCAGTGACCTAACCGTGGTTTTTTTTTCTTTCTTTATACATACATACTAGTTACGAGTATACTATCTCTTTATCAACCAGTCTATATATTAGCAGCAGACACAGTACAGTGCGGTAGTTCACGGCTGTGGCTACCTCTGTGTCGGCACTCGGCAGCCCGTCCATAATTGTATATACCACCTAACCGTGGTTTTTTTTTCTTTCTTTATACATACATACTAGTTACGAGTATACTATCTCTTTATCAACCAGTCTATATATTAGCAGCAGACACAGTACAGTGCGGTAGTTCACGGCTGTGGCTACCTCTGTGTCGGCACTCGGCAGCCCGTCCATAATTGTATATACCACCTAACCGTGGTTTTTTTTTCTTTCTTTATACATACATACTAGTTACGAGTATACTATCTCTTTATCAACCAGTCTATATATTAGCAGCAGACACAGTACAGTGCGGTAGTTCACGGCTGTGGCTACCTCTGTGTCGGCACTCCGCAGCCCGTCCATAATTGTATATACCAGTGACCTAACCGTGGTTTTTTTTTCTTTCTTTATACATACATACTAGTTACGAGTATACTATCTCTTTATCAACCAGTCTATATATTAGCAGCAGACACAGTACAGTGCGGTAGTTCACGGCTGTGGCTACCTCTGTGTCGGCACTCGGCAGCCCGTCCATAATTGTATACTAGTATCCAATCCATCCATCTCCATTGTTTACCTGAGGTGCCTTTTAGTTGTGCCTATTAAAATATGGAGAACAAAAATGTTGAGGTTCCAAAATTAGGGAAAGATCAAGATCCACTTCCACCTCGTGCTGAAGCTGCTGCCACTAGTCATGGCCGAGACGATGAAATGCCAGCAACGTCGTCTGCCAAGGCCGATGCCCAATGGCATAGTACAGAGCATGTCAAAACCAAAACACCAAATATCAGTAAAAAAAGGACTCCAAAACCTAAAATAAAATTGTCGGAGGAGAAGCGTAAACTTGCCAATATGCCATTTACCACACGGAGTGGCAAGGAACGGCTGAGGCCCTGGCCTATGTTCATGGCTAGTGGTTCAGCTTCACATGAGGATGGAAGCACTCAGCCTCTCGCTAGAAAACTGAAAAGACTCAAGCTGGCAAAAGCACCGCAAAGAACTGTGCGTTCTTTGAAATCCCAAATCCACAAGGAGAGTCCAATTGTGTCGGTTGCGATGCCTGACCTTCCCAACACTGGACGTGAAGAGCATGCGCCTTCCACCATTTGCACGCCCCCTGCAAGTGCTGGAAGGAGCACCCGCAGTCCAGTTCCTGATAGTCAGATTGAAGATGTCAGTGTTGAAGTACACCAGGATGAGGAGGATATGGGTGTTGCTGGCGCTGGGGAGGAAATTGACCAGGAGGATTCTGATGGTGAGGTGGTTTGTTTAAGTCAGGCACCCGGGGAGACACCTGTTGTCCGTGGGAGGAATATGGCCGTTGACATGCCAGGTGAAAATACCAAAAAAATCAGCTCTTCGGTGTGGAGGTATTTCACCAGAAATGCGGACAACAGGTGTCAAGCCGTGTGTTCCCTTTGTCAAGCTGTAATAAGTAGGGGTAAGGACGTTAACCACCTCGGAACATCCTCCCTTATACGTCACCTGCAGCGCATTCATAATAAGTCAGTGACAAGTTCAAAAACTTTGGGTGACAGCGGAAGCAGTCCACTGACCAGTAAATCCCTTCCTCTTGTAACCAAGCTCACGCAAACCACCCCACCAACTCCCTCAGTGTCAATTTCCTCCTTCCCCAGGAATGCCAATAGTCCTGCAGGCCATGTCACTGGCAAGTCTGACGAGTCCTCTCCTGCCTGGGATTCCTCCGATGCATCCTTGCGTGTAACGCCTACTGCTGCTGGCGCTGCTGTTGTTGCCGCTGGGAGTCGATGGTCATCCCAGAGGGGAAGTCGTAAGCCCACTTGTACTACTTCCAGTAAGCAATTGACTGTTCAACAGTCCTTTGCGAGGAAGATGAAATATCACAGCAGTCATCCTACTGCAAAGCGGATAACTGAGTCCTTGACAACTATGTTGGTGTTGGACGTGCGTCCGGTATCCGCCGTTAGTTCACAGGGAACTAGACAATTTATTGAGGCAGTGTGCCCCCGTTACCAAATACCATCTAGGTTCCACTTCTCTAGGCAGGCGATACCGAGAATGTACACGGACGTCAGAAAAAGACTCACCAGTCTCCTAAAAAATGCAGTTGTACCCAATGTCCACTTAACCACGGACATGTGGACAAGTGGAGCAGGGCAGGGTCAGGACTATATGACTGTGACAGCCCACTGGGTAGATGTATGGACTCCCGCCGCAAGAACAGCAGCGGCGGCACCAGTAGCAGCATCTCGCAAACGCCAACTCTTTCCTAGGCAGGCTACGCTTTGTATCACCGCTTTCCAGAATACGCACACAGCTGAAAACCTCTTACGGCAACTGAGGAAGATCATCGCGGAATGGCTTACCCCAATTGGACTCTCCTGTGGATTTGTGGCATCGGACAACGCCAGCAATATTGTGTGTGCATTAAATATGGGCAAATTCCAGCACGTCCCATGTTTTGCACATACCTTGAATTTGGTGGTGCAGAATTTTTTAAAAAACGACAGGGGCGTGCAAGAGATGCTGGCGGTGGCCAGAAAAATTGCGGGACACTTTCGGCGTACAGGCACCACGTACAGAAGACTGGAGCACCACCAAAAACTACTGAACCTGCCCTGCCATCATCTGAAGCAAGAAGTGGTAACGAGGTGGAATTCAACCCTCTATATGCTTCAGAGGTTGGAGGAGCAGCAAAAGGCCATTCAAGCCTATACAATTGAGCACGATATAGGAGATGGAATGCACCTGTCTCAAGTGCAGTGGAGAATGATTTCAACGTTGTGCAAGGTTCTGATGCCCTTTGAACTTGCCACACGTGAAGTCAGTTCAGACACTGCCAGCCTGAGTCAGGTCATTCCCCTCATCAGGCTTTTGCAGAAGAAGCTGGAGGCATTGAAGAAGGAGCTAAAAGGGAGCGATTCCGCTAGGCATGTGGGACTTGTGGATGCAGCCCTTAATTCGCTTAACAAGGATTCACGGGTGGTCAATCTGTTGAAATCAGAGCACTACATTTTGGCCACCGTGCTCGATCCTAGATTTAAAGCCTACCTTGGATCTCTCTTTCCGGCAGACACAGGTCTGCTGGGGTTGAAAGAGCTGCTGGTGACAAAATTGTCAAGTCAAGCGGAACGCGACCTGTCAACATCTCCTCCTTCACATTCTCCCGCAACTGGGGGTGCGAGGAAAAGGCTCAGAATTCCGAGCCCACCCGCTGGCGGTGATGCAGGGCAGTCTGGAGCGACTGCTGATGCTGACATCTGGTCCGGACTGAAGGACCTGACAACGATTACGGACATGTCGTCTACTGTCACTGCATATGATTCTCTCAACATTGATAGAATGGTGGAGGATTATATGAGTGACCGCATCCAAGTAGGCACGTCACACAGTCCGTACTTATACTGGCAGGAAAAAGAGGCAATTTGGAGGCCCTTGCACAAACTGGCTTTATTCTACCTAAGTTGCCCTCCCACAAGTGTGTACTCCGAAAGAGTGTTTAGTGCCGCCGCTCACCTTGTCAGCAATCGGCGTACGAGGTTACATCCAGAAAATGTGGAGAAGATGATGTTCATTAAAATGAATTATAATCAATTCCTCCGCGGAGACATTGACCAGCAGCAATTGCCTCCACAAAGTACACAGGGAGCTGAGATGGTGGATTCCAGTGGGGACGAATTGATAATCTGTGAGGAGGGGGATGTACATGGTGATATATCGGAGGGTGAAGATGAGGTGGACATCTTGCCTCTGTAGAGCCAGTTTGTGCAAGGAGAGATTAATTGCTTCTTTTTTGGGGGGGGTCCAAACCAACCCGTCATATCAGTCACAGTCGTGTGGCAGACCCTGTCACTGAAATGATGGGTTGGTTAAAGTGTGCATGTCCTGTTTTGTTTATACAACATAAGGGTGGGTGGGAGGGCCCAAGGATAATTCCATCTTGCACCTCTTTTTTCTTTTCTTTTTCTTTGCATCATGTGCTGATTGGGGAGGGTTTTTTGGAAGGGACATCCTGCGTGACACTGCAGTGCCACTCCTAAATGGGCCCGGTGTTTGTGTCGGCCACTAGGGTCGCTAATCTTACTCACACAGTCAGCTACCTCATTGCGCCTCTTTTTTTCTTTGCGTCATGTGCTGTTTGGGGAGGGTTTTTTGGAAGGGACATCCTGCGTGACACTGCAGTGCCACTCCTAGATGGGCCCGGTGTTTGTGTCGGCCACTAGGGTCGCTAATCTTACTCACACAGCTACCTCATTGCGCCTCTTTTTTTCTTTGCGTCATGTGCTGTTTGGGGAGGGTTTTTTGGAAGGGACATCCTGCGTGACACTGCAGTGCCACTCCTAGATGGGCCCGGTGTTTGTGTCGGCCACTAGGGTCGCTAATCTTACTCACACAGTCAGCTACCTCATTGCGCCTCTTTTTTTCTTTGCGTCATGTGCTGTTTGGGGAGGGTTTTTTGGAAGGGCCATCCTGCGTGACACTGCAGTGCCACTCCTAGATGTTCCCGGTGTTTGTGTCGGCCTCTAGGGTCGCTAATCTTACTCACACAGTCAGCTACCTCATTGCGCCTCTTTTTTTCTTTGCGTCATGTGCTGTTTGGGGAGGGTTTTTTGGAAGGGCCATCCTGCGTGACACTGCAGTGCCACTCCTAGATGGGCCCGGTGTTTGTGTCGGCCACTAGGGTCGCTAATCTTACTCACACAGCTACCTCATTGCGCCTCTTTTTTTCTTTGCGTCATGTGCTGTTTGGGGAGGGTTTTTTGGAAGGGACATCCTGCGTGACACTGCAGTGCCACTCCTAGATGGGCCCGGTGTTTGTGTCGGCCACTAGGGTCGCTTATCTTACTCACACAGCGACCTCGGTGCAAATTTTAGGACTAAAAATAATATTGTGAGGTGTGAGGTATTCAGAATAGACTGAAAATGAGTGTAAATTATGGTTTTTGAGGTTAATAATACTTTGGGATCAAAATGACCCCCAAATTCTATGATTTAAGCTGTTTTTTAGTGTTTTTGGAAAAAAACACCCGAATCCAAAACACACCCGAATCCGACAAAAATAATTCGGTGAGGTTTTGCCAAAACGCGTTCGAACCCAAAACACGGCCGCGGAACCGAACCCAAAACCAAAACACAAAACCCGAAAAATTTCAGGCGCTCATCTCTATAAAGTACCTTGGGGTTTCCATTACCAAATCCTATCGTTCTCTCTACAGAGCCAACTATCCCCCGTTAATTGCTTCTATTCTTAAGGATATCCATCAATGGGAATCCTACCTACTTTCTTGGGAGTGCCGTATCAACGCAATAAAAATGAATGTCCTCCCCAAAATCCTATACTTATTTCAGACACTTCCAATTTCGGTCCCTCACCAGACTCTCGCTACCCTCCAATCTTCTCTAGGTAAATTTATTTGGAACCACAAAAAGCCCAGAATACGTTGAGATATTTTAGCCAAACACTCTCAAAATGGTGGTCTTAGCCTCCCCATTCTCCGGCGTTATTACGACGCGACTAGGCTAAGCTAAATGATCGCCTGGCACACACCAAAACATATGAAAAGATGGGTTGACTTGGAAAGTGATCTTGCGGAAGTCCCGTCGATTTCATACCTACCTTGGCTCACTAGAAAACAATGCTCTCAATCTCGTTACCCTTCACCCACAAAACAACTGACACTTACCCAATGGCAGAACCTGAATAAAAAGTTAAAACTGTCCACTCATCCCTCCCCCTTGACCCCCATATGGTATAATTCAGCATTTCCCCCAGGGCTTTTCCAACGAATGGCCCGCCCTTGGATCTCGGCAGGCGCCACTAGAATCCATCATTTCACAGGGACACACACCATTAAATCATTCTCCGACTTGCAAACTACATATAATCTACCCAATTCTCTGTTTTACCAATATCTACAAATCCGTCATTTCCTTTCTTCTCTTCAGTTATCATTTCCACTGCCGGTTCCCTCCCCCCTTGAGAGATTCTGCATCTACAACTCGACCGATAGGGGCATAATCTCTCTTCTCTACAAAACCATCCTCAACCCTGAAGCTCCCTCTCTCTCGAGCAGCACGAGCTGGCATGGGAGGCGGATCTCAGGCAACACTTCAATGAGGAGGAGTGGAGCGCAATTCGTTCCGCAATTTCAGAATGCTCCATCAGCGTAGCAATTCGCGAAAACTCTGCAAAATATATACGAGATGGTACTTGTACCGGATCGGCTGCACAGGATCTATCCGAATACCTCCAATCTCTGCTGGAGGAACTGCCGCTAAGTGGGCACATTTTATCACATCTGGTGGACCTGCCCGGTAATCGCCAAGTATTGGGCGATGGTCAGCATGCTTTCCTCTCAACTAATTGATTTACCCGCACCTCTCTGACCCGCTAACTTTCTTCTCTGCGCCTCACCCGATTTTATTTCTAGAGACTCGAAAAAACTGATCCTTTTTATTTCGTGCTCAGCTAAATATCAAATAGCACGTAATTGGAAGACCCCGAAGCCCCCAACCACCAGGCATTAATAAACAGAATCTGGTTTGTTGCGAACATGGAATATATTACCAGCCTCCAGCGCAATACAGTACATAAATTTCACTCTGTCTGGCTTCCCTGGTACCGACACCATGACCACCCCCTCCCAGGTTTGAGCTAAATATGGACCCCCAACCCTCAACTTTTCCCCCTCCCCCCTCCCCCCCTCTCTTTTCGTCTCCTCTCCTTCTCCTCCTCCCCTCATTCCCTTTACACTTAGCAGATCTCCGACCCATGGAGGGACCCTCTCTTCTTCTTTTTCTTCTTCTTTCTTCTCCACCTCTTGATCTCTCTCCCAGTTCTCCTTCTGCCGCGTTCGACTTCTCTACTTTGCTATTTACCTATTGTCTCCATTTTAGCTCGGTAACTTACGAGCTCGTGCTTCTTCCCAATGTTGTGTCTCTCTTTCTTCTAAAACTATCTAATCTCTCTAACATTTAACCTCTGGATGTGACTATGACACAATATGTACCTCTACTCCTTTACTACTTATTTGGGAGTTATTTGAAGCGCTTACTTTTATCCTGGCTACTCAGCCACGTGTACACTAATTGTGTCTCTGTTAACTTGCTCTATACTGTTTTGTATGCTTTTCCCTTTCAATAAAAATTACATGATTGAAAAAAAAAATTACCCCAAAATTCTATGATTTAAGCTGTTTTTGAGGGTTTTTAAAAAAAAAAACACCAGAATCCAAAACACACCCGAATCCGACAAAAACATTTCAGGGAGGTTTTGCCAAAACGCGTCCGCATCCAAAACACGGCCGCGGAACCGAATCCAAAACCAAAATACAAAACCCGAAAAATGTCCGGTGCACATGTCTAATGTTGACGATGAGGTTCTGATGGTGATGTGGTTTGTTTAAGTCAGGCACCCGGGGAGACACTTGTTGTCCTTGGGACGAAGAAGCCCATTGTGATGCCTGGGCAAACTACCAAAAAAGCCATCTCTTCGGTGTGGAAATATTTCTCCACAAATCCGGACAACAGGTGTCAAGCCATCTGTTGCCTCTGTCAATCTTTAATAAGTAGGGGTAAGGACGTTAACCACCTAAGAACATCCTCCCTTATACGTCACCTACTGCACATTCATCAGAAGTCAGTGTCAAGTTGTGAAACTTTGGGTTAGAGCGTAAGCAGTCCACTGACACCTAAATCCCTTCTTTCTCCTGTACCCAAGCTCCTGCAAGCAACACCACCAACTCCCTCAACGTAAAATTCCTCCTCAGTCAGGAACGTCCGTAGTCCTGCAGGCCATGTCACTGTCAAGACTGAGGAGTCCTCTCCTAACCGGGATTCCTCCATAGGATCCTTGATTGGTACGCCTGCTGTTGCTGCCGCTGCTGCTGTTGTTGCTGCTGGGAGTCGATCGTCCTCCCAGAGGGGATGTCGGAAGACCACTTGTACTACTTCCAGTAAGGAATTGACTGTCCAACAAACCTTTGTGAGGAAGATGAAATGTGACAGTAGTCATTCTTTTGCAAAGCAGATAACTGAGGCCTTAACATGTTAGACGTGCGTCCGGTATCCACCATTAGTTCAGTGGCACTTAGAGATTTGATGGAGATAGTGTGTCCCCGGTATCAAAACCCATCTAGGTTTCATTTCTCTAGGCAGGCGATACCGAGAATGTACACAGATGTCAGAAAAAGAGTCACCAGTGTCCTACAAAATGCGGTTGTATCCAGTTTCCACTTAACCACGGACATGTGGACAAGTGGAACAGGGCAGACTAAGGACTATATGACTGTAACAGGCCACTGGGTAGATGTATGGCCTCCCGCAGCAATAACAGCAGCGGCACCAGTAGCAGCATCTCGCAAACGCCAACTCATTCCTAGGCAGGCTACGCTATGTACAGTATCACCGCTTTCCATAAGAGGCACACAGGTGACAACCTCTTATGGAAACTGAGGAACATCATCGCAGAATGGCTTACCCCAATTGGACTCTCCTGGGGATTTATGATATCGGACAACGCCACCAATATTGTGCGTGCATTACAACTGGGCAAATTCCAACATGTCCCATGTTTTGCACATACAATTAATTTGGTGGTGCAGCATTTTTTGAAAAATGAGAAGGGTGTGCAGGAGATGCTGTCGGTGGGCTGAAAAATTACGGGCCACTTTCTGCATTCTGCCACTGCGTGCCGAAGACTGGAGCGCCAGCAAACACTCCTGAACCTGCCACGCCATCAACTGAAGCAAGAGGTGGTAACAAGGTAGAATTCAACACTCTATATGCTTCAAAGGATGGAGGAGCAACAAAAGGCCATTCAAGCCTATACATCCACCTACGATATAGGCAAAGGAGGGGTAATGCACCTGACTCAAGCGCAGTGGAGAATTATTTCCTTCTTGTGCAAGGTTCTCCAACCCTTCGAACTTGCCACATGTGAAGTCAGTTCAGACACTGCCAGCTTGAGTCATGTCATTCCCCTCATCAGGCTTTTGCAGAAGCAGCTGGATAAATTGAAGGAGGAGGTAAGACGGAGCGATTCTGCAAAGTATGTGGGACTTGTGGATGGAGCCTTTCATTCGCTTTGCCAGGAATCAAGGGTGGTCAATCTGTTGAAATCAGAGCACTACATTTTGGCCACTGTGCACGATCCTAGGTTTAAAGCCTATGCTGTGTCTCTCTTTCCAGCAGACACAAGTGTGCAGAGGTGCAAAGACCTGCTGGTTAGTAAATTGTCAACTCAAGTGGAATGTGACCCTTCAACAGCTCCTCCTTCAATTTCTCCCACCACTGGGGCTGCAAGGAAAAGGATAACATATTCTAGCCCACCCGCTGGCGGTGATGCAGGGAAGTCAGGAGCGAAAGCTGACATCCGGTCCAGACTGAAGGACCTGCCAACGATTATTGACATGTCTTACTGTCACTGCCTATGATTCTGTCACCATTGAAAGAATGGTGGAGGATTATATGAGTGACAGCATCCAAGTAGGCATGTCAGACAGTCCGTATGTATACTGGCAGGAAAACGAGGCAATTTGGAGGCCCTTGCACAAACTGGCTTTATTTTACCTAAGTTGCCCCCCCTCCAGTGTTTACTCCGAAAGAATGTTTAGTGCAGCCGGTCACCTTGTCAGCGATCGGCGTAGGAGGTTACTTCCACTAAATGTGGAGAAGATGATGTTCATCAAAATGAATTATAAATTCCTCTGGGAAGACCTTTACCAGCAATTGCCTCCAGAAAGTACACAGGGACCTGTGATGGTGGATTCCAGTGGGGACAAATTAATACTCAATGAGGAGGTTGTACATGGTGAAAGGGGTGAGGAATCAGAGGATGATGATGAGGTTGACATCTTGCCTCTGTAGAGCTAGTTTGTGGCAGACCCTGTCGCTTAAATTATTGGTTTGTTAAAGTGTGCATGTCTTATTTATACAACATAAGGGTGGGTGGGAGGGCCCAAGGACAAATTCATCTTGCACCTCTTTTTCTTCTTTGCATCATGTGCTGTTTGGGGACTAGTTTTTTTTTGTGCCATCCTGTCTGTAACTGCAGTGCCACTCCTAGATGGGCCAGGTGTTTGTGCTGCACACTTGTGTCGCTAAGCTTGGCCATCCAGCCATCTCATTGCACCTCTTTTTCTTCGTTGTATCATGTGCTGTTTGGGGCCTATTTTTTAAATCTGCCATCCTGTCTGCCACTGCAGTGCCACTCCTAGATGGGCCAGGTGTTTGTGCCGCACACTTGTGTTGCTTAGCTTAGTCATACAGCTACCTCATTGCCCCTCTTTTTCTTCTTTGCATCATGTGCTGTTTGCGGCCTATTTTTTAAATCTGCCATCTTGTCTGCCAATGCATTGCCACTCCTAGATGGTCCATGTGTTTGTGCCGCACACTTGTGTCGGTTAGCTTGTCCATCCAGCTACCTAATTGCACCTCTTTTTCTTCTTTGCATCATGTGCTGTTTGAGGACTAGTTTTCGAATAGTGCCATCTGGTCTACAACTGCAGTGCCACTCCTAGATGGGCCAGGTGTTTGTGCCGCACACTTGGGTCGCTTAGCTTAGTCATACAGCCACCTCTGTGCAACTTTTAGGCCTAAAAACAATATTGTGAGGTGTGAGATGTTCAGAATAGACTGGAAATGAGTGGAAATGATTGTTATTAAGGTTAACAAAACCGCAGGAGCAAAATTACCCCCAAATTATGTGATTTTAGCTGTTTTTATGTTTTTTTTTTAAATCATCCAGATCCAAAACCAAAACACGAAAGGGTGGTTTTGGCAAAACCAAGCCAAAACCAAAACACAAAAGTGGAATTAGAACCAAAACCAAAACACAAAACATGAAAAGTGCCAGCCGCACATCTTTAGTTTTTATCACTTTGGGGTATGTCCATCATTCTGAGACATGCTTGGCTGTCCCCGGAGACTTGTTGGGCTGTGACAGGAGCCAAGTGCGACTTGTAATGTTAGAGTGCAGCACCCAGCTCCTGTCACTGAGGAGGGACCGGCACTTTGGTGTTTCTCATCGGAGGGCGCCTGCATCAGGTGGGTTTCTAGGTACTCAGAAACTTCTGCTGTGTGTGCTACTGCATAAACATGACATTAATGTAGCCCAACTTTTATGAGATACTTAAGATGTAAATAAGACTCCAACTACAGTACAAGTATTTTATTGGAAATTTGGAATTAATTAAGAAGACAAGGCACTTTTTTCTCAGTGACCATTTCTACCAGCAATCCCAGAATTGGTCGATATAGAAAAATAGTTTTTCCGGTGCTGCGCTAAAGACAAATTTAGTCACTTTGAAACCTGTTTTATTATTCAGTTAAAAACCATTCATTTTTCTTTAAAACTAAAATTAGCAAACTTACAATTCTTACATGAAAAACAGTCTGTATTACATTGATTTGACCCAGCTTACTTTGCTCTATTATCTTGAATCATAAAGTCAATATGCTTTTGACTTTTTTTTAAATCCTGCAGTTAATTAGAGATTACAAAACACATGACAATGTCTGCTAATACAAATATTACATAATACATATTCAATTTCAAATGTAATTAAAAGCTTGATGTGGAGAATAAAAATCTTTCCAATCTACATTTATGGTACGTGTGCGAATAACAAAGGATCTGCCTAGTAATTTAAAGTTCAGTAAACAAGTTACTAAATGATACATGCATTTGTTTTAAAGGACATTGTAATGTAATAGAATATCAGAATCATCAGAATCAGAATCAGCTTTATTGGGTAGGTATAATTGCGTATACTAGGAATTTGTCTTTGGTTTGCTAAACAACAAGCCAAGTAGGTAACAGATAAGCAGGTGATGGGGCTAAAGTCAAGTAAAGTCATACAGATAGGTATACTGTAGGGACACAGGTGAGTTACATGTATGTCTAGTCAGTCAATGTTCAGTAGTTCAGCAGGCGGACCGCTTGGGGAAAGAAACTTTTGAGGCTTCTGGTGTACCCGGCGGGGACGGTCCTGTAACGCCTGCCTGATGAAAGCAAGTTAAACATGCTGTCACCAGGGTGTAGCTGGTCCTTTACTATCTTCGTTGCCCGCTTTTTAGCTCTGGACAGGTACATGTCCTGGACTGAGGGAAGGTTGGCCCCGAAGATCTTCTCTGTGGTTCTGACCACCTTTTGGAGCCTGCATCTGTCCCTTGCGCTGGTAGTACCATACCAGTATCGAGGAGCACTGTACCGACTCCACAATCGCGGAGTAGAAGAGGAGCAGAAGCTTATGTGGGATATTGAACTTCCTTAGTTGCCTGGGGAAAAACAACCTCTGCTGCACTTTCCTGACAGTGGCGTCAGCATTGGACCCCCATTTAAAGTCCCGGGAGATTGTGGTCCCTAGGAACTTGAAGGAGTCCACTAGTGATACCACACTGTCAGCAGTCATTAGCGGAGGTGCACTACTGACTTCTTCCTGAAGTTTACTATCATCTCGACAGTTTTGAGGGGGTTTAGCTCAAGGTTGTTGTGGCTACACCACTGGGCCAACCAGTCTACTTCCCATCTATAGACCAATTCATCCCTGTCCTTGATGAGGCAGATGACGGTGGTGTCATCAGCGAATTTGATGATCTTTACTGATTGCACCTCTGAGGTGCAGTTATTTGTGTACAGGGAGAAGAGCAGGGGTGAGAGGACA
Organism: Pseudophryne corroboree; assembly: GCF_028390025.1. Lineage (NCBI taxonomy): Eukaryota > Metazoa > Chordata > Amphibia > Anura > Myobatrachidae > Pseudophryne > Pseudophryne corroboree. Next base: position 335,422,746 of record NC_086451.1, on the reverse strand, counting down.
CAGCCCTGAGGGTCCCCTGTACTAATGGACAGCGCTTGAGAGGTGAATTCCCCCGCTTTCACCACCTGTTTCCTATCTGTCAGGAAGTCTACGATCCAGGAACAGGTAGCTTCTGGGACCCCTAGGCAAAATAATTTAGGGGGGAAGGATGCTGGGGACGATTATATTGAAGGCCGAGCTGAAATCGATAAACAGGACCCTCGCGTAGGTACCGGGAATGTCTAGGTGCTGTAGAATATAGTGCATGCCCAGGTTGACTGCATCCTTGACACACCGATTTGATTGAAAAGGCAAATTGTAGGGGATCCAGCTGGGGGCCAGTCACAACTTTCAGGTGATTTAAAACCAGATGCTCAAACATTTCATGACCACAGACATCATTGCTATCAGCCTGTAGTCGTTCAGGTTTGTGATAGAGGGTTTCTTGGGGATTGGGACGAGAGTGGACCCTTCGAGGCAGGAAGGGAATTTCTGTAGCTCCAGCGATTTGTTGAAGATCTTGGTGAATAAGGGGGCAAGCTGACCCGCAAATGCTCTCAGGGCAGATGGTGACACTTCATCAGGACCCGGAGCTTTCCTGGGTTTGGCCCTTTTAAACAGTGCCTCCACCTCTTCTTGGGTGACTTGCAGTGCTTGGAGTTGGCCATCAGTGTTTGGGGCATCATAGAGGTGATTGTTTGGGTCGCAGGGGACTTCTTTTGCAAACCTGCAATAAAAGTGGTTCAGCTAGTCTGCTAGGTCTTTGATGTTTTCTTGTAGTTGGTTATGGATTGCATTCCTTTCCATACAGATACGGGGTCATAGGTGGAGAGATTGTTTGTCAGCTTGTCCGAGAACCACTTTTTTGGTAGCCTGATTTCTGTAGTCAGAGAGTTCCTAGTTCGTTTGTATAGTGCTCTGTCACCGCTGCTATAGGCCTCCTCTTTGGCCTGACGAAGTTGCCTGAGCTGGGCGTGGAACCAGGGCTTGTTGTTGTTGTAAATGTGGTAAGCCTTGGTAGGTACACACATGTCCTCACAGTAGCTGATGTAGGAGGTGACAGTGTCTGTTAGGTTGGTTGCTGAGGCTTCTAAGACCCCTCATTCTGTGCAGTCAAAGCAGGCCTGGATCTTCATCTTAGCCTCATTGGTCCATTTCTTAACAGTCTTGACGACAGGCTTAACTGCTCTCAGCTTCTGTGTATAGGTAGGGAGTAGGTGGACGAGGCAGTTGTCAGATAGGCCAAGTGCAGCACGCATGATAGACCGGAAGGCAGACTTGAAGGTAGTGTAACAGTGGTCAAGAGTGCGCCCTTCCCTAGTGGGACACGTGACGTTGTTTGTATTTAGGTAGCTCCTTGCTCAGGTTAGTTCTGTTGAAGTCGCCCAGCACTATAAGCAGAGAGTCCGGGTATTTTTTGTTCTATGTCGGATATGCATATGGCCAGGTGTTGCAGGGCTTCATTCACACATGCGAGGGGGAGGGATGTACACTCCCACAAGGACAATTGAGGCAAATTCCAGGGGGGAATAGAAGGGGGTTGCAGTTGATACTTAGCATCTCCAGGTTAGGGCTACATAATTTGCCTAGGATCGTAACATTGGTGCACCATCTGTCGTAGATGTAGAAGCAGATGCCACCACCCTTTGTTTTTCCTGAGAGAACTTTGGAGCGATTGGCCCTGAAGAGACCGAACCCCGGCAGAGACATCGGGTTGTCCGCAATATGGTCATCCAGCCACGTCTACGTAAAGCAGAGGACGGACGACTCTATAATGCCTGACTCTGTGCTGCCCAGAAGTAGAGACAGTTCATCGAACTTGTTTGCCAGTGAGCACATGTTCGAGAGCAGGATCGCGGGAAGTGCAGACCGGTGCCCTCACTGCCACCTCCTCACTAAGGCAAACAACAAAAGAGGAGTTCGGCGCTAGAGCTAATTGAAATTATGAATAACTTTCAGCCAATGCTCAATTATTACACCAATCTTACAGCAGCTGTAAAAATAGGGGGGATACTCAACCCCTTATAGACCTAAAACAAGCAAACATCAAACAGCGCTAAAGAAAGGTGTATACATTTTTAATAAAAAATATATAGTAAAATAGATATATAAAAAAAGGTCTCTGAAGAAGCCGCTGACTTGTTTAAAGGCAGAGAAACGCGTAAGACGTCATCTTGGTGTCCAGTACTCGCATCTGTCACTCGGTCAATTCATCCTCTGAAAAGCCCGTTGTTCGGACCCTCCGGATATGGCACCAATAATGTGTTGAAGACACCAGGAGCCGGGAGTCCCCGAAATTGCCCCCTGCTGGGAGCTGGGCGTTATGCAAAAGGTGATTTAAATACCGATGTGCTACATTGTTTCAAACATCTTTGACTAAAGCCTCTGTCCAAGTCCTATCCGTATATTAACATTGTTACCATCTTTAAACTGGACAAAGAATTATTAATTTCAGTGCACTGAAAAAGTAACCATCACAGCTGATTCTAACTGCATGAAGTCTTATACCACCTTGGACTTTCAAACCATCTGTGCATAATTATTAATCAGTTATATCAACAATTAAGTTGCAATTGTGAGGCATTTTAGGTATTCATGTGTAATCAATGCCGGTACTTGTACACTTTTTATATATCTATTTTACTATATATTCCTCACTAAGGCACCTGTGCAACAGCCTCTCCTCTGACTCCAGGTCCTTCTACTAGGGCCAACATGCGGGTCTCAGTCATTCTCTTTCTGGGGCTGCCGATTCACCCGCCAGTGTCCGCACAGGCTGTGGGGGGCCACGAACACTCGGTCATCCACTTCGGCGTCCATGACATCTGCATCCCTGCCACACAGGGCAGCAAGGGCTGCTGATCCACCCACCGATGGGCCCGAACAAGGGGTAAGCACCGCGGGAGTGCCCCAACTTAGGAGGAGGAGAGGATTACCACTGGAGGTGTAGGCGGATGCAGAGTGACACAGAAATGGTTAACCAGACTTGACTGTGGAATACTGTAATAACTTGAGCAAGGTGTAGCAGAATTAAAGTTTAGCAAACTATGGACTCTCCCTTTAATACTGGAAATTGCAGCACCATACTTTACACTGATTATGGGCTGCAGATGAGTAATAACACAGCTATGAGCCAGGGCTTGAATACAAGACCAGAATGTCTCACAATCACTGTTGCAGGTAATGAATGTCCACAGAAGTGCAGGAATACTAAGTACTTTATTATAGCAGTGGTATAATAAGGTATGGCAGAGGAATCACAGTAACAATCCAAGGTACACTATGAGCAGAAAGTAAATGGTTCTCCATAATGAGACTTGCAGCAGAGAAATGAGATAGTTGAACAAGGAACCAGTGTGATATAATCCACATAACTCAGATTGCAGCACTATAGAGCAGAACAGCATGCAGACATAGAGGAAGTCCATAATATTATGTAACACAAGTAATGAATGCCTAGAGAATCCACAGGGCACAGTAAAAGTCTGTCCATAATACTTAGCTAGGTAGTCCTGGAACATAAACTGGGAAGAACAGTAGTTGCTGGATAACATGAACTGGCAGACCAGGCTTCTTGACATGAACAGGAGCTAGGACTAAGACACCAGGCAATGCAGATAGTTCAGGCAGGAAAGTAGAATAATATCACCGGCGTGGGAGAACTCAGCTAGCTGGTTTTTAACAGCCACACTAACCAATGAACAAGGCCAGGCTGGGAGTGTTAACTCTAATTACAAACCCTGTGCACCTGCTGAGCTGCATGTACACAGAGCCAAAGGAACAGAAAACACAGATGGATCGGCTGACAGCAGGTACATACTGAACAGAATTATAACAGCTTCCCTGGTGTATTTGGTCACCAGTGGGGTAGACAGGGGCAGGGGAAAACAAGGGGAAACAGGTATTTTGGCTGAGCTACATAGCTCCGAGGCAGCCATCTGTGGCGCCATCTTGGATTGTAATTGCTATAATCATTATTGCTATAACCTATTGCTGCTCTTTAATCTAATGGGTATATTTGAAACAAGTGATAGATAAAATAACTTTGCTTTTTCTGTTGCTGATTTAGTCAATTAGTCAATTAAGCAGGCTTGTGGAAAGGTGTTAGAATCCCATTCCTATTGTGTAGGTGTGAAAAATCTCAGTGTGAGAGGCCTTTGAAGTAAATTTCTTGTGGGGGTAGTAATAACATGTGTCCTGGGGAATAGCTCCTGCAATTTGAAATGAACAGTGACCCTTCAGCAATTCAGAGTCTGAATATAGTGTATATTAGTTGATTAATGCAGAAGTCAGAGTTATTTGTTGCTCAGAGAACAGAGGTGAATGATGTCTAAGTAAGGGGCTGGATGGAGCCAAAGATAGGTTGTAGTCCACAGTACCTTGTCTGGGATGTCCAATGCAGAGTACAGTAGATTCCAAACTGAAGGACTTCTCAGTGGAGAGATGCAGAGGTTTCAATCCAGTGTGTATCTCAGTGCAGGGATGCAATCAGTTGGTTTTGATGACATGTCTGTGTAGAGTAGTACAAGTTAATGGTAAGTCCTTGGATATTTATGATGATTTATAGGTCAGTTGTGGTGAATTTAAGCTGTTTTATGGAGATGATCAGGAGCATGCAAAGGTGAGGCAGCCATCTTGGCTGGCATAACACTATCCAGAGTTAGTTAATGTCTCTGAGTTACCTCACATTTTACAGTATGTCCATGCTTACTCTGTATTGGTGTAGGTATACAGTATGTTAGTATTGTTGTACAGATGTGTACACTTACAGCACATTTAGCCTTCGTGCACTTTAATCAGCTATTCTAGTGGCGTGACTTGGTAGCGCCAAGTGTTTTCACGTGTGACTTTTTTTTATTAAAAACTGTCATATTTACAAAATTATGTGAACAGAATGCACAAGCAGCTTATGCTGATTAAAATGATATATTGACAAAAGATGTATGATGACACATCTGTAGGTATATGCAGTATCTTGCTAATGCAAACAGCCATCTGATGGGATTCACTGTGACATGGTATGCAGTGGTGGAACTACCGCTAGTGGAGGGGTGAGGAAAGGAGGGGCCGCTCTCTTCCTTCTCATGTTCTGTTGCTTTTGAAAACTGTCATATCCAAGGTGACCAAATCTTCTATTCCAGAGATCCAGTGACTGTGAATCAGTTGGCATCATTATGTGACAGTGCTTTGTATAAAGGACATACAGTTACTGACATATTGTGCCTATAGCTATGTCACTTTTCTGTTCTGCACAATACTGTTTCCTTAAATGAACTCTGCAAGCTCGCTGTTCTAGGACAGTAATGGCTATGAGATTTGTTCCCATTTCTGGTAGGTAAAGCATGTCTTGATTTTCTGTGACTTTTGTCCTTTTTCCAGCTTTCAACCTGGCCTTAATCATTCTAAATTTTGTAGCTGTAAGTATTTGATTTCTAATCCATTTGATTGTGATAATATCACACTTAGTCAACATGGTGAACCACTCTTTATTGCCGCTGAAATGCCTTGATCGATATGCCAACAATCTTTCCTGTGGCTATCTGTAACACTCAGGGCTGATTCATCTTTGCTGTTGCATTTTTTGCTTTGCATAGGAATCACATTCCTTTGCTTTCAGTCCAATGCTCTGTAACCTCTTCTGACAGTTGCAGCACTTGTCTTGAATTTTCTGAATCTTTTACATTTTGTATGCATTGCAGTAGTCTGAGCACTTGACTCACTATACACACTTTCTTGGAACTCTAGTAACTTTACTCTGGTTACTTTTCTATGATTGCTTCCAGCACCACAACTAGGAAGTCAATCTCAGGCATCAAGTTCTGAAACATCACTGTAGTGATCTCTCTCTTCATCATCTACTTACACTTCAACAGACATTAGTTGCTGAGAAACAGGCATAATTTTGTCAATGTAGTCAAACTTGCTGCTGCATTCACATAATTTGGTGTTGTACAATACACGTCTTAAATGTATTCTTTTCAGGAGACCTCCTTTCTGGTACACTGACTGCAGTGTTGTCCACATGTCTTCAGCTGATATTGTCCCATGTATCATAGAGTACACATGTTGCTATACACCTAGGACAATAGTACCCATGTCCCTCTCTACATCATCTGGGTTTGGACTGTCACGGGATCTACGGTCACTTTCCACAATCTCATGGCTTCGGTGCAGCAGCACGCTCCAATTTTAACAAAAAAGCTGAGTTTTTAACTAATTGTCAGGCAAATGTGCTGCATACAGATTAAACAATTATCAATAATTTTGGTCAGAAAGAGCCAGATTGCATGATATTTTTGTGGTATGTACCCAGCTTCAAAAAGATTATTATCTGAACCAGAAATAACATTGGACTGTGTAGTGTTTATTACCATTTAAATGGAGATAGCAGCAATGTATGTGTCAGAGTTACAACAAAAATGATAAATATATGACACATGAAATGTATTTTCAACAGGGAATGTCACGTTTTTCGATGTGGGCAGACCTGACATGATGCCAGCCAAAGTTGGTTTAAAGATGAAAAATAATGGAAATGCCAAAAAAGGGTCAAATTGAAAGATTATGTCAGTCTAAAAGAATAGATAATAACGTAATTAAACCACAAACTCACCATGAAAGAAATAAGGCTTCACAGCTCACAAGGTGACAGAATATAAATCTTGCACAACTGACAGTCAGGAAATAGAAAAATATCTTGTCTTAAATTGAACAGTATGATGGCAGCACACTGCCAAGTAATATGGATCATCCCTGATAGCGGGAGTTAAATTGAAAACTGAACTGGACAAAGAATCCACTCTTGTTGTAGCAAAATAGTATTACATAATAATTAATACACAATTGTGGGCATGCCATTAAAAAACAAACAAACCCTGTATTGCTAAAGACATACTGGAGAAAAAGTGACTACTCTAGGGAAAGTTGATGTGAGCAATTAGCACCAATAATCCTTTTGCCAGTATTTTAACTTCTCTTGAACTGATCTGTTTTTTCTTTCTACCTAAATTAGGCTGACCATATTATCCCTTTAACCGGGGACATTCATGAATTACACAGGTTCTGTGGCTGCTTAAAACCAGGTGAAATGCAGGCTTGTAGTCAGCCAGCCACAGAACCTGTGTAATTCATGAGTGTCCCAGGTTAAAGGGATAATATGGTCAGCTTCCCTAGATGCTAATGATTCTAATAGGGAAGCCGGAATCCCAACTACTGTAGCAGGGAAATACTGACACCAGAATCCCTGCACCATAAATTCTGTGGCGAGCGCAGCAAGCCACCTTGCCCGCAGCATGGCGAACACAACGTTCCCGCAAGGGGCTTGCTAGCGCTCACCCCGCTGCCGGCATACCCGTTTCTATGATCCCACTCTCTGTATACTGACGGTCTGGATACTGATCGACGTTTTTTTGTACTGATCCTTTCTAATAATACTGCTCCTAACTGAAACAGTATTTACTTTACTATAGGGGAATTCAATTAACCCCAAAAATGTAACAGGTGCAAAAAAAAAAAAAACGGGGTAGCCTCAACTTTTTTGTACTTTTTAGCTTCGGGCTGTTCAATTACAGCCCAGTTTTTGTGGGTTAACACATAGAATCTGTGAGAAGTTCACTGATATATATCTTAACAATGCTAGCTTCGCGAAAACTGGCTAGTTAACAGATTTTATTTCAGAGCCTGCTGATGTCCCTGATAAGAGTTTCTGGCAGGCTTCATACAGGGTTAATTGGATGGCCCAGGGAGATCAATTAGCCTGCGGTAAATTACCGCAGCTAATTGAATTGCCCCCTATATCTGTTTGTTATTCATCATTCTCAACCTCTAATTAGGCTCCCTACCAAATTTGGTGACATTCTGGTTGTTAAGGTGGCCATACACCAAAAGATTTATTTTCCAATCTGGCTGGTTAGAATGAAAATCTGGTGATGGATGAGAGCAAATGACAATTGTCATTTGCTCCAATACATTACCAGATTTTCATTCCAACCAGCTAGATCGGACAATAAATCTTTTGGTGTATGCCAGCTTTAGATCAAGCTACAGATGGCTCTGAATAGTTAAAAGTTTAATTATGGCCACCCTGTATATATCTCCATCAAATGGTTATCCATAAAATGGTTGGAAATTAGAAACTTAAATGTAAACTACAACATGGAGCTAATTATTTCATTCCATTTCTTTTGTGATAAGTGTCTCAGCACGGAAAACAAACATGTCTGTCTTTTTGCCTAGTTAATAACTACCCAATGTAAGCTCATATGACAGTGTTTATTTCATTGTTTTAAATAAAACCTTCATATGAATTATTGCACTGTACTGTCTAACGAGTGTAGTATGGTATCCCGGCGGTCGGGCTCCCGGCAACCAGCATACCGGCGCCGGGAGCCCGACCGCCGGCTTACCGACAGTGTGGCGAGCGCAAATGAGCCCCTTGCGGGCTCGCTGCACTCACCACGCTGCGGGCACGGTGGCGCGCTAAGCGCGCCACGCTATTTTATTCTCCCTCCGGGGGGGTCGTGGACCCCCACAAGGAAGAATAAGTGTCGGTATGCCAGCTGTCGGGATTCCGGCGCCGGTATACTGTGCGCCGGGATCCCGACAGCCGGCATACTGAAGACCACCCCTGTCTAACAGTGCTGCAGTGGAATGTCAGCGCATCTCTCCGCACTATACTGTCATGTACCAAAATGCAAATGAGTGGGATTAAAGGGGCCTACACACTGGGCGATGTAACCGACCATCGATATATCGTCCAATGATATCTATGGTCAATTATGCCTGCACACTGGACGATATCGATGGGCAATTTGGATGATATGAGAGTACAGATCTATATCGTCCAAAATGACTGGCATGTTTAAACGATGATCGTTCAACAATGAACGACTGTGCAGACATGCGCATCGTTCATCGTTGAAGCATCCACACTGAAAGATATTAACGCTTTATCGTTCATTTATGAATGATATCGTTCATATCTTTCAGAGAAATCGACCAGTGCGTAGGGCCCTTAAGAAGATTGATCTAATCAGCTATGGCTTATTCTTCTTAATGGCTGGGTAAATGCAAAGTGGGGAACATTTATTCAGACTTGTAGAAAAACAGAGTGGGGTTGCCAATGGCAACCACTAAGTTCAAATTTTTCTAGTGCAGTTTAGAGAGTGGACATATCCAGGGCCGGCTCCAGGCATGTTCGACTGGAGCGGCCGCGCGGGGCGCCACTCTTTTAGGGCGCCGCACGCTGCGGCCGCCATATTCCTGCCTGGAGCCAGCCTTCAAACTGTGTGTGTGTGCGCAGCGCGCTGTGCGGCGCCGGCGTCTGACGTTAGACGCCGGCGCCGCGCAGCGCAGACGGAATCGTTCATCCGTCCAGCCGCCCGCCCGCCCGCCCGCCCGCCCGCCTGCCCGCCTGCCTGCCTGCGCCCACAGCAGTACTCCCCCTCCCGGCTCCCAGCACCGCAGTCCGCAGTGACAATGCCATGTAAGTTAAAATCTGCACTGTGGGGGCATTATATATCTGGCACTGTGGGGGCATTATGTTTATTGCACTGTGGGGGCATATCTGCACTGTGGGGGCATTATGTATCTGGCACTGTGGGGGCATATCTGCACTGTGGGGGCATTATATATCTGGCACTGTGGGGGCATATCTGCACTGTGGGGGCATTATATATCTGGCACTGTGGGGGCATAGCTGCACTGTGGGGGCATTATGTTTCTTGCACTGTGGGGGCATATCTGCACTGTGGGGGCATTATATATCAGACTGGCACTGTGGGGGCATATCTGCACTGTGGGGGCATTATATATCTGGCACTGTGGGGGCATAGCTGCACTGTGGGGGCATTATGTTTCTTGCACTGTGGGGGCATATCTGCACTGTGGGGGCATTATGTATCTGGCACTGTGGGGGCATATCTGCACTGTGGGGGCATTATATATCTGGCACTGTGGGGGCATATCTGCACTGTGGGGGCATTATATATCTGGCACTGTGGGGGCATAGCTGCACTGTGGGGGCATTATGTTTCTGGCACTGTGGGGGCATATCTGCACTGTGGGGGCATTATGTATATGGCACTGTGGGGGCATATCTGGCACTGGGGGCATTAATGTATCTGACACTGTGTGGGGCAATAATGCATCTGGCACTGTGTGGGCACTTATGCATCTGGCAATGTGTGGGCATTTATGTATCTGGCACTGGGGGGATTTATGTATCTGGCCCTGTGGGGGCATATCTGGCACTGTGCGGGCATTTTTATATATGGCACAGTGGGGACATATCTGGCACTGTGTGGGCATTTTTATATCTGGCACTGTGTGGGCACTTATGTATCTGGCACTGCGGGGGCATCATGTATCTGGCACTGTGGGGGGCATATCTGCACTGTGGAGGCACTTATGTATCTGGCACTTTGGGGGCATTTATGTATCTGAACTGTGGGTGCATATCTGGCACTGTGTGGCCCAGTGGCGTAACTAGAAATTTTTCTCCCCCAAGCCAAAAAATTCATTGGCGCCCCCCCCCCCCCCACCCCCACCCCCATCCGCCGCATAATTGGGAGCAAGAAAGGGATAAATATGCGCGCGCCTAAGGCGCGCGCTGCAAAAAAAGGGGCGTGGTTTTGTTGGGATGGGCATGGTTTCTCATAAAGGGGCGTGGTATTGCAGGAAAAGACTACCTTATACCCCAGTTTTGCAACCTGCACGCCCAGACGTTAGCCACCACAGGAAAGAAAAATAATCCTGATTCATGCCCCTTACATTATTTGTCATTTTTCCTCCTTATAGTAATGCCCAGTATACATTATGCCACATACTGCAATGGCCCTTAGACATTATTCCACACACAATAATGCACATGACACATTATGCCACACACCATAATGCCCCCGACACATTATGCCACACACCGTAATGCCTGTGACACATTATGCCACACACCGTAATGCCTGTGACACATTATGCCACACACCGTAATGCCCCCGACACATTATGACAGGAATCGCAATGCCCGTTATACATTATGCTATACACTGCAATGCCCCTGATACATTATAGCACATACAATGCCTGTGACACATTATGACACACACCGCAATGACCTTGAGACATTATACCACAATGCCCGTGATATAGTATACCATACACCGTAATGCCTGTGACACATACCGCAATGCCCTGCCCGTTATACCCTATGCCACACACCGCAATGCCCGTTATGTATTATGCCACACTGCAATGACCCTGAGACATTATACCACATACCACAATGCCCGTGATATAGTATACCACACACCGTAATGCCTGACACATTATGACACACACCGCAATGTCCGTGATACATTATGCCACACACTGCAATGACCCTGAGACATTATACCACATATCACAATGCCCGCGATATAGTATACCATACACCGTAATGCCTGTGACACATTATGACACACACCGCAATGTCCGTGATACATTATGCCACACACCGTAATGCCCATTACACATTAAGTCCTACAGTAAGGCTTCTAATTACTTTTCAATTACCTTCTCGTTGTCAGGGGTTTCATGCACTGGGTGTCATGCTCGTTGCCAGGTGTTTCATGCACTGGGTGTCATGCTCGTTGTCAGGTGTTTCATGCACTGGGTGTCATGCTCGTTGCTAGGAGGTAGTCCTTGTTGCTAGGGCTGTGCTCCCAGTGCCACATATGACCCCAGTGCCAGATATTCCCCCACGATGCCAGGTACTCACATGCCCCCGGTGCCAAATATAGCCCCCCCCCCATGTGCCAGGTACACATATACCCCCCCCCCCAGTGCCACATATGCCCCCAGTGCCAGATATTCCCCCCCAGTGCCACATATGCCCCCAGTGACAGATATTCCCCCCGTGCCAGATATGCCGCCAGTGCCATATATTCCCCCCCAGTGCCACATATGCCCCCAGTGCCAGATATTCCCCCAGTGCCAGATATCCCCCCTAGTGCCAGACATCCCCCCCCAGTGCCAGACATCCCCCCCCAGTGCCAGATATCCCCCCCAGTGCCAGACACCCCCCCCCCAGTGCCATATATGCCCCAGTGCCAGACATCCCCCCCCAGTGCCATATATGCCCCAGTGCCAGACATCCCCCCCCCAGTGCTAGATATCCCCCCCAGTGCCAGACATCCCCCCCCCAGTGCCAGATATCCCCCCCCCCAGTGCCATATATGCCCCAGTGCCAGATATCCCCCCTAGTGCCAGACATCTCCCCCCCAGTCCCATATATGCCCCAGTGCCAGACATCCCCCCCCAGTGCCAGATATCCCCCCCAGTGCCAGACATCCCCCCCAGTGCCATATATGCCCCAGTGCCAGATATCCCCCCTAGTGCCAGACATCCCCCCCCCCCAGTGCCAGATATCCCCCCCAGTGCCAGATATCCCCCCTAGTGCCAGACATCTCCCCCCCAGTGCCATATATGCCCCAGTGCCAGACATCCCCCCCCCAGTGCCAGATATTCCCCCCAGTGCCGCCGCCACCGCTTATTGGAGGGACACGGAGGGCACAGCGTCTCCTGTGTCCCTCCTGCTGCATCATCTCCGGCGGCCGCGGGTCTAATAGGGGGAAGTGCCGTCCGTGAGCCAATTAGAGCTCACGGACGGCACTTCCCCCTATTAGACCCGCGGCCGCCGGAGATGATGCAGGAGGGACACAGGAGAGGCACACGCTGTGCCGTCCGTGTCCCTCCAACAAGCGGCGGCGGGAAGGAGAAAGCAGACTGACATGCGGGCGGTCGTCCGCATGTCAGTCTGCTGTAATCAGTGGCGCCCCCGCAGCCCCTCGCCCCCAAGCCACCGCGAGGACTGCGGGGGCAGTAGTTACGCCACTGGTGTGGCCATTTATGTAGCTGGCACTGCTGGGGGGCATGTCACGTGTAGCTGGCACTGCTGGGGGGCATGTCATGTAGTGTTCCCGCTAGGCGTCTGTGGCTAGGCAATGTGTCTCAGTGCTGTGCCTGGCGCAAAGTGTATAGGAGGTTCTACCTGGTGCAGTGTGTATTAGCTGCACTACTGTGTGGTGTAATGCAAATTGCCACTATTATGTGGCCACGTACCTTCCCCACGAAGTAACTCCCCTTAATTTTTGCTGCGCGCCTTCGGCGCGCACTGTCCATGCTTTGACATATAGGTGTGGGAACAACAAGCAGTATGTACATCATTTTGCCCTCCTAACTTAAAAATGGGCCCTCCCTGTGATCAGCACCATGCCCTAAAAAGTGAACACTATCCTGTGTAGCTGGCACTGCTGGGGGTGTGCACAATAAAAGAGTTTTTTATTTGATTAAAAATTATAAAATCACTATTCACATATATCCTTATCAATACTGATCTAAAGGTTTAGACATTAAAACATATTACAGACCATAGCTGTTTTCAGTGGTACCTATTAGTGAAACAGTTTAAACACAGTGGGTAACTTGCATTAAATTGACACACTCTGCATCCAATTAAACAATTGTGTTAGATGTCACACACTAATCCCCTCAGTGTTTATTCCTTTTTGATGGTTCACTCCTTTGGGCAGCCTCCTATAAACGTAATTGGAAGGGTTAAATGCTGACAGTCCCAGACATATCCGGAGAGATATGTTCACCACAAATCTGAATTAAATATATATCCTCCCGCTGGGACAATAATACATCCAAAGCCACAGATTGAGAGCACGCAATGTCAAATTTAAGGAGATAAAGTAGCTACTTTTCTTGGTACAATCCCTTAATTGGCGGCTATTGATACTGAATAAATTGCCGTTCTGACGGGCGTCCCCGTCTGGTGATAAAGTTACTTATATACAGTAGGACTCCTATTTAATAAGCATGCTCCACAGTTCATTCGTGAGTTCTTATTCAATAAATGGAGGCCGCATGCACGGCTGATCTCACCCCTGTTCTTATCGGCTACTGCTCCCGCCGGGCGTCCGTGGATGTCTTAGGCAGCATCTGGCTGCTTCTCCTGCACCGAGACTCTCGCGGACCGCCTCTCCCAAAACAGTACCACAGAAAACTTGCAGTGGTGTGGTCTGTCGGGCTGGTTCGCTCCGGCGGTATCTGTCAGCGGCTGCGCGCTGCCTGCACAGCTCCCGAGATTTTGCCAGGTGTCTTGCCGACAGGGGGGAGATCAAGACTGTTTTCACAATAAGGTCCACATACACAAGGGACACTCTTGACGCGTTTCTCAGCCGTATGTCTATGGCTGTTTCCTCAGAAGAATGTGCTCCCTTTCCTATTCACTGCTTTTATCCTCAGTGAGATCTCAATCAGTATCTTAATAGGGTCCTTCTGTTCATTAACCCTTTCGCTTTCAGGATCCATTCATATACCTGTAGTTGCTAACAGCAACCTTATAATTATTGATCCTAGAAACCTACACAGTATTGAAACATCTCTAATAACAACCTATATAGGAACTGTTTTGTCACACAGCCGACACACACTATATGACATCTTCTAAATCACAAATAAATTATATAAAATAAACCATTTCACTTATAATAGATGTTTACTGCTTAGATCAGCCATCCAATAATTTATATCTATTAATAATCCATATTGTCATGAACAGGCTATATACATTTAGCATCAAATTTCTACAATATATAGAGTTAAGAATGAAAGACAGACTATGAATCATATATAATTAAAAAATATATATTGTGGAATTTTTTTTTTTTTTTTACATACCCCTATTTCCCACAATATAAGTTTAAAACGTAGGGAAATACCCATACTATGCATTTTACATGGACAAACACGTTATGGTAATTTATCAAGGACCCAGTTAATAATTATGGGTTTATTATAGACTAGAGACCCAGGTTCACATTACACCCATATTTAACATAGGGAATTGATCAATTAGTAATAAATCCTAAACCAAATATCCACGTACCAATGTTATTAATATTAATAATAATAACCTCAATATTTAATATTAAATTAAAAATACTATAAAGGAACTGAAAAAGAGAGAGACTAAAAAATGAGACTACAAAGGCAGGAATCCATGGGGTGTCTCTCTGTAATTAATCATATCAACCACATCCTTTGTAGAAAAATTGGAACCCTAATAGCTCATCACCTTAATCCCCTTTCAAACAGAGTGGGCAACTCAATAACGTAGATTGAATAGTATATATACACACATAGTATAATATATGTGAATATATAGAGAATACCAACAAGTACACCTTTAACTACACATTATTCAGTTCAATTGTATCATTAAGACCACATGGTACCAACGTCCCTAACTTGAAAATCCAAAAGGCTTCTTTCTTGCATAGCTCCCGATATCTATCCCCTCCCCGTGTTGTGGCTTTAATCTGTTCTATCGCCTTCACTTTTAAGTCCCTTAGGCTACTTTTCTCACAGTTCAAGATATGTCTTGTCAGACTATGTGTTTTAGAGTTATTTAATACCCCTCGTCTATGTTCCAAAAATCTGACATTTAGGCTACGTATCGTTCGGCCCACATATTGGATTCCACATCCACATGTCAGAACATAGATTATATATGAGGACTGAAAGTTCATAAACTCCTCTATTGGATATGAATTGCCATCTGAATATGAGATGGTCTCAGTGCTTCTATGCTCTGCATGTGGACATGTTAAACATCCATTCCGGCCACATTTAAAGAACCCTTTCGGCTTCGGCGGTAACCAGCTCAGTGCCTCGTTTGAACTACGTATAACTTCCGATCTCTTTTTCCGTAGCATACTAGGTGCCAATTTCTGTTTCAAGTTCATGGATTTCCTGAATATTACCTTCCTTTTTTCCTCCAATAGGGGGGCCAGGAATTTATCATGTTTTAACAATGACATATTATTTTCAACAATATGTTTAATCTGTTGTGCCGCTGAATTATATTGGGTTATAAAGGACAGGGAACCCTTGCTTGTATTTTCTACATTTTTCTTACATTCTTTATTCTTCAAAAGCATAGACCTATCTATTTTCTCCACCTCCTTCAATGCTCTTTGTAACAGGCCATCTGGATATCCTTGTTCCACAAAGGAATTATACATAGACAAAGATTGTCTTGCATAGTCCTCCTTCCTGGAACAGTTTCTCTTCAACCGAAGAAACTGTCCCTTCGGGATATTTTCCTTCCATTTCTTATGGTGACAACTTTGGAAGTTAAGATACTTATTACAATCTACAGTTTTAGTGTAGGTAGATGTACAAATCCCGCCATCCACAATCCTGACTGAAATATCTAAAAAATTAATAATATTATCACTAAAAGTGCTTGTGAATTTCAAACCATAATCATTAATATTAAGGTGCTCCACAAAACTCGTGATGGAGTCAAAATCTCCATTCCAAACAAAAAACAAATCATCTATGTATCAACCGAAGAGGACCAGGTTCGCCCCGAAGTCACCACCCCAGATGAGGTCATCCTCCAGTCGCCCCATATATAGGTTGGCGAAACTCGGAGCGAACCTGGTCCCCATAGCGGTCCCGTGAGTCTGTAAATAATATTGTGTGTCGAACAAAAAATAATTGTGAGTAAGAATATAATCAATTGCCTGCAAAATAAATTGTCGCGATATATCTGACCGTGATGTGTCCTGTTTTAAATAATAATCAACAGCAGCCAATCCTGTGGAGTGCGGGATATTTGTGTACAATGCCTCAACATCACATGTGAGGAGTTTGTATGTACTCTTCCATTCTACCTTAGCCAGCTTTTGTAAAAAATGTGTAGTGTCCCTGATGTGGGATTCCAAGGATATCACATGTTCCTGTAACTGAGCATCCACATAGGCCGACAGATTTGATGTCATTGAATTTATCCCCGAAATAATCGGGCGTCCTGGGGGGTGCTCAAGGCACTTGTGCACTTTCGGTAGATGGTAATAAATAGGTGTTACTGGATAACGGTTGAATAAAAATTGCCACTCCTCCTTAGATATCACCTGTTGTTCAAGTGCCTTATCCAACAAGTTCTTTAATTCTATTTGAAATTCCACTGTAGGATCGGGAGCTGTGCAGGCAGCGCGCAGCCGCTGACAGATACCGCCGGAGCGAACCAGCCCGACAGACCACACCACTGCAAGTTTTCTGTGGTACTGTTTTGGGAGAGGCGGTCCGCGACAGTCTCGGTGCAGGAGAAGCAGCCAGATGCTGCCTAAGACATCCACGGACGCCCGGCGGGAGCAGTAGCCGATAAGAACAGGGGTGAGATCAGCCGTGCATGCGGCCTCCATTTATTGAATAAGAACTCACGAATGAACTGTGGAGCATGCTTATTAAATAGGAGTCCTACTGTATATAAGTAACTTTATCACCAGAAGGGGACGCCCGTCAGAACGGCAATTTATTCAGTATCAATAGCCGCCAATTAAGGGATTGTACCAAGAAAAGTAGCTACTTTATCTCCTTAAATTTGACATTGCGTGCTCTCAATCTGTGGCTTTGGATGTATTATTGTCCCAGCGGGAGGATATATATTTAATTCAGATTTGTGGTGAACATATCTCTCCGGATATGTCTGGGACTGTCAGCATTTAACCCTTCCAATTACGTTTATAGGAGGCTGCCCAAAGGAGTGAACCATCAAAAAGGAATAAACACTGAGGGGATTAGTGTGTGACATCTAACACAATTGTTTAATTGGATGCAGAGTGTGTCAATTTAATGCAAGTTACCCACTGTGTTTAAACTGTTTCACTAATAGGTACCACTGAAAACAGCTATGGTCTGTAATATGTTTTAATGTCTAAACCTTTAGATCAGTATTGATAAGGATATATGTGAATAGTGATTTTATAATTTTTAATCAAATAAAAAACTCTTTTATTGTGGACAGCGCTTTCAACTTCTTTCCTTGATTTATATTTAAATTATTGGGACTCAACAAACCCACTATTGAAAGCAGCAGTGCACAATTGAGAGGAGGTGTATTTTTAAGGAGCTGCACAGCTGACACACACAAGAGCTTAGCGCTTTCTAAGTTTGAGGTTGCTTTTTTGGCACTGCTGGGGGGCATGTCATGTGTAGCTGGCACTGCTGCGGGGCATGTCATGTGTAGCTGGCACTGCTGCGGGGCATGTCATGTGTAGCTGGCACTGCTGGGAGGCATGTCATGTCTATCTGGCACTGCTGGGAGGCATGTCATGTCTATCTGGCACTGCACATTATGTGTATCTGGCACTATACTGGAGACATTGTGTGTAAGGAACACTACTGTGGCTATGTGTAAGGATGCTAATTGTGTGAAAATATTTTTACAGTTTGATGATATGAAGTTACGAGTCCACGCCCACTTTTCCAGAGGCCACACCCACTTTTCCGGGAGCGCGCGCGCCTTCGGCGCGCGCATGGGGGGGGGGGGGGGGGGCGCTTTTACATTTTCTCGCTCAGGGTGCTAGTAGGCCTGGAGCCGGCCCTGGACATATCTGCTTTGTTGCCTTTCCCACCTCTTTCATTTGCACCAGCTGTCATAAGCACATTTTTCCAATAACCTCTAGGAAAGAAACAGAGACAATCAATGAAAGCTGTACAGATTTAGAAAAGAACTAATAAAGCCATCCATTTTACCCTTGCCAATCCATAAACACAATGTACTGAAGTAAGGGAAATTAGATCATTTTTATTTGTAACTATTAATTTTGCTTTAGGCACTAGCTAGCAGCATACAGTATTTTGTAAAAATATTTTCATCCAAAAATGTTTGTTTTACAAATATTTCTTTCATACAGATGGTATTGCTTTAGATTTTAATTAAACTTTACCAACATTAATATTTGTACTGTGAATTGGAAACTCATAAGTGGTTGTTCATAACTAAATACACATTTAATTTTTTCTTTCATTTTGTATATATATTTATTGTTATCTATTTATCTACATACAGATGGAGCCAGCCACACTCATCTACTGCGGCTTCATCGCAAACATGCACTCCCGGCGGGACTAAGCAATCCGGCTCCTTGCCCCACTACTGGAGTGTATAGAGACGCTCCCATTGCTCCCAGGCACAGACGGAGCAACGATTAGCGTGGCTCCATCTATATATATAAAAGACAAATACCACTGACTCATAACAAAATCTTCTGAACCATAAGGACTTGTTACTTGAAATTTGGACAGTAGCTTGCTTTTGTGACACAGGCACCCACTAAGAAGGGATTTTTCAAAATACCACCCACAAGGGGGTTAAAAGGGGTGAGATGATTATTGGGAATTCTCCCCTCACAGAGGAGAGTTAAGACAGCCACCCAGCCAGGGCTATAAAGAATGCATGGTGCTGGTGATACCAAATCGCAGATGGGGGAGGACAAAATGCTCTGTTCCTGGACTTCCTTGCCATTGGCACTTGCAGATCACTCCATTATTCAAATAGGGGAGCCACATCAACTGCAACCCCTAAACACTGTCAAACTTCACTGGGTGTGGCTCCCCTATTTAAATAATGCACTGCTCTGCAACTGCCACTGGCAAGGAAGTCCAACTTTATGGTTCAGGAGATTTTCTGATGATTCAGTGGTATTTGCCTTTTATATATAGATTTCAGATAGAAGTACGTAACCAATCTATTTTCAGTCAGGAGGAGATAGTGTCTCAATTATCAGAGGTTAACCTGTCACTTGAACTAAACATTGCTGAACATCTCAGAGAGCAATAGGAGGAAAGAAGAGATATTTTGACTCTTAAATGCATTAAAGGAAAGCTTGATAGTCAGCAACTGCTTATCTGCTGTGTAAAGTGTACCGACAGCTCTCCCAGTGACCTTAAGTGTTGTGAAAAAATATTTACCTTTTTACTTCAAAAGAGGAGCCCTAAGGAGAGCAAGAAGCTAAGCAAGGAGACCTAGGTCCCTCTGGAATAGAATCAGCCTATCCCTTCAAACCTTACATACTGTACTTAATATACAGCAGGTGGAGCTTGGACTATTGTCTCAGCATTTACAGCACTGAGTATAGCAGCATCAGATTTGGATGGGGCAGAGAAGGAGGCAGATTATTCTACTTAGCGAGAGCCTTAATCCGGGTAAGGTGCACCCAGGGGTGCGGCCTGACAAAGATTGGCATCGGTGGGCCAGTTAACTTTAGGTATATCCCTTTGTCCAGAAAATAAGACACAGAGACTACAGATTCCTGTACAATAAAATCCATTAATTGTTTTGGTGTGTTCTCGGGCGGTTTCATGGAGGGGCACTTTGATGCTACCAGTTCTCAACAACATCCTACCACAAGTAAGCCTATTTTAAAAGCAGTATTAAATTTGTTTAAATACCAGAGCTTTTCATCTCTTTGTGATTATTCTTGAAATTCTGTTGCAAAGCATGGGTATCCAGCTAATATAACATATTCTGCAGCTGTGTGCAGACAGAGAACATTAAGTAAGACACATTGGGCAATATTCAATTGTTATTATTATTATTATTATTATTACCAGTTATTTATATAGCGCACACATATTCCACAGCGCTTTACAGAGACTATTTGCCCATTCACATCGGCCCCTGCCCCAGTGGAGCTTACAATCTATATTCCTGACCACATGTACATGCACACACATTCACACTAGGGTTAATTTTGCCAGGAGCCAATTAACTTACCAGTATATTTTTGGATTGTGGGAGGAAACCGGAGTACCCGGAGGAAACCCACGCAAGTACAGGGAGAATATATAAACTCCGCACAGGTAGAGCCATGCTGGGAATCGAACCCATGACCTCAGTGCTGTGAGGCAGTAATGCTAACCATTACACCATCCGTACTGCCTGATCTTCCATCTAAAGTGACAGGAGATTGCGGGGCGATGTTCAATTGATCTTTTTTTCGCACTGATTGCGCCCATAGAGGTCGGGTTTAGCAGCGTAAAGCAGCTAAACTCGACCGAAGTGCTGGACGCGATTGTGAAAAGTGCTGTTTTTACATTTCACGCATTTCAACTTACCACCTTCGGAGGGTGCGAGCTGAAATGCAGATGCTGGCAACCATCGCGCCGAACAAAGCTACAATTGAATAATGTGGTACCCCGGAAAATGGTGTGCATACCCCTTTAAGGCATGACTTACAGGTCCGCAGCAGCACAATGGGAGAGAGGGGCACAGCAGGAGTCAAAGCAGGAACCCTGGTCTGATCACATGGTCTGGAATGTGGACCGCTGATAGGACAGAGGCAGCCTGGGGACCAGAGCTTTGTGGCAGAGGAAGGGATGAGTTTGGTGAAGAGACAGGAGGTGTTGGGACAGTATGTAGTCGATCACAATACCAATGGTTACATCCCACCCCCCTCTAAATCCCGACAGTGGGCATGCCAACTAGCAGGGAATATTCCCACTCGTAGGTGTCCATGACACCCATAGAGTGGGAATAGAACCTGTGGTGAACGCAGTTCGCCACTGAACCTGCAGCTTGTCGAGTGCAATGAGCCCGCAAGGGGCTTCATTGCGCTCGTCCCCCAGCTGGCATTCTGCTGCCGGGATCCAGCGGTCAGTATGCTGACCGCCGGGATTCCCAGCGCCGGTAAAGCATACCCAACCCTGTTGGGACGCATGCTGCATGCGGAGCAGAGTGGAACCTGAATACAGGTGACAGTCAAGGAAAGCTGGGCAGTGAGGACAGCGCTGCAGAAGTGCAAGCAGCAGGCTGCTACCGTAAAGACAAGTGCCAGGTAAGCGGGTGTTGAGATGCCACAGCCGGAGACCGGACACTGCCAGTCCTAAGGAGAGGCGCGGATGCCAGAGCCATTTTGTGACTGTGAGGAACCATTTAAAACTGGTCCAGCAAGTGAAACCTCCGCTTAAGAGGATCTGAGTGAGTACATTAGTAAAACAAACAATGGAAGTTGCGCGGTCATTCCTGGAGATAATTATATATCAGGTGCTAGAAAGGGGGAGGGCTCACAGACAAACAGCAGACAGAGAGAGGGGGGGGGGGTGCTTTTTCACCCTGTGGTATCCCCCCAGCCCACTAAAAATTACCTGTAACCATACCTGAACCTATCTGGTAATAGAAAATCAGAGAATTGGTCACACATGTTTGCAAATGCATGTTTAGCTGCTGAGCTACTTCATGGCTTCTCTGATATCAGCAGTCCTAACACTACATAATAGCAGTGCCCACATAGGGCCATGTAATTTGTCTACAATAAGCAAACATGTGTGACCAATTCTCTGAATTTCAATTACCAGATACTGTAGGTTCAGGTATGGTTACAGGTAATTTTTAGTGTGCTGGGGGGGATACCATGGGGGCGGGGGAAGCACCCCCCTCCCCTCTCTGTTTGCTGAGTACATTAGTAAATAAGTAACTAAAGCCCCGGACAAACTCGATACCCAGTTAAGGAACACTATCACCAACTGTGCAGTTAAAGGACATGGAAAGCATAGCAACACATCCCCTAAGTTAAACACCGCAACACCACATTCCACAAGCTTAAACCTGGAAAGTGGTTATTAAGGAAACCCTTTTCCTCTATCACATTGAGACTGTGAGAATATTTAAGACTAAGTGGTGTTACAAGTGCAAAACAGACATTCATTCTATAAGACTGAGTTTGTGGCAAGGTTAAGTACAGCCCTGTGAACAGGACAGAGACAGAGTTTGTTTCATTGGAAAGACCCTCATTGTTAAGTGAGTTTAAACTGTTGAGAGACACTATTATCCCTTTGCTAGCTACACCTTATTTTACATGGAACTGTGAACATTTGTCTCCATTACCATCCAGGATTTCCCCTTTCATTGGTGTGCCAATCCCCCATTGACATAATGTGGCACTACAGAATTACTACCTGAGTTCCAATGTTTAATGCCAGTGCCGGTGAAGATTGGTTAGGGAAAGCTAGAAAGTGTTTGCTATTAATGATTGTGTTTTTCATAACTCTTCTCATCACCACATTGTAGACTGTGATTTCAGTGACCTTATGCCAACAGTTGTGATTCTAATTAACATATTCATCTGTGATTCCAATGATATTCTGCCATTCTTTTGTGATTCCAATTAATTGTCTTTTGCATATTGATTTCTCCTTTGTGGTGTGAACTGTAGCCAATTGTGTTCTCTTTGTTCATCTTTTATGCTCAAATTCTTCTTTTGTGATTATTCAACTGTAATGCTAATTAATCAATCATCACTATCAATCCAGAGTTCATTGCAGCTCAATAAAGACATCCTGTTGGAATTTCTGACTCACTCTTGTTTCGTATCAGTCTATCCTACATCTCTGAACACAGTACTACAGGACAAGGTATGGGGAGAAACATTTCAGGGGAACGGTTCATCACATAGCTACCCAATACCTGTGATACCTCTCTCAACCACTTAGACATACCCGCCAACCCAAGGGTGTTACAATAGCTCTGTTTGGGTGCCATCTAGTGGCTGCTGGCAGAAAAAAAGGTTTGAATTCCGCCCACTGAACACAAACTGTACACACTAACCAGTATGTTTTGGAGCCACATGAGCATTCAGAGGATACTCACAGAAATAGATTAAAAAAACATAGCAACCCTGATTTTGCTGGGTTTTTCTGGTTAATTTTTGATGGCATTTATGCACTTTTTCGCTCTCCATCTGCGCAGGTTTCAGTTAATGGTGTTTTAAGCTCTCTCAATGACCAAGCCCGATCACTCCTTCCTCTTCTGTCTGAAATGTAATCTTTATTCTCAAAACTCAGGCTACAGACTTAACATGGACAAATGGAGGCTCTTGATTTCTACATCTCACTGGCACCCAAACATGATCTGGATGCTCTGCTACCCTGTAATTGGCATAGAAAGAAAATCAAGTACCGCTGTGTTTTCCTAACTCACTATGACCATCAGCTGTTTCAGGCAAACTACCCCTACCTTTTAGATTGCATTAAATCTGATTTGCTTGTGTGGTCTAATTACTAAATTTTTTGGATAGGTAGAATACACTCAGTTAAGATGATCATCCTTCCTCTACTCCTGTAGCTGTTCCAAACCCTTCCTGTATATATTCCCTCCTTGTGTTTTTAAGTCCTTGTAACATCAAACCTCCCACTTCATGTGGAACCAGAAACTCCCATGAATTAGACTTAAATTACTTCAGCGTCCCTCTAAAGGGGGTGGTCTCAGTATTCCTGACTTTAGAAAATACTATTATACAGGTCAGCTTTCTCATTGCATACAATGGTGCAACTAGAGATGTGCGGTGGACACTTTTTGGGGTTTGGATTTTGGATTAAAACAAAACATAAAAACAGCTAAAATCACAGAATGTGGGGGTATTTTTAATCCTACAGTACCTCAATAACATTAATGCCCCCTTATTTCCAGTCTATTCTGAGCATCTGACACCTCACAATATTGTTTTTAGGCCAAAAGGTTGCACCGAGGTAGCTGGATGACTAAGCTAAGTGACACAAGTGGGCTACACAAACACCTGGCCCATCTAGGAGTGGCACTGCAGTGGCAGACAGGATGGCAGTTTTAAAAACTAGACACCGAAGAGCATATAATGCAAAGAAAAAATGAGGTGCAAGATGGAATTTTCCTTTGGCACTCCAACCCACCCTTATGTTGTTTAAACAGGACATGCACAGTTTAATAAACCCATCATTTCAGCGACAGGTGCTCCCCCCTGAATAAAACTTGCCAAGTTCTACGAATCATAGCTAGCTATAAACATACCACTTCCATATTTGATGACTTTTCACATTATGAGAAGAGGTAAGAGGAAGAGGACAGTGGCCCTCATTCCGAGTTGTTCGCTCGCAAGCTGCTTTTAGCAGCTTTGCACACGCTAAGCCGCCGCCTACTGGGAGTGAATCTTAGCATAGTAAAATTGCGAACGAAAGATTAGCAGAATTGCGAATAGACACTTCTTAGCAGTTTCTGAGTAGCTCCAGACTTACTCGGCAACTGCGATCAGTTCAGTCAGTTTCGTTCCTGGTTTGACGTCATAAACACACCCAGCGTTCGCCCAGACACTCCCCCGTTTCTTCAGACACTGCCGCGTTTTTCCCAGAAACGGCAGCGTTTTTTCACACACACCCATAAAACGGCCAGTTTCCGCCCAGAAACACCCACTTCCTGTCAATCACATTACGATCACCAGAACGAAGAAAAAACCTCGTAATGCCGTGAGTAAAATTCCTAACTGCATAGCAAATTTACTTGGCGCAGTCGCAGTGCGAACATTGCGCATGCGCAATTAGCGGAAAATCGCTGCTATGCGAAGAAAATTACCGAGCGAACAACTCGGAATGACCACCAGTGTCAAGAAGGTGATTAAAAATTAGAGAGGCACACGCAATCAGGAACAGCACACAGGCTTTCACCTCCACTTCTATATTGGTGTGGAACAGAAAGGACTTTAATGAAGCAAATATATAATTACCAAATTAATGGACAAACTGAAAAACTAGGGGCCAAAGCCTCAGAATTTGTACCCCCTTCTCCATTTTCAGGGATTAAGATAATCTTGGTTTAATGCTGGAATGCAAATAAACTGGTGTATACCACAGGATCAAGATTGGATACTTTCCCCTCCACGGAGTTTGGAGACTTATTTTGTGAAAATCTCGTGGGTTTCTTTTTTTTTCCATTTTTTTATTGCATTTTTCTTTAAATATTTTGTGGCAGATGCCTTATTTTAGTTTTTCACAGCTCCCACTTACACGCATGTGAGCATACCTGTGTGTCCCATTTACATGCATGTGAGCATAACTATGTCATGTTTATTTTATTCATATTTTATTTTCAAATAAAGCAGCCCCTTAGATGTTTTAGCAGCCCCTCGTGAGCCCCCACAGCCGCCCCAGATAGGGTAAATTGAGTTTGGGTGGGTTCGTTACAGCATTAAGCAGTGAATTTCTTATTATTCAGCCCCTGCCCTAGTGGAGCTTACCACTCTAGAGTCCAAACACATTTCATATTACAAGTAGGACTTTGGGGGTCATTCAGACCTGATCACACGCTAGGTTTTTTTGCTGCGCTGCGATTAGGTCACAACTGCGCATGCGTATGCACCGCAATGTGCAAGCACGTCATATGCCTACAAAGCGGATCATTGCTTGGCGATGGATTGTACAAAGAATCTATTCGCACAGCAAATCGCAAGGAGATTGACAGGAAGAAGGCGTATCTAGGTGTCAACTGACCGTTTCCGGTGAGTGTTTGGAAAAACGCTGGCGTGTCCAAGCGTTTGCAGGGCGGGTGTCTGACGTCAATTCCAGCCCCGGACAGGCTGAAGTGATCGCAACGGCTTAGTAAGTCCTGGGCAACTCAGAAACTGCACAAAACTTTTTTGTACCGCTCAGCTGCACATGCGTTTGCACACTTGCAAAGTAAAAATACACTCCCCTATGGGGGTCATTCCGAGTTGATCGCAGCTGTGATAAATGTAGCACAGCTACGATCAGGCACTCAGACATGCGGGGGGACGCCCAGCACAGGGATAGTCCACCCCGCTTGTCAGTGCCAGCCCCCCCCCCTGCAGAAATGCACAAAAGCATGTTACATGTTGCAGTGCAACATGGTTTTGCCCATTGGTGTGCTTTTTTGGTTTGCTAACAACTCTGAATAACCCTCATATTCCCAAAAAATCCAAAATTTATAATACTTGATCGCAAGCAATTCCGATATGGGAGACTCAACCTGTAAATTATTTGCAGTTTCCAATTTGGTTTTGTTGCTTTTAGAGATGAGCGGGTTCGGTTTCTCTGAATCCGAACCCGCCCGAACTTCATGTTTTTTTACACGGGTCCGAGCGACTCGGATCTTCCCGCCTTGCTCGATTAACCCGAGCGCGCCCGAACGTCATCATCACGCTGTCGGATTCTCGCGAGGCTCGGATTCTATCGCGAGACTCGGATTCTATATAAGGAGCCGCGCGTTGCGGCCATTTTCACACGTGCATTGAGATTGATAGGGAGAGGACGTGGCTGGCGTCCTCTCCGTTTAGAAATTAAAATAGATAGGAGAGTGAGAGTGAGACACTTCATTTACTTACTGGAGCTTAGGAGGAGTTATACTAGTGACTGATGACCAGTGACCTGACCACCAGTGCAGTTTTATAATTTATTATTATTTAATAATCCGTTCTGTTCTTGTTCTCTGCCTGAAAAAAACGATACACAGTGACTCAGTCACACTCACATACCATATCTGTGCTCAGCCCAGTGTGCTGCATCATCTATGTATAATATCTGACTGTGCTCACACAGCTTAATTGTGGGGGAGACTGGGGAGCAGTTATAGGTTATAGCAGGAGCCAGGAGTACATATTAAACAGTGCACACTTTTGCTGCCAGAGTGCCACTGCCAGTGTGACTGACCACTGACCACTGTGACCAGTGACCTGACCACACTGACCACCAGTATAGTATATTGTGATTGAATGTCTGCCTGAAAAAGTACACTCGTCGTGTGACTTGAGTGGTGTTTTTTTATTCTATAAAAATTAAAAAACTCATTCTGCTGACAGACAGTGTCCACTCCAGCAGGTCCGTCATTATATAATATATACCTGTCCGGCTGCAGTAGTGATATATATATATTTTTTATATCATTATTTATCATCCAGTCTACTAGCAGCAGACACAGTACGGTAGTTCACGGCTGTAGCTACCTCTGTGTCGGCACTCGGCAGTCCATCCATAATTGTATACCACCTACCCGTGGTTTTTTTTTTCTTTCTTCTTTATACATACTACATCTCATTATCATCCAGTCTATATTAGCAGCAGACACAGTACAGTACGGTAGTCCACGGCTGTAGCTACCTCTGTGTCGGCACTCGGCAGTCCATCCATAATTGTATACCACCTACCCGTGGGTTTTTTTTTCTTTCTTCTTTATACATACTAAATCTCATTATCATCCAGTCTATATTAGCAGCAGACACAGTACAGTACGGTAGTCCACGGCTGTAGCTACCTCTGTGTCGGCACTCGGCAGTCCATCCATAATTGTATACCACCTACCCGTGGTTTTTTTTTTCTTTCTTCTTTATACATACTACATCTCATTATCAACCAGTCTATATTAGCAGCAGACACAGTACAGTACGGTAGTCCACGGCTGTAGCTACCTCTGTGTCGGCACTCGGCAGTCCATCCATAATTGTATACCACCTACCCGTGTTTTTTTTTTTCTTTCTTCTTTATACATACTACATCTCATTATCATCCAGTCTATATTAGCAGCAGACACAGTACAGTACGGTAGTCCACGGCTGTAGCTACCTCTGTGTCGGCACTCGGCAGTCCATCCATAATAGTATACCACCTACCCGTGTTTTTTTTTTTCTTTCTTCTTTATACATACTACATCTCATTATCATCCAGTCTATATTAGCAGCAGACACAGTACAGTACGGTAGTCCACGGCTGTAGCTACCTCTGTGTCGGCACTCGGCAGTCCATCCATAATTGTATACCACCTACCCGTGGTTTTTTTTTTCTTTCTTCTTTGCGTCATGTGCTGTTTGGGGAGGGCTTTTTGGAAGGGACATCCTGCGTGACACTGCAGTGACACTCCTAGATGGGCCCGGTGTTTGTGTCGGCCACTGGGGTCGCTTATCTTACTCACACAGCTACCTCATTGCACCTCTTTTT
Source organism: Pseudophryne corroboree (assembly GCF_028390025.1). Taxonomy (NCBI): domain Eukaryota; kingdom Metazoa; phylum Chordata; class Amphibia; order Anura; family Myobatrachidae; genus Pseudophryne; species Pseudophryne corroboree. The sequence continues at coordinate 335,394,183 of NC_086451.1, read as the reverse complement.
TTCTTTGCGTCATGTGCTGTTTGGGGAGGGTTTTTTGGAAGGGACATCCTGCGTGACACTGCAGTGCCACTCCTAGATGGGCCCGGTGTTTGTGTCGGCCACTAGGGTCGCTTAGCTTAGTCATCCAGCGACCTAGGTGCAAATTTTAGGACTAAAAATAATATTGTGAGGTGTGAGGTATTCAGAATAGACTGAAAATAAGTGTAAATTATGGTTTTTGAGGTTAATAATACTTTGGGATCAAAATGACTCCCAAATTCTATGATTTAAGCTGTTTTTTAGTGTTTTTAAAAAAAAACACCCGAATCCAAAACACACCCGAATCCGACAAAAAAAATTCGGTGAGGTTTTGCCAAAACGCGGTCGAACCCAAAACACGGCCGCGGAACCGAACCCAAAACCAAAACACAAAACCCGAAAAATTTCCGGCGCTCATCTCTAGTTGCTTTACAGATGGTCTCAGTACATTCATGCTTCAATGTCTTAAAACAACTGCAAATTACAATATAGTAAATTAAGGGGCTCAGTGGAAAAGAGGCACATACATGCCACATCTACAAGGATTTACATTTTTTGCTGCCATCAAGAAGCTTCTGCCATCTAGCATTTGCTCCACTAACTTCTAATATAGTGGCATGTGCCTATTTCTCACTAGCAGAAAATACAAATACCTGGTATTATAATATACCATATTCAATATAAAATACTTTTACTCACACACAAGGCTATTAACCAAATGCACCAACAGACATTTCTTCACTTATCTCAAAATATCTCCCAACCATCTTAACAGCAGTGTAGGCCTCTGGGCAAATCAATACACTGGGACCCCTACCCATCCTCCAGCAGTAGGGGTGGGGGGTGCTAACAGCGTCAGCTTTGATGTCCCACAGGCGGTAGGGGGTGCTCTATCTTCCGCACGGCATGTAGGACCTGGAGCAGTAATTTATGCTAATTACTCTTTTACTACACAGATGGTAGGAGATGGGGGCAGGAGGGAGAACACTAAACTGTGGAAGGGGTAATTGGGCTGAATGAAGGGGCCCCGGTACATGACTTCCAGGGTGGTAGGGCAGGGTATAATACACAGGGGAGGGGTGGATAGTGGAGTGTGATTAATATTCATCATTTTCTGGTGGGAGGGAAGCTTGCTTGACTGCAGATATTTCCAGTTTCTGGAAATAGATTTCTTAGCTTTTAAAGAAGTAAAACACTAGAGAATCCTACCTTTCAGGAGGTACTGTGGACTTGGGGATGAGAGTTCAGGAGCCAGAGCAATCCACCAACGAAAATATAAAACTGCATACCAGGCGTGTGGAGCTGGAGCAGGGACCAGCTGCTGGAAGGCTGATATCTCTGGTACTGGGCAAAACAAAGAGAAGAAAGAGTACTCTTTTGTGGGTGCACTCTTGATAATTGTCAAAAAGACCGAAATATTAAAGAATAAGTATGAAAAGTTATATTAAAACTGATTATATTTTATTACATTCTATTTTTTTTTAAAAACAGTAAGTAGTTTGGTTCACAACAAGTAGTTGGTTCACAACAATTACATAAACAAACATTAAACAGCAAATATACAATGTCGGAAGAATCCTGACTAGAGTGGTTTCCTTACAATCAAGAATTTGAACGATGATTCCGTATTGGGAAACCAGACGTCAGGGTATTTTTGATAGAAGCCCAAATAGGGGGGTGGACTCATGCGTTTGCTTCCACAAGAAACATAAGCAATGTAATACATGTGCAGCTATACACTGATATTCTAAACCGCCTGCATGCCAAAAACACCTAAATTGTAACAAGAGTTATTAAAGCATATCAGTGCTTTCTGCCACAAATATAAGTGTGGATAGATGGTGTGAGACCGAGCAGAAAAAGAGTGAATCTGCTGTCAGTTTTAGGCACTGAGCAAGTCAATCACTTCTAAGCTCTACTACACTGGGTCTTCCAAGGGGTCTCCCACCAAAGTACTGACCCAGCCCAAAACTGATTAGCTTCCAAGATCAGACAGATTCCATGCGTTTACAGTGTGGTATGATAGTAGAAATTAGCGAATGAACTTGCTAATCTGGGATCACTGATGAGAGTTCACGTACAAAAGGGGATAAAGATAAGAAAACAATCAGTTACGGAGAAAAGTAAGAAAAAACGTCAGTGGATCTGCTGCCAGTGTTAGACAAAGGTAAGAAAAACCGATGAATCGCTGGTGAGAGTCCAGAAACAATAGTGAAGAGATAGTCCAATTAATGAGATAATGGGCAAGCCCTCTGCACAATTATACATAATTTATTTTGCCATGAAGCTATATGTGCCAGCTATAATCGTGCTAGTGATGGTGTCAAAGTACCTATCATCGTACTTCCAGTAGGCACGTGCCTCACGTGCCAGCTGGAAAATCCGCTACTGCTCCCAACCCGGCCCCTTCATTCTTCACAAGATCTACTTGCTCCCATGCATGACTACAGGACTTTCTACGGGCTGCATCCACTCTGTGGAATGTCCTACCACACACAATAAGACTTTCCTCTAGTCTCCAAACCTTCAAGTGTTCCCTGAAAACTCACCTATTCAGACAAGCTTATCAAATTCCAGAACTGCTCACATTTCCATAATAATAAGCTTTCCTATCCAATTATATCCCCACTGTACAATCCACACATATACTCCACATATTTTCTCTTTCTTCACTTTCCCTTCCTTCTGACCCTGGTTAATCATTGCTGTGATGTGATATGATGCAGCCCACCAAGAACCTTTGCAATCTGGTGGACAACTATGCAATAGATAGCACCTATCCTTGTGTATCAATGCATGTTTCCCCATAGATTGTAAGCTTGCGAGCAGAACCTTCCTACCTCTATGACTGTTTGTAATTACCCAATTTGTCTTATAATTGTGTCCAGTTGTAAAGCGCAACGGAATTTGCTTTGCTATATAAGAAACTGTTAATAAATAAATAATAGTTTATTATTTTAATAGTTTATTTATAAATTGCAACAAGGGATCCACAGCACCCAGTTACAGAGTACATAAACAAATAAGCAAAACAAGAACTCAGTAACTTACAGTTCAAGATAATACAGGACAGAGGTTCCCAAATGCAGTCCTCAAGGCACCCCAACAGTCAAGGATTTAGGTACTTTTTATCCATGGCTCAGCACAGATGTTTAGATCAAATTGACTGAGGTGCTAATTAAGTCACCTGTGGCCAAGCATGGTTACATTTAAAACCGGGACCGTTGTGGTGCCTTGAGGACCGCGTTTGGGAACCTCTGATATAGGACAAGTACAGGGTCTATAAACCTATCTGCATCAGCAGCCGACACTAAAATAAGTATTAAGGTGGTTGAAAACCAAGGGATCTGGTGCCTTCAAAGGGAGTATGGAGTAGAAGATGGATTAAGTAAGATAAGGAAAGGTACATGAGGGAAAAGGGCCCTGCTCATGAGAGCTTACATTGTAAAGGGGAAGAACAGACAGATAGGGGTGATACCGATGGGTTAGACAGTGAGCATGGAACAGACGTTTAGGATGAGAGTTGGCTGGGTTTGGTGAAGAAGTGGGTCTTCTTGAGAGCCCATTTAAAGTTTTATAGATATATCTAGTTGAAAGGGGGCTTTTGTCTCTTTTCCACTGGGCCCCTCATTTCTTGACTTTAACTCATTATTATTCCTGCTCCCAAGCTGTGCTTTCATTTTATTTTAATGCATTTTCTTGATCTAAATAATATTTTTAAACTCATACTTCTTATACTCTCTGCCAGTATGATCTTATTTATTTCATCCTGATTTGCCATATACTGTACAACTCTCCTGTTTTATTGTGGCATTCCTTGTCTTTTGAATCTTTATAAGTTGGCTACAACAAAGTCCTTCATTTATGCCAAAAAAGTTTGTCTTTAATTACAAAACCAAATTATGTGTTTGACAATACTAAACTCAACTGTTGTTGACAGTTATGCCCATTGCTGTGTCCCCAGAAACTAACTAAAACTACAGTGCACTGTTTATATGAATTGCTTTCATCATTTCATATTTTAAATATTCTAAAATTATTATTATTATTTTTATTATACATCATATAACTGTTCTCAATTCTAATTAATCTTTTTTTTTTTAGGTCAGATCACAGATATTTCTTTCTCTTTCCATATGGTCATTACCCAAGAGAAAGCTGTTCACGATTTCACGGTTACCTCCAGTTCTTTAAACATTTATATTTTGTCGAAGCATAGCTAACCATATGCTGTTTCATATGTTGCTAAATCTTTAGTACACCATTGATATTAAATGTACTGAACGTTTCATATCTAAACAGCATACAGTAAGATTAAAGATGGTGCATTGTATATCTTTGTTGCATTAACTGTAGAAAAATTGCAGTTCCTGAGCATTCTATCATAAATACAGATTCAATTATAGCCGGTTCACTATATAAGTATGATTATTGTATGAAATGGGTTGCAATTAGAGATGAGCGCCGGAAATTTTTCGGGTTTTGTGTTTTGGTTTTGGGTTCGGTTCCGCGGCCGTGTTTTGGGTTCGACCGCGTTTTGGCAAAACCTCACCGAATTTTTTTTGTCGGATTCGGGTGTGTTTTGGATTCGGGTGTTTTTTTAAAAAAACCCTAAAAAACAGCTTAAATCATAGAATTTGGGGGTAATTTTGATCCCAAAGTATTATTAACCTCAAAAAACATAATTTACACTCATTTTCAGCCTATTCTGAACACATCACACCTCACAATATTATTTTTAGTCCTAAAATTTGCACCGAGGTCGCTGTGTGAGTAAGATAAGCGACCCTAGTGGCCGACACAAACACCGGGCCCATCTAGGAGTGGCACTGCAGTGTCACGCAGGATGGCCCTTCCAAAAAACCCTCCCCAAACAGCACATGACGCAAAGAAAAAAAGAGGCGCAATGAGGTAGCTGACTGTGTGAGTAAGATTAGCGACCCTAGTGGCCGACACAAACACCGGGCACATCTAGGAGTGGCACTGCAGTGTCACGCAGGATGTCCCTTCCAAAAAACCCTCCCCAAACAGCACATGACGCAAAGAAAAAAAGAGGCGCAATGAGGTAGCTGTGTGAGTAAGATTAGCGACCCTAGTGGCCGACACAAACACCGGGCCCATCTAGGAGTGGCACTGCAGTGTCACGCAGGATGTCCCTTCCAAAAAACCCTCCCCAATCAGCACATGATGCAAAGAAAAAGAAAAGAAAAAAGAGGTGCAAGATGGAATTATCCTTGGGCCCTCCCACCCACCCTTATGTTGTATAAACAAAACAGGACATGCACACTTTAACCAACCCATCATTTCAGTGACAGGGTCTGCCACACGACTGTGACTGATATGACGGGTTGGTTTGGACCCCCCCCAAAAAAGAAGCAATTAATCTCTCCTTGCACAAACTGGCTCTACAGAGGCAAGATGTCCACCTCATCTTCACCCTCCGATATATCACCGTGTACATCCCCCTCCTCACAGATTATCAATTCGTCCCCACTGGAATCCACCATCTCAGCTCCCTGTGTACTTTGTGGAGGCAATTGCTGCTGGTCAATGTCTCCGCGGAGGAATTGATTATAATTCATTTTAATGAACATCATCTTCTCCACATTTTCTGGATGTAACCTCGTACGCCGATTGCTGACAAGGTGAGCGGCGGCACTAAACACTCTTTCGGAGTACACACTTGTGGGAGGGCAACTTAGGTAGAATAAAGCCAGTTTGTGCAAGGGCCTCCAAATTGCCTCTTTTTCCTGCCAGTATAAGTACGGACTGTGTGACGTGCCTACTTGGATGCGGTCACTCATATAATCCTCCACCATTCTATCAATGTTGAGAGAATCATATGCAGTGACAGTAGACGACATGTCCGTAATCGTTGTCAGGTCCTTCAGTCCGGACCAGATGTCAGCATCAGCAGTCGCTCCAGACTGCCCTGCATCACCGCCAGCGGGTGGGCTCGGAATTCTGAGCCTTTTCCTCGCACCCCCAGTTGCGGGAGAATGTGAAGGAGGAGATGTTGACAGGTCGCGTTCCGCTTGACTTGACAATTTTGTCACCAGCAGGTCTTTCAACCCCAGCAGACCTGTGTCTGCCGGAAAGAGAGATCCAAGGTAGGCTTTAAATCTAGGATCGAGCACGGTGGCCAAAATGTAGTGCTCTGATTTCAACAGATTGACCACCCGTGAATCCTTGTTAAGCGAATTAAGGGCTGCATCCACAAGTCCCACATGCCTAGCGGAATCGCTCCGTGTTAGCTCCTTCTTCAATGCCTCCAGCTTCTTCTGCAAAAGCCTGATGAGGGGAATGACCTGACTCAGGCTGGCAGTGTCTGAACTGACTTCACGTGTGGCAAGTTCAAAGGGCATCAGAACCTTGCACAACGTTGAAATCATTCTCCACTGCACTTGAGACAGGTGCATTCCATCTCCTATATCGTGCTCAATTGTATAGGCTTGAATGGCCTTTTGCTGCTCCTCCAACCTCTGAAGCATATAGAGGGTTGAATTCCACCTCGTTACCACTTCTTGCTTCAGATGATGGCAGGGCAGGTTCAGTAGTTTTTGGTGGTGCTCCAGTCTTCTGTACGTGGTGCCTGTACGCCGAAAGTGTCCCGCAATTTTTCTGGCCACCGACAGCATCTCTTGCACGCCCCTGTCGTTTTTTAAAAAATTCTGCACCACCAAATTCAAGGTATGTGCAAAACATGGGACGTGCTGGAATTTGCCCATATTTAATGCACACACAATATTGCTGGCGTTGTCCGATGCCACAAATCCACAGGAGAGTCCAATTGGGGTAAGCCATTCCGCGATGATCTTCCTCAGTTGCCGTAAGAGGTTTTCAGCTGTGTGCGTATTCTGGAAAGCGGTGATACAAAGCGTAGCCTGCCTAGGAAAGAGTTGGCGTTTGCGAGATGCTGCTACTGGTGCCGCCGCTGCTGTTCTTGCGGCGGGAGTCCATACATCTACCCAGTGGGCTGTCACAGTCATATAGTCCTGACCCTGCCCTGCTCCACTTGTCCACATGTCCGTGGTTAAGTGGACATTGGGTACAACTGCATTTTTTAGGACACTGGTGAGTCTTTTTCTGACGTCCGTGTACATTCTCGGTATCGCCTGCCTAGAGAAGTGGAACCTAGATGGTATTTGGTAACGGGGGCACACTGCCTCAATAAATTGTCTAGTTCCCTGTGAACTAACGGCGGATACCGGACGCACGTCTAACACCAACATAGTTGTCAAGGACTCAGTTATCCGCTTTGCAGTAGGATGACTGCTGTGATATTTCATCTTCCTCGCAAAGGACTGTTGAACAGTCAATTGCTTACTGGAAGTAGTACAAGTGGGCTTACGACTTCCCCTCTGGGATGACCATCGACTCCCAGCGGCAACAACAGCAGCGCCAGCAGCAGTAGGCGTTACACGCAAGGATGCATCGGAGGAATCCCAGGCAGGAAAGGACTCGTCAGACTTGCCAGTGACATGGCCTGCAGGACTATTGGCATTCCTGGGGAAGGAGGAAATTGACACTGAGGGAGTTGGTGGGGTGGTTTGCGTGAGCTTGGTTACAAGAGGAAGGGATTTACTGGTCAGTGGACTGCTTCCGCTGTCACCCAAAGTTTTTGAACTTGTCACTGACTTATTATGAATGCGCTGCAGGTGACGTATAAGGGAGGATGTTCCGAGGTGGTTAACGTCCTTACCCCTACTTATTACAGCTTGACAAAGGGAACACACGGCTTGACACCTGTTGTCCGCATTTCTGGTGAAATACCTCCACACCGAAGAGCTGATTTTTTTGGTATTTTCACCTGGCATGTCAACGGCCATATTCCTCCCACGGACAACAGGTGTCTCCCCGGGTGCCTGACTTAAACAAACCACCTCACCATCAGAATCCTCCTGGTCAATTTCCTCCCCAGCGCCAGCAACACCCATATCCTCCTCATCCTGGTGTACTTCAACACTGACATCTTCAATCTGACTATCAGGAACTGGACTGCGGGTGCTCCTTCCAGCACTTGCAGGGGGCATGCAAATAGTGGAAGGCGCATGCTCTTCACGTCCAGTGTTGGGAAGGTCAGGCATCGCAAACGACACAATTGGACTCTCCTTGTGGATTTGGGATTTCAAAGAACGCACAGTTCTTTGCGGTGCTTTTGCCAGCTTGAGTCTTTTCAGTTTTCTAGCGAGAGGCTGAGTGCTTCCATCCTCATGTGAAGCTGAACCACTAGCCATGAACATAGGCCAGGGCCTCAGCCGTTCCTTGCCACTCCGTGTGGTAAATGGCATATTGGCAAGTTTACGCTTCTCCTCCGACAATTTTATTTTAGGTTTTGGAGTCCTTTTTTTTCTGATATTTGGTGTTTTGGATTTGACATGCTCTGTACTATGACATTGGGCATCGGCCTTGGCAGACGACGTTGCTGGCATTTCATCGTCTCGGCCATGACTAGTGGCAGCAGCTTCAGCACGAGGTGGAAGTGGATCTTGATCTTTCCCTAATTTTGGAACCTCAACTTTTTTGTTCTCCATATTTTATAGGCAGAACTAAAAGGCACCTCAGGTAAACAATGGAGATGGATGGATTGGATAGTTTACTAGTATACAATTATGGACGGACTGCCACGGTTAGGTGGTATAAAAAAACCACGGTTAGGTGGTATATATTATAATAATAATACAATTTTGGATGGACGGACTGCCTGCCGACTGCCGACACAGAGGTAGCCACAGCCGTGAACTACCGCACTGTACACTGGTTGATAAAGAGATAGTAGTATACTCGTAACAACTAGTATGACACTATGACGACGGTATAAAGAATGAAAAAAAAACCACGGTTAGGTGGTATATATTATAATAATAATACAATTATGGATGGACGGACTGCCTGCCGACTGCCGACACAGAGGTAGCCACAGCCGTGAACTACCGCACTGTACACTGGTTGATAAAGAGATAGTAGTATACTCGTAACAACTAGTATGACACTATGACGACGGTATAAAGAATGAAAAAAAAACCACGGTTAGGTGGTATATATTATAATAATAATACAATTATGGATGGACGGACTGCCTGCCGACTGCCGACACAGAGGTAGCCACAGCCGTGAACTACCGCACTGTACACTGGTTGATAAAGAGATAGTAGTATACTCGTAACAACTAGTATGACACTATGACGGTATAAAGAATGAAAAAAAAACCACGGTTAGGTGGTATATATTATAATAATAATACAATTATGGATGGACGGACTGCCTGCCGACTGCCGACACAGAGGTAGCCACAGCCGTGAACTACCGCACTGTACACTGGTTGATAAAGAGATAGTAGTATACTCGTAACAACTAGTATGACACTATGACGACGGTATAAAGATTAAAGAATGGAAAAAAAACCACGGTTAGGTGGTATATATTATAATAATAATACAATTATGGATGGACGGACTGCCTGCCGACTGCCGACACAGAGGTAGCCACAGCCGTGAACTACCGCACTGTACACTGGTTGATAAAGAGATAGTAGTATACTCGTAACAACTAGTATGACACTATGACGGTATAAAGAATGAAAAAAAAACCACGGTTAGGTGGTATATATTATAATAATAATACAATTATGGATGGACGGACTGCCTGCCGACTGCCGACACAGAGGTAGCCACAGCCGTGAACTACCGCACTGTACACTGGTTGATAAAGAGATAGTAGTATACTCGTAACAATTAGGATGACACTATGACGGTATAAAGAATGAAAAAAAAACCACGGTTAGGTGGTAGGTATATAATAATAAATAATACAATTCTGGTCGGACGGACTGCCTGCCGTGTGCCGACACAGAGGTAGCCACAGCCGTGAACTACCGCACTGTACACTGGTTGATAAAGAGATAGTAGTATACTCGTAACAATTAGGATGACACTATGACGGTATAAAGAATGAAAAAAAAACCACGGTTAGGTGGTAGGTATATAATAATAAATAATACAATTCTGGTCGGACGGACTGCCTGCCGTGTGCCGACACAGAGGTAGCCACAGCCGTGAACTACCGCACTGTACACTGGTTGATAAAGAGATAGTAGTATACTCGTAACAATTAGGATGACACTATGACGGTATAAAGAATGAAAAAAAAACCACGGTTAGGTGGTAGGTATATAATAATAAATAATACAATTCTGGTCGGACGGACTGCCTGCCGTGTGCCGACACAGAGGTAGCCACAGCCGTGAACTACCGCACTGTACACTGGTTGATAAAGAGATAGTAGTATACTCGTAACAATTAGGATGACACTATGACGGTATAAAGAATGAAAAAAAAACCACGGTTAGGTGGTAGGTATATAATAATAAATAATACAATTCTGGTCGGACGGACTGCCTGCCGTGTGCCGACACAGAGGTAGCCACAGCCGTGAACTACCGCACTGTACACTGGTTGATAAAGAGATAGTAGTATACTCGTAACAATTAGGATGACACTATGACGGTATAAAGAATGAAAAAAAAACCACGGTTAGGTGGTAGGTATATAATAATAAATAATACAATTCTGGTCGGACGGACTGCCTGCCGTGTGCCGACACAGAGGTAGCCACAGCCGTGAACTACCGCACTGTACACTGGTTGATAAAGAGATAGTAGTATACTCGTAACAATTAGGATGACACTATGACGGTATAAAGAATGAAAAAAAAACCACGGTTAGGTGGTAGGTATATAATAATAAATAATACAATTCTGGTCGGACGGACGGACTGCCGTGTGCCGACACAGAGGTAGCCACAGCCGTGAACTACCGCACTGTACTGTGTCTGCTGCTAATATAGACTGGTTGATATTTAAAGAGATATTAGTAGTATACAACAATACTATACTGGTGGTCAGGCACTGGTCACCACTCCTGCAGCAAAAGTGTGCACTGTTAATTAATATAATTGTACTCCTGGCTCCTGCTAACAACCTGCAGTGCTCCCCAGTCTCCCCCACAATTAATTATAAGCTTTTAATTTATACATTGATGACTGTGCAGCACACTGGGCTGAGCTGAGTGCACACAGACTGAGTCACACTGTGTGACTGACTGTGCTGTGTATCGTTTTTTTTTTCAGGCAGAGAACGGATATAGCAGAGAGAAGTGAACGGATATATTATATTAAATAAAAGTTAACTAGCAACTGCACTGGTCACTGACTGTGGTAAACTAACTCTGTCTGCGACTCTGCACAATCTCTCTCTATCTAATCTATCTATCTCTATTCTAATGGAGAGGACGCCAGACACGTCCTCTCCCTATCAATCTCAATGCACGAGTGAAAATGGCGGCGACGCGCGGCTCCTTATATAGAATCCGAGTCTCGCGATAGAATCCGAGCCTCGCGAGAATCCGACAGCGTCATGATGACGTTCGGGCGCGCTCGGGTTAACCGAGCAAGGCGGGAAGATCCGAGTCGCTCGGACCCGTGGAAAAAAAAGTGAAGTTCGTGCGGGTTCGGATTCAAAGAAACCGAACCCGCTCATCTCTAGTTGCAATCTTAATTTTTACTAAAACAGTGGACTGTGTATATTAGATATAAAAGGAAAATTCAATGAGGCTTGATAAGGTCATACGTGCCTCCTGCTCAGGGGCTTCAGCAGAACTTTGTGGGCCCCATAGCAAAATCTTGAAAGCCCCCCTCCCATTGGCACGGTGGATTTAAAAAAAAACACACATTGGCCCCCCAAATGAAAAAGAAAACCACACAACACATAGACCCCACATGAAAAAAAATACACATTAGCCACCACATGAAAATAATAAAACACACTTTGGCCACCACATGAAAGAACCAAACACATACTGTAGGGGTATATTCAATACTGTACATACCAAACACAAATAGCATCTGTATAATATACAGTATGAATCCCGACCTACAAGAAAGTCCCAGAAAAATACAATTATCCCCATCATGCCCTGCACTTAGTCGAAGATGCTGGTTCCTGTGCATTAAGCCAGGTGTTTGGTCTTGGTAATCGGCATTCTCCAATTCCCGCGTTGACTACGATGCTATTTGCGCACGCGCTAAGGCAGAAAACAGCATTGTAGCACTAGTTTAGTCAGATTTATGATTGCGCATCAGGAGGGGTGTGACAAGAAATCCTCTAGTCAGGCTTAACATCACAGCCAATTGAATAGCTCCAGGACTTCCTTCCTGGTGCTATTTATATTGCGTTGGACTGAACAGCCCCCACAGTGAATCAGGACTGTGCCTGCTGGCCAAGGCTGAAATTATTTTAACCATCATTTTAAAATAATTTCCAGGTACTGTACACTACTTTGTTGGCAGATGTATCTAAGCGCAACACAGGTGGCACTGCCCTAGATAACCCTTGATGCATTAAAACCTACATTGTGTCTGTTGTAAAATGTTTGCCATTTCAATAAGTAAGTTTAATATACAGTATTTTAACTTACAATACTGTAAATAGAAATATGGAGAATAACTCCATTCAGTATACATAGTAAGGGGAGTTATACAGTATGTTTAAGAAACACAGAAAGTAAGGACATTGGTCCTAATTCAGACCTGATCGTTGCTGTGCGAAAAAATGCACATCCACGATCAAAATCTCTGACATGCGGGGTGACACCCAGCACAGGGCCCGCATGCCGGCTCCTGCCATCACCCCCCCCCCCCCCGCCACAGACATGCAAAAGCATTGCTTGGCGGCGAGGCTTTTGTACTTGCTGAGTAGCTCCCTGCCTACGCCAATACTATTCAGCCACAACACTAGCACCCACACCCAACCTTTTTGTAATTTAATAGCACAATAAGTTGGAACCTAAATATATTCCTTAGGTAATAAATAGTGATGAGCGGGTTCGGATCCTCGGGATCCGAACCTGCCCGAACTTCAATTTTTTTTTCACGGGTCCGAGCAACTCGGATCCTCCCGCCTTGCTCAGTTAACCCGAGCGCGCCCGAACGTCATCATCCCGCGGTCGGATTCTCGCGAGATTCGTATTCTATATAAGGAGCCACGCGTCGCCGCCATTTTTCACTTGTGCATTGGAGATGATCGTGAGAGGACGTGGCTGGCGTCCTCTCAATTTCTATGTTCAGTGGGCTGCAAATTGTGCTGCAAATATCTGTGCTCAGTGTGCTGCAAATATCTGTGCTCAGTGTGCTGCAAGTGCAAATATCTACGTTCTCTGCCTGAAAAACGCTCCATATCTGACTGTGCCCAGTGTGCTGCAAATATCTGTGCTCAGTGTGCTAATTGCTTTATTGTGGAGACTGGGGACCAGCAGTATTATATAGTAGGAGGACAGTGCAGAGTTTTGCTGACCAGTGACCAGTGACCACCAGTATTATACGTTCTCAGCCTGAAAAACGCTCCATATCTGTGCTGCATTGTAGTATATAGTAGGAGGACAGTGCAGAATTTTGCTGACCACCAGTATAACTATATATATTGCAGTACGGTACAGTAGTCAACTGCTCTACCTACCTCTGTGTCGTCAAGTATACTATCCATCCATACCTGTGGTGCATTTCAGTTTTGCACAGTTTGCTGACCACCAGTATATACTATATAGCAGTACGGTACAGAAGGCCACTGCTCTACCTACCTCTGTGTCGTCAAGTATACTATCCATCCATACCTGTGGTGCATTTCAGTTTTGCACAGTTAGCTGAACACCAGTATATACTAGTGATGAGCGGGTTCGGTTCCTCGGAAACCGAACCCCCCCGAACTTCACCCATTTTACACAGGTCCGAGGCATACTCAGATTCTCCCGTATGGCTCGGTAAACCCGAGCGCGCCCGAACGTCATCATCCCGCTGTAGGATTCTCGCGAGATTTGGATTCTATATAAGCAGCCGCGCGTCGCCGCCATTTTCACTCGTGCATTGGAAATGTTAGGGAGAGGACGTGGCTGGCGTCCTCTCCATTTATTAATCTTGAATTCTTGATGCAAAAATATTTGTGCTTATTGCTTAATTGTGGGGACTGTGGAGCAGCTGTATTATATAGGAGGAGTACAGTGCAGAGTTTTGCTGACAGTGACCACCAGTATACGTTGTCTGCCTGAAAAACACTCCATATCTGTGCTCAGTGTGCTGCATATATCTGTGCTCACACTGCTTAATTGTGGGGACTGTGGAGCAGCTGTATTATATAGGAGGAGTACAGTGTAGAGTTTTGCTGACAGTGACCACCAGTATACGTTGTCTGCCTGAAAAACACTCTATATCTGTGCTCAGTGTGCTGCATATATCTGTGCTCACACTGCTTAATTGTGGGGACTGGGGAGCAGCTGTATTATATAGGAGGAGTACAGTGCAGAGTTTTGCTGACAGTGACCACCAGTATACGTTGTCTGCCTGAAAAACACTCCATATCTGTGCTCAGTGTGCTGCATATATCTGTGCTCACACTGCTTTATTGTGGGGACTGGGGACCACCAGTATATTATATAGGAGGAGTACAGTGCAGAGTTTTGCTGACAGTGACCACCAGTATACGTTGTCTGCCTGAAAAACACTCCATATCTGTGCTCAGTGTGCTGCATATATCTGTGCTCACACTGCTTAATTGTGGGGACTGGGGAGCAGCTGTATTATATAGGAGGAGTACAGTGCAGAGTTTTGCTGGCAGTGACCACCAGTATACGTTGTCTGCCTGAAAAACACTCCATATCTGTGCTCAGTGTGCTGCATATATCTGTGCTCACACTGCTTTATTGTGGGGACTGGGGACCACCAGTATATTATATAGGAGGAGTACAGTGCAGAGTTTTGCTGACAGTGACCACCAGTATACGTTGTCTGCCTGAAAAACACTCCATATCTGTGCTCAGTGTGCTGCATATATCTGTGCTCACACTGCTTTATTGTGGGGACTGGGGACCAGCAGTATTATATAGGAGGAGTACAGTGCAGAGTTTTGCTGACAGTGACCACCAGTATACGTTGTCTGCCTGAAAAACACTCCATATCTGTGCTCAGTGTGCTGCATATATCTGTGCTCACACTGCTTTATTGTGGGGACTGGGGATCAGCAGTATTATATAGGAGGAGTACAGTGCAGAGTTTTGCTGACAGTGACCACCAGTATATATAGCAGTCTGGTACGGAAGGCCACTGCTCTACCTACCTCTGTGTCGTCAAGTATACTATCCATCTAGATTCTATACCTGTGGTGCATTTTAGTTTTGCAGTTTGCTGACAGTGACCACCAGTATATATAGCAGTACGGTACGGAAGGCCACTGCTCTACCTACCTCTGTGCCGTCAAGTATACTATCCATCTAGATTCTATACCTGTGGTGCATTTTAGTTTTGCAGTTTGCTGACAGTGACCACCAGTATATATATAGCAGTACGGTACGGAAGGCCACTGCTCTACCTACCTCTGTGTCGTCAAGTATACTATCCATCTAGATTCTATACCTGTGGTGCATTTTAGTTTTGCAGTTTGCTGACAGTGACCACCAGTATATATAGCAGTATGGTACGGAAGGCCACTGCTCTACCTACCTCTGTGTCGTCAAGTATACTATCCATCTAGATTCTATACCTGTGGTGCATTTTAGTTTTGCAGTTTGCTGACAGTGACCACCAGTATATATAGCAGTACGGTACGGAAGGCCACTGCTCTACCTACCTCTGTGTCGTCAAGTATACTATCCATCCATACCTGTGGTGCATTTCAGTTGTGCGCAGTATATATAGTAGTAGGCCATTGCTATTGATACTAGTGATGAGCACCGGAAAATTTTCGGGTTTTGTGTTTTGGTTTTGGGTTCGGTTCCGCGGCCGTGTTTTGGGTTCGAACGCGTTTTGGCAAAACCTCACCGAATTTTTTTTGTCGGATTCGGGTGTGTTTTGGATTCGGGTGTTTTTTTCAAAAAACCCTAAAAAACAGCTTAAATCATAGAATTTGGGGGTCATTTTGATCCCAAAGTATTATTAACCTCAATAACCATAATTTCCACTCATTTTCAGTCTATTCTGAACACCTCACACCTCACAATATTATTTTTAGTCCTAAAATTTGCACCGAGGTCGCTGGATGACAAAGCTCAGCGACCCAAGTGGCCGACACAAAAACCTGGCCCATCTAGGAGTGGCACTGCAGTGTCACGCAGGATGGCCCTTCCAAAAAACACCCCCCAAACAGCACATGAGGCAAAGAAGAAAAAAAAGAGGCGCAATGAGGTAGCTGTGTGAGTAAGCTAAGCGACCCTAGTGGCCGACACAAACACCTGGCCCATCTAGGAGTGGCACTGCAGTGTCACGCAGGATGGCCCTTCCAAAAAACACCCCCCAAACAGCACATGACGCAAAGAAAAAAAGAGGCGCAATGAGGTAGCTGTGTGACTAAGATAAGCGACCCAAGTGGCCGACACAAACACCTGGCCCATCTAGGAGTGGCACTGCAGTGTCACGCAGGATGGCCCTTCCAAAAACTACTCCCCAAACAGCACATGACGCAAAGAAAAATGAAAGAAAAAAGAGGTGCAAGATGGAATTGTCCTTGGGCCCTCCCACCCACCCTTATGTTGTATAAACAGGACATGCACACTTTAACCAACCCATCATTTCAGTGACAGGGTCTGCCACACGACTGTGACTGAAATGACGGGTTGGTTTGGACCCCCACCAAAAAAGAAGCAATTAATCTCTCCTTGCACAAACTGGCTCTACAGAGGCAAGATGTCCACCTCATCATCATCCTCCGATATATCACCGTGTACATCCCCCTCCTCACAGATTATCAATTCGTCCCCACTGGAATCCACCATCTCAGCTCCCTGTGTACTTTGTGGAGGCAATTGCTGCTGGTGAATGTCTCCACGGAGGAATTGATTATAATTAATTTTAATGAACATCATCTTCTCCACATTTTCTGGATGTAACCTCGTACGCCGATTGCTGACAAGGTGAGCGGCGGCACTAAACACTCTTTCGGAGTACACACTTGTGGGAGGGCAACTTAGGTAGAATAAAGCCAGTTTGTGCAAGGGCCTCCAAATTGCCTCTTTTTCCTGCCAGTATAAGTACGGACTGTCTGACGTGCCTACTTGGATGCGGTCACTCATATAATCCTCCACCATTCTTTCAATGGGGAGAGAATCATATGCAGTGACAGTAGACGACATGTCCGTAATCGTTGTCAGGTCCTTCAGTCCGGACCAGATGTCAGCATCAGCAGTCGCTCCAGACTGCCCTGCATCACCGCCAGCGGGTGGGCTCGGAATTCTGAGCCTTTTCCTCGCACCCCCAGTTGCGGGAGAATGTGAAGGAGGAGATGTTGACAGGTCGCGTTCCGCTTGACTTGACAATTTTCTCACCAGCAGTTCTTTGAACCCCAGCAGACTTGTGTCTGCCGGAAAGAGAGATCCAAGGTAGGTTTTAAATCTAGGATCGAGCACGGTGGCCAAAATGTAGTGCTCTGATTTCAACAGATTGACCACCCGTGAATCCTTGTTAAGCGAATTAAGGGCTCCATCCACAAGTCCCACATGCCTAGCGGAATCGCTCTGTGTTAGCTCCTCCTTCAATGTCTCCAGCTTCTTCTGCAAAAGCCTGATGAGGGGAATGACCTGACTCAGGCTGGCAGTGTCTGAACTGACTTCACGTATGGCAAGTTCAAAAGGTTGCAGAACCTTGCACAACGTTGAAATCATTCTCCACTGCGCTTGAGACAGGTGCATTCCACCTCCTATATCGTGCTCAGTTGTATAGGCTTGAATGGCCTTTTGCTGCTCCTCCAACCTCTGAAGCATATAGAGGGTTGAATTCCACCTCATTACCACTTCTTGCTTCAGATGATGGCAGGGCAAGTTCAGGCGTTTTTGGTGGTGCTCCAGTCTTCTGTACGTGGTGCCTGTACGCCGAAAGTGTGCCGCAATTCTTCTGGCCACCGACAGCATCTCTTGCACGCCCCTCTCGTTTTTTTAATAATTCTGCACCACCAAATTCAAGGTATGTGCAAAACATGGGACGTGCTGGAATTTGCCCAGATTTAATGCACAGTGCACACACAATATTGCTGGCGTTGTCCGATGCCACAAATCCACAGGAGAGTCCAATTGGGGTAAGCCATTCTGCGATGATCTTCCTCAGTTGCCGTAAGAGGTTTTCAGCTGTGTGCGTATTCTGGAAAGCGGTGATACAAAGCGTAGCCTGCCTAGGAAAGAGTTGGCGTTTGCGAGATGCTGCTACTGGTGCCGCCGCTGCTGTTCTTGCGGCGGGAGTCAATACATCTACCCAGTGGGCTGTCACAGTCATATAGTCCTGAGTCTGCCCTGCTCCACTTGTCCACATGTCCATGGTTAAGTGGACATTGGGTACAACTGCATTTTTTAGGACACTGGTGAGTCTTTTTCTGAGGTCTGTGTACATTTTCGGTATCGCCTGCCTAGAGAAATGGAACCTAGATGGTATTTGGTACCGGGGACACAGTACCTCCAACAAGTCTCTAGTTGGCTCTGCAGTAATGATGGATACCGGAACCACGTTTCTCACCGCCCAGGATGCCAAGGCCTCAGTTATCCGCTTTGCAGCAGGATGACTGCTGTGATATTTCATCTTCCTCGCAAAGGACTGTTGGACAGTCAATTGCTTGGTGGAAGTAGTAAAAGTGATCTTACGACTTCCCCTCTGGGATGACCATCGACTCCCAGCAGCAACAACAGCAGCGCCAGCAGCAGTAGGCGTTACACGCAAGGATGCATCGGAGGAATCCCAGGCAGGAGAGGACTCGTCAGAATTGCCAGTGACATGGCCTGCAGGACTATTGGCATTCCTGGGGAAGGAGGAAATTGACACTGAGGGAGTTGGTGGGGTGGTTTGCGTGAGCTTGGTTACAAGAGGAAGGGATTTACTGGTCAGTGGACTGCTTCCGCTGTCGCCCAAAGTTTTTGAACTTGTCACTGACTTATGATGAATGCGCTGCAGGTGACGTATAAGGGAGGATGTTCCGAGGTGGTTAACGTCCTTACCCCTACTTATTACAGCTTGACAAAGGCAACACACGGCTTGACAAATGTTGTCCGCATTTCTGTTGAAATACTTCCACACTAAGGAGCTGATTTTTTTGGTATTTTCACCAGGCATGTCAATGGCCATATTCCTCCCACGGACAACAGGTGTCTCCCCGGTTGACTGACTTAAACAAACCACCTCACCATCAGAATCCTCCTGGTCAATTTCCTCCCCAGCGCCAGCAACACCCATATCCTCCTCATCCTGGTGTACTTCAACACTGACATCTTCAATCTGACTATCAGGAACTGGACTGCGGGTGCTCCTTCCAGCACTTGCAGGGGGCGTGCAAATGGTGGAAGGCGCATGCTCTTCACGTCCAGTGTTGGGAAGGTCAGGCATCGCAACCGACACAATTGGACTCTCCTTGTGGATTTGTGATTTCGAAGAACGCACAGTTCTTTGCTGTGCTTTTGCCAGCTTAAGTCTTTTCATTTTTCTAGCGAGAGGCTGAGTGCTTCCATCCTCATGTGAAGCTGAACCACTAGCCATGAACATAGGCCAGGGCCTCAGCCGTTCCTTGCC
The DNA here is from genome assembly GCF_028390025.1 of Pseudophryne corroboree. Lineage (NCBI taxonomy): Eukaryota > Metazoa > Chordata > Amphibia > Anura > Myobatrachidae > Pseudophryne > Pseudophryne corroboree. The sequence goes on along the minus strand of NC_086451.1, from coordinate 335,374,584 downwards.
ACTCCGTGTGGTAAATGGCATATTGGCAAGTTTACGCTTCTCCTCCGACGATTTTATTTTAGATTTTTGAGTCCTTTTTTTTACTGATATTTGGTGTTTTGGATTTTACATGCTCTGTACTATGACATTGGGCATCGGCCTTGGCAGACGACGTTGATGGCATTTCATCGTCTCGGCCATGACTAGTGGCAGCAGCTTCAGCACGAGGTGGAAGTGGATCTTGATCTTTCCCTATTTTTGGAACCTCAACATTTTTGTTCTCCATATTTTAATAGGCACAACTAAAAGGCACCTCAGGTAAACAATGGAGATGGATGGATACTAGTATACTTATGGATGACGAGCGACTGCCGACACAGAGGTAGCTACAGCCGTGGACTACCGTACTGCGTCTGCTAGTATAGACTGGATGATAATGATATAAAAAATATATATATATCACTACTGCAGGACAGGTATATATTGTATAATGACGGACCTGCTGGACACTGTCAGCACTGCAGACTCCTAAACTACTAGTATGAAGAAGATAGAAAAAAAAAAAACCACCACAGGTAGGTATACAATTATGGACGAGCGACTGCCAGTGCCGACACAGAGGTAGCTACAGCCGTGGTCTACCGTACTGCGTCTGCTAGTATAGACTGGATGATAATGATATAAAAAATATATATATATCACTACTGCAGGACAGGTATATATTATATAATGACGGACCTGCTGGACACTGTCAGCACTGCAGACTCCTAAACTACTAGTATGAAGAAGATAGAAAAAAAAAACCACCACAGGTAGGTATACAATTATGGACGAGCGACTGCCGACACAGAGGTAGCTACAGCCGTGGACTACCGTACTGCGTCTGCTAGTATAGACTGGATGATAATGATATAAAAAATATATATATATCACTACTGCAGGACAGGTATATATTGTATAATGACGGACCTGCTGGACACTGTCAGCACTGCAGACTCCTAAACTACTAGTATGAAGAAGATAGAAAAAAAAAAAACCACCACAGGTAGGTATACAATTATGGACGAGCGACTGCCAGTGCCGACACAGAGGTAGCTACAGCCGTGGTCTACCGTACTGCGTCTGCTAGTATAGACTGGATGATAATGATATAAAAAATATATATATATCACTGCTGCAGGACAGGTATATATTATATAATGACGGACCTGCTGGACACTGTCAGCACTGCAGACTCCTAAACTACTAGTATGAAGAAGATAGAAAAAAAAAACCACCACAGGTAGGTATACAATTATGGACGAGCGACTGCCGACACAGAGGTAGCTACAGCCGTGGACTACCGTACTGCGTCTGCTAGTATAGACTGGATGATAATGATATAAAAAATATATATATATCACTACTGCAGGACAGGTATATATTGTATAATGACGGACCTGCTGGACACTGTCAGCACTGCAGACTCCTAAACTACTTGTATGAAGAAGATAGAAAAAAAAAACCACCACAGGTAGGTATACAATTATGGACGAGCGACTGCCGACACAAAGGTAGCTACAGCAGTGGACTACCGTACTGCGTCTGCTAGTATAGACTGGATGATAATGATATAAAAAATATATATATATCACTACTGCAGGACAGGTATATATTGTATAATGACGGACCTGCTGGACACTGTCAGCACTGCAGACTCCTAAACTACTAGTATGAAGAAGATTAAAAAAAAAAAACCACCACAGGTAGGTATACAATTATGGACGAGCGACTGCCGACACAGAGGTAGCTACAGCCGTGGACTACCGTACTGCGTCTGCTAGTATAGACTGGATGATAATGATATAAAAAATATATATATATCACTACTGCAGGACAGGTATATATTGTATAATGACGGACCTGCTGGACACTGTCAGCACTGCAGACTCCTAAACTACTAGTATGAAGAAAATAGAAAAAAAAAACCCACCACAGGTAGGTATACAATTATGGACGAGCGACTGCCGACACAGAGGTAGCTACAGCCGTGGACTACCGTACTGCGTCTGCTAGTATAGACTGGATGATAATGATATAAAATATATATATATATCACTACTGCAGGACAGGTATATATTGTATAATGACGGACCTGCTGGACACTGTCAGCACTGCAGACTCCTTAACTACTAGTATGAAGAAGATAGAAAAAAAAAAACCACCACAGGTAGGTATACAATTATGGACGAGCGACTGCCAGTGCCGACACAGAGGTAGCTACAGCCGTGGACTACCGTACTGCGTCTGCTAGTATAGACTGGATGATAATGATATAAAAAATATATATATATCACTACTGCAGGACAGGTATATATTATATAATGACGGACCTGCTGGACACTGTCAGCACTGCAGACTCCTAAACTACTAGTATGAAGAAGATAGAAAAAAAAAAAGCCACCACAGGTAGGTATACAATTATGGACGAGCGACTGCCGACACAGAGGTAGCTACAGCCGTGGACTACCGTACTGCGTCTGCTAGTATAGACTGGATGATAATGATATAAAAAATATATATATATCACTACTGCAGGACAGGTATATATTATATAATGACGGACCTGCTGGACACTGTCAGCACTGCAGACTCCTAAACTACTAGTATGAAGAAGATAGAAATATAATAAACGACGGACCTGCTGGACACTGTCGGAAGAATGCGTTTATAGAATTAAAAAAAAAACACCACACGAGTGTTTAACTTTTTCAGGCAGACAATATACTGGTGGTCACTGCTGGTCAGTCACACTGGCACTCTGGCAGCAAAAGTGTGCACTGTTAAATATGTACTCCTGCTATAACTGCTCCCCAGTCTCCCCCACAATTAAGCTGTGTGAGCAGTGAGCACTACTCAGCACAGTCAGATATACATAGATGATATTATCATGCAGCACACTGAGGCTGAGCACAGATATGGTATGTGACTGTGTATCGTTTTTTTTCAGGCAGAGAACGGATTATATTAAATAATAAATAAAACTGGTGGTCACTAGTATAACTATCAGCAAAACTCTGCACTCTCTGAGTACTCCTAATGCTCCAGTAAATCAAGTGTCTCACTCTCTATCTAAACGGAGAGGACGCCAGCCGCGTCCTCTCCCTATCAATCTCAATGCACGTGTGAAAATGGCGGCGACGCACGGCTCCTTATATAGAATCCGAGTCTCGCGATAGAATACGAGCCTCGCGAGAATCCGACAGCGGGATGATGACGTTCGGGCGCGCTCGGGTTAGCCGAGCAAGGCGGGAAGATCCGAGTCTGCCTCGGACCCGTGTAAAAAGCGTGAAGTTCGGGGGGGTTCGGTTTCCGAGAAACCGAACACTGGCATATAATTCCACACATTAAAAAATGGAGAACAAAAATGTGGAGGTTAAAATAGGGAAAGATCAAGATCCACTTCCACCTCGTGCTGAAGCTGCTGCCACTAGTCATGGCCGAGACGATGAAATGCCATCAACGTCGTCTGCCAAGGCCGATGCCCAATGTCATAGTAGATAGCATGTAAAATCCAAAAAACAAAAGTTCAGTAAAATGACCCAAAAATCAAAATTGAAAGCGTCTGATGAGAAGCGTAAACTTGCCAATGTGCCATTTACGACACGGAGTGGCAAGGAACGGCTGAGGCCCTGGCCTATGTTCAAGGCTAGTGGTTCAGCTTCACCTGAAGATGGAAGCACTCATCCTCTCGCTAGAAAACTTAAAAGAGTTAAGATGGCAAAAGCACAGCAAAGAACTGTGCGTTCTTCTAAATCACAAATCCCCAAGTAGAGTCCAATTGTGTTGGTTGCGATGCCTGACCTTCCCAACACTGGACGGGAAGAGGTTGCGCCTTCCACCATTTGCACGCCCCCTGCAAGTGCTGGAAGGAGCACCCGCAGTCCAGTTCCTGATAGTCAAATTGAAGATGTCACTGTTGAAGTACACCAGGATGAGGATATGGGTGTTGCTGGCGCTGGGGAGGAAATTGACAAGGAGGATTCTGATGGTGAGGTGGTTTGTTTAAGTCAGGCACCCGGGGAGACACCTGTTGTCCGTGGGACGAATATGGCCATTGACATGCCTGGTCAAAATACAAAAAAAATAATCTCTTCGGTGTGGAATTATTTCAACAGAAATGCGGACAACTGGTGTCAAGCCGTGTGTTAGGTAAAGTGGAGAGAGACTGCGCTCACTAAGATAGAAATATGGTGCTGCTAGGCCTAGAGGTGTCCTACCTCTGGATATATGTTATTGAGGGGTAAGGTCAGCGCACTCTTAGGAGGGGAATAGGAAAAGTGGATAAAAGAGATAAGGTAAGGAAAAAACTTGAAAATGATGTAGGAAGAGAAGTGCACGGGGTTAATCTGGGTGTCTGTCTGGGAACAATAAGGACCATGTATGGCAATGATCAGTAAATGGTAATTTATTTGGTGGTAATGATAGCTCTCTCAGGTGTGTCCTGCAGACCACCCTTTACGGTGTACCCTCCTGTATGGTACACTTTACTCTAAATACTTGGCAAAAATACCCTTCTGTCGGTATTCTGTCTTTAATATTCTCCTATTGTTCAGAGGTCCCTTAGAGGGTAAATGTCAGGTGTGCCCTAGGGGTACACCTTTACCATAGGAGTGATGAATCCTATGTAACTCTGAATCTGAATAAGCGTCAGTAGGTGTGAGGTATATGACTAGTTGCGGCGTCCCGTCTGTCAACCTCAGTGTGTGCACCGCTAGAGGAAACGGGGGTACGGGCTTGGTTCTCACACTTACCGCCGGGGGTGCATTCCGCGCGCCTGTGCCGGCTCAGCTTCCGTTCCCGAGTCCTCCGGGGTCCTTGCTTGTCCAGTCCATCTCGTCTCGGTCCCCGTGTTCGGCCTGCGGCCGCCGCGTTCCTGCTTCAGCGAGTCCCGTCTGTGACTTCCTGCTTTGCCGCTCACGTGATATGTCACGTGAGCGGAGTGCTCGTTCGGCCCCTGTTGTACGGAGGTCCCTCTCTCCAGCCGGGGAGGGGTGTCTGTAAAGTTCAATGTTCAATGTGTAGTGAGACAAGTCTTCCAACGCGTTTCAGCAATCTGCCTTTTTCTAGGATTACATGCCTTAAGTCCTTGGGTCATTTATATGCTTGCTTGATTGTGGTGATTGGTTACCATTCGTTTCCATTGTACATGCCCCCTAATGCTATTGGATGATACTGATTCATCCGCTGTCACTCATGTTAATGTGAAAAAGCGTCCTGCTTCTACCTATACATAATATCTGGTTCTAATGGAGACTGTATTGTGATGTTTTAATGTAAATGGGTAATGCAACATTAAAGAAGGAGATGTGAAAATGAACATATAAGGTTGTTAGTGGTGATGGACTGGATTAGAAAGATAGAGGAGATAGAGGGGGTTAGATTTGGAGGGAGGATGGCCATGAGAGATGGTCAATTAAATAATAAAATATTCTACAGAATGAAATCAATGGGACTCTAAATGAACTGTAAATAAAGGTGCCAGTGAAAATTACTGTGAACGAATTATGAATGTATAATGAGATTCAATAATTAAATAATGAAAAGAAAATAATGAATATATGAATAAAATAAATAAAATAAGAATAAATAAAGATAATAAATAGGAAGCTAAGGGGAAACTGAAGATAAGGGATGTGGATATGATGTAATGTATTTCATGTTTTCCATGTCCTCACTATGTATGTGTGTGTATAAGTGCTTTGATGTATGTTCGTACTGAAGGGTAAGATTGAGGTAACAAGGAGGTGGGGGTGTAGTCTAATCTGGTATTATATTGTCACTAAATGTATATGATATATTAGGGGTATGGGGAGTGCTGATTTTAAAGCATGTGAATATACCGGATTGATGTACTAATACTGACCATGGCCAAAATTTACTAATATTCGTGTTTGTGTCAGTTTGTGTAGTGTTTAAACTCGTCTTGTATCGGGTGCATTTTCATGCAACTTTTTGAAACTATATACGCCGTCACTAAGCATTCGAGTTTATTGTTTTCGTGTTTTCCGATGTCGATGCCAGTCGGGTTTTTTTGCCACATTTACGGCCGTCATTGTCGTTTTCGTACGTGTTTGTGTTGTTTTTGCTGCATTTTTTTCTAAGTTAAACGCGGCAGGGTTTTTTTTTTCCAGCGGCCGCATTTTCACTTTTAGTTTCGGTTTTCATCCCCGTTCGTGATTGGTTGTGTTTCAGATGGTAGGAGTGTCTGTGCGCAACCATATAAATAAGCCCCAAACCGTCCGCACCTCGTGGGTATAGTCAGTGGTGAGGAGAGAGGTTGTGCAGTGGAGTTTGGTGAGTAGTGTTTGTTTGGAGGAGTATTTTTTGCGAGTTCTGAGTGTTGTATTGTGTTTGAAAGTAGAGATGAGCGCCTGAAATTTTTCGGGTTTTGTGTTTTGGTTTTGGGTTCGGTTCCGCGGCCGTGTTTTGGGTTCGAACGCGTTTTGGCAAAACCTCACCGAATTATTTTTGTCGGATTCGGGTGTGTTTTGGATTCGGGTGTTTTTTTCCAAAAACACTAAAAAACAGCTTAAATCATAGAATTTGGGGGTCATTTTGATCCCAAAGTATTATTAACCTCAAAAACCATAATTTACACTCATTTTCAGTCTATTCTGAATACCTCACACCTCACAATATTATTTTTAGTCCTAAAATTTGCACCGAGGTCGCTGTGTGAGTAAGATAAGCGACCCTAGTGGCCGACACAAACACCGGGCCCATCTAGGAGTGGCACTGCAGTGTCACGCAGGATGTCCCTTCCAAAAAACCCTCCCCAAACAGCACATGACGCAAAGAAAAAAAGAGGCGCAATGAGGTAGCTGTGTGAGTAAGATTAGCGACCCTAGTGGCCGACACAAACACCGGGCCCATCTAGGAGTGGCACTGCAGTGTCACGCAGGATGGCCCTTCCAAAAAACCCTCCCCAAACAGCACATGACGCAAAGAAAAAAAGAGGCGCAATGAGGTAGCTGTGTGAGTAAGATTAGCGACCCTAGTGGCCGACACAAACACCGGGCCCATCTAGGAGTGGCACTGCAGTGTCACGCAGGATGGCCCTTCCAAAAAACCCTCCCCAAACAGCACATGACGCAAAGAAAAAAAGAGGCGCAATGAGGTAGCTGACTGTGTGAGTAAGATTAGCGACCCTAGTGGCCGACACAAACACCGGGCCCATCTAGGAGTGGCACTGCAGTGTCACGCAGGATGTCCCTTCCAAAAAACCCTCCCCAAACAGCACATGACGCAAAGAAAAAAAGAGGCGCAATGAGGTAGCTGTGTGAGTAAGATTAGCGACCCTAGTGGCCGACACAAACACCGGGCCCATCTAGGAGTGGCACTGCAGTGTCACGCAGGATGTCCCTTCCAAAAAACCCTCCCCAAACAGCACATGACGCAAAGAAAAAAAGAGGCGCAATGAGGTAGCTGTGTGAGTAAGATTAGCGACCCTAGTGGCCGACACAAACACCGGGCCCATCTAGGAGTGGCACTGCAGTGTCACGCAGGATGTCCCTTCCAAAAAACCCTCCCCAATCAGCACATGATGCAAAGAAAAAGAAAAGAAAAAAGAGGTGCAAGATGGAATTATCCTTGGGCCCTCCCACCCACCCTTATGTTGTATAAACAAAACAGGACATGCACACTTTAACCAACCCATCATTTCAGTGACAGGGTCTGCCACACGACTGTGACTGATATGACGGGTTGGTTTGGACCCCCCCCAAAAAAGAAGCAATTAATCTCTCCTTGCACAAACTGGCTCTACAGAGGCAAGATGTCCACCTCATCTTCACCCTCCGATATATCACCGTGTACATCCCCCTCCTCACAGATTATCAATTCGTCCCCACTGGAATCCACCATCTCAGCTCCCTGTGTACTTTGTGGAGGCAATTGCTGCTGGTCAATGTCTCCGCGGAGGAATTGATTATAATTCATTTTAATGAACATCATCTTCTCCACATTTTCTGGATGTAACCTCGTACGCCGATTGCTGACAAGGTGAGCGGCGGCACTAAACACTCTTTCGGAGTACACACTTGTGGGAGGGCAACTTAGGTAGAATAAAGCCAGTTTGTGCAAGGGCCTCCAAATTGCCTCTTTTTCCTGCCAGTATAAGTACGGACTGTGTGACGTGCCTACTTGGATGCGGTCACTCATATAATCCTCCACCATTCTATCAATGTTGAGAGAATCATATGCAGTGACAGTAGACGACATGTCCGTAATCGTTGTCAGGTCCTTCAGTCCGGACCAGATGTCAGCATCAGCAGTCGCTCCAGACTGCCCTGCATCACCGCCAGCGGGTGGGCTCGGAATTCTGAGCCTTTTCCTCGCACCCCCAGTTGCGGGAGAATGTGAAGGAGGAGATGTTGACAGGTCGCGTTCCGCTTGACTTGACAATTTTGTCACCAGCAGGTCTTTCAACCCCAGCAGACCTGTGTCTGCCGGAAAGAGAGATCCAAGGTAGGCTTTAAATCTAGGATCGAGCACGGTGGCCAAAATGTAGTGCTCTGATTTCAACAGATTGACCACCCGTGAATCCTTGTTAAGCGAATTAAGGGCTGCATCCACAAGTCCCACATGCCTAGCGGAATCGCTCCCTTTTAGCTCCTTCTTCAATGCCTCCAGCTTCTTCTGCAAAAGCCTGATGAGGGGAATGACCTGACTCAGGCTGGCAGTGTCTGAACTGACTTCACGTGTGGCAAGTTCAAAGGGCATCAGAACCTTGCACAACGTTGAAATCATTCTCCACTGCACTTGAGACAGGTGCATTCCATCTCCTATATCGTGCTCAATTGTATAGGCTTGAATGGCCTTTTGCTGCTCCTCCAACCTCTGAAGCATATAGAGGGTTGAATTCCACCTCGTTACCACTTCTTGCTTCAGATGATGGCAGGGCAGGTTCAGTAGTTTTTGGTGGTGCTCCAGTCTTCTGTACGTGGTGCCTGTACGCCGAAAGTGTCCCGCAATTTTTCTGGCCACCGACAGCATCTCTTGCACGCCCCTGTCGTTTTTTAAAAAATTCTGCACCACCAAATTCAAGGTATGTGCAAAACATGGGACGTGCTGGAATTTGCCCATATTTAATGCACACACAATATTGCTGGCGTTGTCCGATGCCACAAATCCACAGGAGAGTCCAATTGGGGTAAGCCATTCCGCGATGATCTTCCTCAGTTGCCGTAAGAGGTTTTCAGCTGTGTGCGTATTCTGGAAAGCGGTGATACAAAGCGTAGCCTGCCTAGGAAAGAGTTGGCGTTTGCGAGATGCTGCTACTGGTGCCGCCGCTGCTGTTCTTGCGGCGGGAGTCCATACATCTACCCAGTGGGCTGTCACAGTCATATAGTCCTGACCCTGCCCTGCTCCACTTGTCCACATGTCCGTGGTTAAGTGGACATTGGGTACAACTGCATTTTTTAGGAGACTGGTGAGTCTTTTTCTGACGTCCGTGTACATTCTCGGTATCGCCTGCCTAGAGAAGTGGAACCTAGATGGTATTTGGTAACGGGGGCACACTGCCTCAATAAATTGTCTAGTTCCCTGTGAACTAACGGCGGATACCGGACGCACGTCTAACACCAACATAGTTGTCAAGGACTCAGTTATCCGCTTTGCAGTAGGATGACTGCTGTGATATTTCATCTTCCTCGCAAAGGACTGTTGAACAGTCAATTGCTTACTGGAAGTAGTACAAGTGGGCTTACGACTTCCCCTCTGGGATGACCATCGACTCCCAGCGGCAACAACAGCAGCGCCAGCAGCAGTAGGCGTTACACGCAAGGATGCATCGGAGGAATCCCAGGCAGGAGAGGACTCGTCAGACTTGCCAGTGACATGGCCTGCAGGACTATTGGCATTCCTGGGGAAGGAGGAAATTGACACTGAGGGAGTTGGTGGGGTGGTTTGCGTGAGCTTGGTTACAAGAGGAAGGGATTTACTGGTCAGTGGACTGCTTCCGCTGTCACCCAAAGTTTTTGAACTTGTCACTGACTTATTATGAATGCGCTGCAGGTGACGTATAAGGGAGGATGTTCCGAGGTGGTTAACGTCCTTACCCCTACTTATTACAGCTTGACAAAGGGAACACACGGCTTGACACCTGTTGTCCGCATTTCTGGTGAAATACCTCCACACCGAAGAGCTGATTTTTTTGGTATTTTCACCTGGCATGTCAACGGCCATATTCCTCCCACGGACAACAGGTGTCTCCCCGGGTGCCTGACTTAAACAAACCACCTCACCATCAGAATCCTCCTGGTCAATTTCCTCCCCAGCGCCAGCAACACCCATATCCTCCTCATCCTGGTGTACTTCAACACTGACATCTTCAATCTGACTATCAGGAACTGGACTGCGGGTGCTCCTTCCAGCACTTGCAGGGGGCGTGCAAATGGTGGAAGGCGCATGCTCTTCACGTCCAGTGTTGGGAAGGTCAGGCATCGCAACCGACACAATTGGACTCTCCTTGTGGATTTGGGATTTCAAAGAACGCACAGTTCTTTGCGGTGCTTTTGCCAGCTTGAGTCTTTTCAGTTTTCTAGCGAGAGGCTGAGTGCTTCCATCCTCATGTGAAGCTGAACCACTAGCCATGAACATAGGCCAGGGCCTCAGCCGTTCCTTGCCACTCCGTGTGGTAAATGGCATATTGGCAAGTTTACGCTTCTCCTCCGACAATTTTATTTTAGGTTTTGGAGTCCTTTTTTTACTGATATTTGGTGTTTTGGTTTTGACATGCTCTGTACTATGCCATTGGGCATCGGCCTTGGCAGACGACGTTGCTGGCATTTCATCGTCTCGGCCATGACTAGTGGCAGCAGCTTCAGCACGAGGTGGAAGTGGATCTTGATCTTTCCCTAATTTTGGAACCTCAACATTTTTGTTCTCCATATTTTAATAGGCACAACTAAAAGGCACCTCAGGTAAACAATGGAGATGGATGGATTGGATACTAGTATACAATTATGGACGGGCTGCCGAGTGCCGACACAGAGGTAGCCACAGCCGTGAACTACCGCACTGTACTGTGTCTGCTGCTAATATATAGACTGGTTGATAAAGAGATAGTATACTCGTAACTAGTATGTATGTATAAAGAAAGAAAAAAAAACCACGGTTAGGTGGTATATACAATTATGGACGGGCTGCCGAGTGCCGACACAGAGGTAGCCACAGCCGTGAACTACCGCACTGTACTGTGTCTGCTGCTAATATATAGACTGGTTGATAAAGAGATAGTATACTCGTAACTAGTATGTATGTATAAAGAAAGAAAAAAAAACCACGGTTAGGTCACTGGTATATACAATTATGGACGGGCTGCCGAGTGCCGACACAGAGGTAGCCACAGCCGTGAACTACCGCACTGTACTGTGTCTGCTGCTAATATATAGACTGGTTGATAAAGAGATAGTATACTCGTAACTAGTATGTATGTATAAAGAAAGAAAAAAAAACCACGGTTAGGTGGTATATACAATTATGGACGGGCTGCCGAGTGCCGACACAGAGGTAGCCACAGCCGTGAACTACCGCACTGTACTGTGTCTGCTGCTAATATATAGACTGGTTGATAAAGAGATAGTATACTCGTAACTAGTATGTATGTATAAAGAAAGAAAAAAAAACCACGGTTAGGTGGTATATACAATTATGGACGGGCTGCGGAGTGCCGACACAGAGGTAGCCACAGCCGTGAACTACCGCACTGTACTGTGTCTGCTGCTAATATATAGACTGGTTGATAAAGAGATAGTATACTCGTAACTAGTATGTATGTATAAAGAAAGAAAAAAAAACCACGGTTAGGTGGTATATACAATTATGGACGGGCTGCCGAGTGCCGACACAGAGGTAGCCACAGCCGTGAACTACCGCACTGTACTGTGTCTGCTGCTAATATATAGACTGGTTGATAAAGAGATAGTATACTCGTAACTAGTATGTATGTATAAAGAAAGAAAAAAAAACCACGGTTAGGTCACTGGTATATACAATTATGGACGGGCTGCCGAGTGCCGACACAGAGGTAGCCACAGCCGTGAACTACCGCACTGTACTGTGTCTGCTGCTAATATATAGACTGGTTGATAAAGAGATAGTATACTCGTAACTAGTATGTATGTATAAAGAAAGAAAAAAAAACCACGGTTAGGTCACTGGTATATACAATTATGGACGGGCTGCCGAGTGCCGACACAGAGGTAGCCACAGCCGTGAACTACCGCACTGTACTGTGTCTGCTGCTAATATATAGACTGGTTGATAAAGAGATAGTATACTCGTAACTAGTATGTATGTATAAAGAAAGAAAAAAAAACCACGGTTAGGTCACTGGTATATACAATTATGGACGGGCTGCCGAGTGCCGACACAGAGGTAGCCACAGCCGTGAACTACCGCACTGTACTGTGTCTGCTGCTAATATATAGACTGGTTGATAAAGAGATAGTATACTCGTAACTAGTATGTATGTATAAAGAAAGAAAAAAAAACCACGGTTAGGTCACTGGTATATACAATTATGGACGGGCTGCCGAGTGCCGACACAGAGGTAGCCACAGCCGTGAACTACCGCACTGTACTGTGTCTGCTGCTAATATATAGACTGGTTGATAAAGAGATAGTATACTCGTAACTAGTATGTATGTATAAAGAAAGAAAAAAAAACCACGGTTAGGTCACTGGTATATACAATTATGGACGGGCTGCGGAGTGCCGACACAGAGGTAGCCACAGCCGTGAACTACCGCACTGTACTGTGTCTGCTGCTAATATATAGACTGGTTGATAAAGAGATAGTATACTCGTAACTAGTATGTATGTATAAAGAAAGAAAAAAAAACCACGGTTAGGTGGTATATACAATTATGGACGGGCTGCCGAGTGCCGACACAGAGGTAGCCACAGCCGTGAACTACCGCACTGTACTGTGTCTGCTGCTAATATATAGACTGGTTGATAAAGAGATAGTATACTCGTAACTAGTATGTATGTATAAAGAAAGAAAAAAAAACCACGGTTAGGTCACTGGTATATACAATTATGGACGGGCTGCCGAGTGCCGACACAGAGGTAGCCACAGCCGTGAACTACCGCACTGTACTGTGTCTGCTGCTAATATATAGACTGGTTGATAAAGAGATAGTATACTCGTAACTAGTATGTATGTATAAAGAAAGAAAAAAAAACCACGGTTAGGTCACTGGTATATACAATTATGGACGGGCTGCCGAGTGCCGACACAGAGGTAGCCACAGCCGTGAACTACCGCACTGTACTGTGTCTGCTGCTAATATATAGACTGGTTGATAAAGAGATAGTATACTCGTAACTAGTATGTATGTATAAAGAAAGAAAAAAAAACCACGGTTAGGTCACTGGTATATACAATTATGGACGGGCTGCCGAGTGCCGACACAGAGGTAGCCACAGCCGTGAACTACCGCACTGTACTGTGTCTGCTGCTAATATAGACTGGTTGATAAAGAGATAGTATACTACTAATATTATATACTGGTGGTCAGGTCACTGGTCACTAGTCACACTGGCAGTGGCACTCCTGCAGCAAAAGTGTGCACTGTTTAATTTTAATATAATATTATGTACTCCTGGCTCCTGCTATAACCTATAACTGGCACTGCAGTAGTGCTCCCCAGTCTCCCCCACAATTATAAGCTGTGTGAGCTGAGCAGTCAGACAGATATATAATATATATAGATGATGCAGCACACTGGCCTGAGCCTGAGCAGTGCACACAGATATGGTATGTATGTGACTGAGTCACTGTGTGCTGTGTATCGCTTTTTTCAGGCAGAGAACGGATTATAAATAAAAGTGGTGGTCACTGGTCACTATCAGCAAAACTCTGCACTGTACACTACTGAGTACTCCTAATGCTCCCCAAAATTAGTAAATCAAGTGTCTAAACGGAGAGGACGCCAGCCACGTCCTCTCCCTATCAATCTCAATGCACGTGTGAAAATGGCGGCGACGCGCGGCTCCTTATATAGAATCCGAGTCTCGCGATAGAATCCGAGCCTCGCGAGAATCCGACAGCGTCATGATGACGTTCGGGCGCGCTCGGGTTAACCGAGCAAGGCGGGAAGATCCGAGTCGCTCGGACTCGTGAAAAAAAACATGAAGTTCTGGCGGGTTCGGATTCAGAGAAACCGAACCCGCTCATCTCTATTTGAAAGTAGTTTTGTCATTCTTTTTGTCTTGTATTTTTTGGTTTTGTCTCAATTTTTGTCCTAGTTTTTTTTATTTATAGTCCCTTGTCAGTGTTTGTGTGTGTGTGTGTGTGTGTGTGTGTGTGTGTGTGTGTGTGTGTGTGTGTGTGTGTGTGTGTGTGATTAGTGTAGTGGTAGCGGAGGAGTGTTTTGTTTTGTCTTTTTTTTTCTGTGTTAATTGTTTAGTCACACAATTATGTGTGACTCAGAGGTGGCTGAGGTGAGTGAGGTGGAGGGTGGTAGTGAGGGGGAGGAGGTCGGTCAGGTGGAGGAGGTGAGTGTTAGTGAGGTTAGTGAGGTGGAGGAGGTGGGTGAGGTTGCTGCAGCAGCCTCAAGTGACAGTGATAGTGACAGTCAGACAGCTCCGCAGCCACGCACCACTACTAAGACTGGGCGGAATGTCAAGTTTAGTTATGCAGAAAATGTGGCATTGGTGCGGGAGCTGATGAAGTATCAGCGGCAGCTATTTGGGCCTGAGTCCGCCAAGGTGCCAACACGGAAGAAGACGGTGTTGTGGGCGAAAGTAGTTGCTGCTGTAAATAGTGAGGGGGTGGTGAAGCGGACGGAGGACACGTGTCGCAAGCGGTACTATGACATAAAGCGACGTGTCAAGTCCAAAATGGCCAAGGAGGCGAAGTCGGCTCGCAAAACCGGTGGTGGTCCGTCCTTTATTGCCACATATCTGGACTATGAGGAGCCCATGCGGACTATAATCCCTCCAGAAGTAGTGTCTGCAACCCATGTCCGGGATTCCGATCGCCCCAGGAAGGATGGTGAGCATGTGTATTTGCCTTAACATTCTATGACATTACTTCTGGCTTACTGTATGTTTTAAATGTGTGTCATGTGACGTTGCATATTACTCCCATCTTCAAGTGTGCGTCATCAAATACATTGTTTTGGGTCATGTTTCATACAAAAGTCAATATAACGTCTTACTTGCTTGTATGTCATGTGGTTTTTGGACAGTACATTTTCCATGTGTAGTTTGGACTTGGTGTGTCATTGAATTGTCCAGCAATAATGTTTTACTTTTGCACATTGTACATTTTGAAAGTTGGACTATGTTTTTTTATTCTGTTATCCATGTGCAATGTTTCCAAATCAGTGGTTGATATGTTAGAGGCTGGAGTAGTGCAAAGTGTCTTTGAAGGCAGTTACATGTGTAATTTCATTAGTACTCAATGTAATATTGTTTAAGTCAAGGCCACTATTTGCTGGTTCATTTTGAGTCTGTATTTGTACACTGACACAACAACTGCAGACTTAGTTACCTTACTGGGTTTTTTTTTATTGAATTTTTTTTAATTTTTGTTGGCCTCATATTGTGTTAATGTGTGTTTGGAGTGCCACATCACAGACCTATTTCTATATCGCATCTGTATTTTTTTTTTTTTATTATTATTTTTTTTTTGAAAATGAAGCTGTGTGTGTTTTGGCTTGTTAGTGTATGTTTTTGGAATTGTGTCCTATGTCTGTGCCCTGTACATGATTCCCTGTGTTGCACTTTCCATAGTGCATATGGCTATTGGACAATGTTTTGGGTTTGTTGTTGTGCTTTTTGTGTTTAATGTCCTTATTTTTAGATTCATAATAAAACATCCATTTTTTAAAGATATAATGTTTATAAGCATAATGGGTGGATGTATTAACAATAGCATGAATAATTTTTTTTTTTTTTTTTTATTTACAGTGTTGAAAAAAAGCAGTACTGGTCGTCCTACAGTCACTCCCATCACATCTGATGATTATGACGCTGCGGAAGCAGGTAAAGTGTCCATTGTAGTATAGGTTAGGTTTGTAAATGAATGGCCATAACAAAATGTCACTTTCAATACTAGGTCCATCCAAAGAAGTCTTAAGCAGCAGAAGGCGCACTTCTGGAACACACCACAAAAAACATCTGCCAGCAAAGAAAGCAAGGTCTGATGTCCAGGGCCAACCACAGCAGGCTACCCCGCCACGAAGATTATCTACTGTTTGTTCGGTGCCCCCTCTCCAAATTTTGGACACACCTCCAAGACGACAACCACACTCCCCTCATCTTGATTGTGAGTAACAAACTGTGATAACAATTAAAAATGTCAGATCTTTAAAAAACCATTTACTTAAACTCATTAAGTCAATACCCATCAAAATCTGCTATACTTACCCAAGTCAGTAAAACATGAAATGGAAACCAAACAAAATGGCCAACACAACATCCAGTAAAGATATGTATGTCCACTTCAGCCATACAGTAGCACATTGTGTGGAAGATGCTGCAACAGAAACTCATGTGTAAGCTTTGCAAATAGTAAGGTTGTTAGAATCATTTACACACGTGTGCTTGTCCTAACATTGCCAACTGCATACAAAAACATTACTATCTTTTGGTTGGAGACACTATAAGGCAACACATTATGGATTACAATGTGTTTTTAGGCAGGAGTATGTCTGATGTACCATACAACTCATGTGTTTGCTTTCAGAATGAAGTAACCAGACACATTTGCCACAAACAGGCATATGTATGTATTTAAGTAATGAGTGATGATGTTGCTAGGCCGGATATCTGAAAGCACCAGTCCATTACATGTGTTCCATGTTTAGTGCTTTGTACCAATGTATTAAACATATGGATAAGTAACGGATAAATGTTTATAATTTCAGCTTCTAGTCCTGGTACCAGCATCCCTCCGCAACAACAGCAACACAGTGACATGGATGACACAATCATGTTAGAAATGCATCCAGTAAGCGAAGGAATCAGCCCCCCAGCACCTGTGAGTACTCCCCCACAGCAAAGCACACCAGCAACCCAACACAGCCCAACAACACCAGTAACACAAGGCCCAGATCAAGTGTTCTGGACCATTTGGGCTAGACAGCAGGCCACTAATGAAGATTGCCTGCGTAGGCAGATCCAAATGTTTGCAAGCCTACCATCTCACCTCAGACGAATCAGCAGAAATCTGAGTAGACAAAATGAAACAAACACAAGAATTGCAAATACCATGGAAATCATACGTGCAGACATTACACATGTCATGGGCAACTTACAGCGCATAATGGAAGAACAGCACAGACAACAGCAAAGCTATATAAACATTTTAGAAAGCAATCAAATGATTAATGAATCCATGTCCAGAATTGTAGACAATCAAAATGCTGCAACACGTGAACTCAATGCCACCCTCAGTAACCTCAATGAAACACTCAGATCCCTGCAGCAACAGCAAACAAGCAGCAGTTCTGGTACGACTACTCCAAATGTAACACCAGTGTCATCACCACCAAGGCGCTCCACCAGAGCATGCCAACACGACAGTGGTAAAGGCAAAGGCCAGGACAAGCAACCACCCAAATAAACATTAAAAAACCCACCCATTTCTTTAAAGAGAAGAGAAACAAAACACTTACCAAGTGTATGATTAACAGAATATATATAACACTTAGCTCCTTGACAATTTGTACAACATCATTAATTATAACTGGTACAAACAACAACAACAGGAATTTTGTACGCACATTTCTTCTTTATCATCTTTGTGTTTTTTGTTAGCAGGAAACTGTTGTTTGAGCTGCACATAGATGTTAGCATGCAGAAAGCAGACCACTTGATTTTTTTCTAATCATTACTCTTTCTAGATTCTAATCATTCTTTGAGCCAGCAGACAGACTAATTGGCAGCCAGGCAGATTGTCTTAAGCAGGCAGAAAGCAGACCACTTGATTTTTTTCTAATCATTACTCTTTCTAGATTCTAATCATTCTTTGAGCCAGCAGACAGACTAATTGGCAGCCAGGCAGATTGTCTTAAGCAGGCAGAAAGCAGACCACTTGATTTTTTTCTAATCATTACTCTTTCTAGATTCTAATCATTCTTTGAGCCAGCAGACAGACTAATTGGCAGCCAGGCAGATTCATCCATGACCAATACAATTTACAATGTGAATTGTAACTGTTTTACATTTCTTCTCTAGACGAATTGACAAGAAAAACACAATTGAGTTGGCTAAAAGTGTCCTAATATGTTGGGAGTAATATTTAGATAATTCAGTCCGAAAATGACTGACATTATTGTTGTGCCATGTTTGTGTCTGTTAAAAATAAGTAATCAGATTTAAAAACATGATGCAGAAACAACAACATTTGAAATATTTGAAAGTTGAACGCAAATGTGTGTAATAATGGATATATGTTGTTAAATGTGTATTGCCTTACAAATCTACAATTTTTGGCCAGCAAACATAAGGAAATAAATTATTTTGCATGAGAGAAGTTTGTGTCCCTTTTATAGGCATCCTAATTCAGGTTAGAATGATTTGTAAGTGTCAACACATGTAAACACGGCCGAAAAAAGCAGGTCTATTTTTTTGCCGCTTTTTTTACCGAATCGCAAAAAAATACGACCGCAATTGAGCACTCAGAGACTAACACCCAAATACGAATGAATAGTGAATTCCCATATTGTATGAAATAACAGCCGCGTTTGACCGATGGTCTATGCATTCATATTTCGGAACTTTGCCAATCAAATCATTACGAATAGTCCAAACACTGCCGAGATTGGTGCTTAGTGAATTCCCGGATTGGGACTTAGAAAAAAAAACACAAATCGGACAAACTCGAATTCTTAGTAAATATTGGCCCATGTGTTTTGTTTGAAATCAAGGTCCCTAAATGTCTTTACACATCTCTGCATTTATAGTTTCATAACTACATGTGTGGGTCCTGCCTACCATATTAATTATCTCTTACTCAGTATGTGGACTGGATGTTAGAGTATCAATTATCAGTCATATGAGTAAGTAGGGTTTGATGTATGAACATTGATTTGAACGTTAATTACATGACTGAGGTGATATTGTATTCTATGTTCAGTCCTCTCGGTGTGAGGGTTTTGAGAGTGAAAATCCATCTGAGTTCTTCCCTGTTTATTCTTTTCAGAAAATCCCCTCCCCGCCAGTTGTTCGTCACCTGTTGTATGGCCATGAATTTCAATTGTGTCGGATCCTGTGTGTGTTTGTCTCTGAGATGTTGGGACACACTATGTTTATCATAGCCTTTTTTGATATTCTGAATGTGTTCCGATATTCGGATTTTTTATGTTCTGATTGTGCGTCCAACATATTGGAGTCCGCACGGGCATGTAATGAGATAGATTACTCCCTTTGTGTGACATGACAGTTCTTCCCTGACTTTGTATGTCTGTCCTGTATTAGTGGATGTGAAGTCTGTTATGCTTTTTGTTGATCTTGAGTCGGTGGTCCTGCACCCTACACATGTGCTGCAGTGATGAAAACCCTGTCTCTTTGTGGTACTATCTAATCTTGTCTGCTGAGTCTTGGATGGTGGTATATGGTTGTGTACCAATTTCTCTCTCAGGTCCGGGCTTTCCTGTATACTATTTTGGGTTGTGGGGGTAGGATCTTGGCTAGTGTCTCATCTTGCATCAGGATAGCCCAGTGTTTCTGTATACTTTGTTTTATTTTTCCGGCTGCAGTGTTGTATTGTGTTACAAAAAATATGTTATTACCCTGTTGTGTGGTGTTTTTCTCTTTGTATGTCAGTAACTGTCGTCTATCAGTATCTTCCAATTTTTTGTATGCCTTATCCACAATCTCTTTGTCGTATTTCTTGTCCAGAAATTTCTGTGTTAGATCTTGTCCCTGTTCTTTATAGTAATCCAGCTGTGTGCAGTTTCTTCTCAGTCTAGTGAATTGTCCTGTAGGGATGCTTTTCAGCCAGTTGGGGTGGTGGCTACAGGTTGATAAGATGTAGCTGTTGACATCCACTTTTTTGTGATATGTCCGTGTTTCTATCCTACTATCGACAATATGAATGTCTAAGTCAAGAAATTCAACCTTATCCTTACTATAATTGGTAGTGAAATGTAGATTCCGGTCATTGTCATTGATGTATGAAATAAATGCCTGTAGGTCATGTTCGGTCCCTTTCCAAATGAATAGTATGTCATCAATGTACCATCGCCAGAGGACCAGGTTCGCCCCGAAACCATGCCCCTGCCAGATGTTATCTTCCTCCCACTTACTCATGAACAGGTTTGCATAGCTCGGGGCGAACCTGGCCCCCATCGCTGTCCCTGTCCGTTGTTTGTAGTAGTCATTATCAAACCAGGTGTAGTTATGTTCTAAAATGAATGTGATGGCCTTTATAATTAAATCTGTTTGTGGTTTTTGTAGTGTATCATCCTGCGAAAGAAAATGTTTGGTGCTTTCAGTGCCCTGTGTGTGTTCTATGACTGTGTAGAGAGATGTCACATCGCTCGTCACTGTCATGTCTTCTGTCCATGTTATGTCTTGTAGTAGTTGTAGTGTGTGTGTAGTGTCTCTGAGGTATGATTTTTGTTTGGTCACATGTTGTTGAAGAAAAAAATCTATGTATCTGGATAGGTTTGAGGTGAGTGAGTTAATGCCTGAAATGATGGGTCTCCCTGGCGGATGTTCCGTGTTCTTGTAGATTTTTGGTAAGTAGTAAAAAACAGGTATTACCGGATTGGTTGGATTAAGAAAATTGAATTCTTTTTTGTTTAGGATCCCCAGGGATAAACCTTCGTTAAGTAATGTCTGTAATTCCTGTTTGTATACCTGTGTGGGATCACCTTTCAGTTTAGTGTATGTCTGTGTGTCTCCCAAAAGATGCCTGGATTCTTGGATGTAGTCACTTTTGTCAAGTAACACAATCCCTCCCCCCTTATCTGCCAGTTTGACAATTAGTGTGTTCGTATTCTTCAATTCTTCCAAGGCCTGTACCTCGCCCTTGGTCAAATTCTGCTGTTTATATCGTGTGTCACCGATCTTATCCAGATCGTTGACCACTAATTGTTCGAATGTGTTTTTGATGTGTCCCTTGATATGTTGTGGATAGAATGTGGATTGTGGTTTGTAATCAGTGTGTTTGAATTCTGGTGTTTTGTCGGTTGGTATGTGTTGTAGATGTGTTTGGGCAAAATATTTTTTGAGAGTTATTTTCCTAGTAAAGGCCTGTATATCCATGTAAGTGTCAAATTTATTCATTTTTTTCATAGGTGCAAACTTGAGTCCCTTGCTGAGCAGTGTTTTGTGATCCTCCCCCAGTTGAAAGCTACTTAGGTTAAAGATCCCTTCTGATTGTCGGGAACAGTTTGTGTCAGAGTTTGTTTTGTTTTTTTGGCCTCCCCTGCAACCTTGTCTGGTTCTGTGAGTTTTCTTTTGTTTGTTTGTGTCTATACAACTGGTGGTCGGCAGGACGCAATTCCTGCCTCTAGATCTGAAAAATCTATGTCCCAATGTTCTCCACTTTTTGTAGTGGTGGTAGGGTTGTGGTCTAATTGTTGTTCTTCTTCTGTAGTGGTCTGTTTCGTATTGTCTGTGTATGTTCCCATACTTGGTCTTAGGCAACCTTTCTCCATAGATTGTCTTATGATGTCTTCGTATTGCGGATCTTCTATCTCGTGGACAGAGAATGATGAGTCTACTTCTATCATGCATGATGTGTCTGTAATGTCTGACTCTGTTTCTGAATCTACCTCATGTATTATTGGTGTTTCCGAATGTAAAACTGTCATGTATTCCTGGTAGGTCAGGAATCTGTCAGTGTTTGGGTGTTTGTACTTTTTGGGTGCAGTGTTATACTTGATTTCTTTTCTGATGTGTGTTTTGCTCCTTGGAGTAGTTTTTAACTTGGGTGTTGCCGGTGTGACTTTCTTGCCCTTATGTTTTGTTTTCACACCTCACCTATCCCTGAGGAACTTGTTCTTTTTCCTTTCAATGATGGTATCTTCCCCCTTTTTTAATCTGCTTTTGGTAAGTGTTTCTATTTTCTGGTATTCCTGATCTTGTTGGTACTGTTCTAGATGACTGTGTAATGATATGATGTCGTGATCTATTTTCTCCAGATCTTTCTCATGTTGTTCTATAATAATTTGTATAAGTTGTAAGGAACAGTTCTTAAGGACACTGTTCCACTTGTTAATGAACTCTGTGTTCTCTCTGTTATGTGTTGGTACCTTTTTGATAGTCCCTTGGGTATCGTGTCCTGATCTATATACCACTGGAGTGCAAAGGTGTCCCACCATAGTTTTGTCTCCCGTTTCAGAAGGCGTTCTAGTTTAATTATGTGCGTGCAGAATTCCTCTCCTTTGTTTAATGATGTTGTGGTCTGTTCAAATGTGGAAAATGTCTGTTCTGCCCTATCAATGTGGTCATTTCTATATTCTAAAATTCCCATGTGTGGGGCCTAAATGTTGGGGAAATCTTGTGGGTTCCTACTAGTGATGAGCGGGTTCGGTTCCTCGGAAACCGAACCCCCCCGAACTTTACCCATTTTACAAGGGTCCGAGGCATACTCGGATTCTCCTGTATGGCTCGGTTAATCCGAGCGCGCCCGAACGTCATCATCCCGCTGTCGGATTCTCGCGAAATTCGGATTCTATAAGCAGCCGCGCGTCGCCGCCATTTTCACTCGTGCATTGGAAATGTTAGGGAGATGACGTGGCTGGCGTCCTCTCCGTTTATTAATAATATTTGCGCTACTGCTTATTGCTTAATTGTGGGGACTGGGGAGCAGCTGTATTATATAGGAGGAGTACAGTGCAGAGTTTTGCTGACCAGAGACCACCAGTATACGTTGTCAGCCTGAAAAACACTCCATATCTGTGCTCAGTGTGCTGCATATATCTGTGCTCACACTGCTTAATTGTAGGGACTGGGGAGCAGCTGTATTATATAGGAGGAGTACAGTGCAGAGTTTTGCTGACCAGTGACCACAAGTATACGTTGTCTGCCTGAAAAACACTCCATATCTGTGCTCAGTGTGCTGCATATATCTGTGCTCACACTGCTTAATTGTGGGGACAGGGGAGCAGCTGTATTATATAGGAGGAGTACAGTGCAGAGTTTTGCTGACCAGTGACCACCAGTATACGTTGTCTGCCTGAAAAACACTCCATACCTGAGCTCAGTGTGCTGCATATATATGTGCTCACACTGCTTAATTGTGGGGACTGGGGAGCAGCTGTATTATATAGGAGTACAGTGCAGAGTTTTGCTGACCAGTGACCACCAGTATACGTTGTCTGCCTGAAAAACACTCCATATCTGTGCTCAGTGTGCTGCATATATCTGTGCTCACACTGCTTAATTGTGGGGACTGGGGAGCAGCTGTATTATATAGGAGGAGTACAGTGCAGAGTTTTGCTGACCAGTGACCACCAGTATACGTTGTCTGCCTGAAAAACACTCCATATCTGTGCTGAGTGTGCTGCATATATCTGTGCTCACACTGCTTAATTGTGGGGACTGGGGAGCAGCTGTATTATATAGGAGGAGTACAGTGCAGAGTTTTGCTGACCAGTGACCACCAGTATATGTTGTCTGCCTGAAAAACACTCCATATCTGTGCTGAGTGTGCTGCATATATCTGTGCTCACACTGCTTAATTGTGGGGACTGGGGAGCAGCTGTATTATATAGGAGGAGTACAGTGCAGAGTTTTGCTGACCAGTGACCACCAGTATACGTTGTCTGCCTGAAAAACACTCCATATCTGTGCTGAGTGTGCTGCATATATCTGTGCTCACACTGCTTAATTGTGGGGACTGGGGAGCAGCTGTATTATATAGGAGGAGTACAGTGCAGAGTTTTGCTGACCAGTGACCACCAGTATACGTTGTCTGCCTGAAAAACACTCCATATCTGTGCTCAGTGTGCTGCATATATCTGTGCTCACACTGCTTAATTGTGGGGACTGGGGAGCAGCTGTATTATATAGGAGTGCAGTGCAGAGTTTGCTGACCAGTGACCACCAGTACACGTTGTCTGCCTGAAAAACACTCCATATCTGTGCTCAGTGTGCTGCATATATCTGTGCTCACACTGCTTAATTGTGGGGTCTGGGGAGCAGCTGTATTATATAGGAGGTGTATAGTGCAGAGTTTTGCTGACCAGTGACCACCAGTATACGTTGTCTGCCTGAAAAACACTCCATATCTGTGCTCAGTGTGCTGCATATATCTGTGCTCACACTGCTTTATTGTGGGCACTGGGGACCACCAGTATATTATATAGGAGGAGTACAGTGCAGAGTTTTGCATACAGTGACCACCAGTATATATAGCAGTACGGTACGGAAGGCCACTGCTCTACCTACCTCTGTGTCGTCAAGTATACTATCCATCCATACCTGTGGTGCATTTCAGTTGTGCACAGTATATATAGTAGTAGGCCATTGCTATTGATACTGGCATATAATTCCACACATTAAAAAATGGAGAACAAAAATGTGGAGGTTAAAATAGGGAAAGATCAAGATCCACTTCCACCTCGTGCTGAAGCTGCTGCCACTAGGCATGGCCGAGACAATGAAATGCCATCAACGTCATCTGCCAAGGCCGATGCCCAATGTCACAGTAGAGAGCATGTAAAATCCAAAAAACAAAAGTTCAGTAAAATGACCCAAAAATCAAAATTGAAAGTGTCTGATGAGAAGCGTAAACTTGCCAATATGCCATTTACGACACGGAGTGGCAAGGAACGGCTGAGGCCCTGGCCTATGTTTATGGCTAGTGGTTCAGATTCACATGAGGATGGAAGCACTCATCCTCTCGCTAGAAAAATGAAAAGACTTAAGATGGCAAAAGCACAACAAAGAACTATGCGTTCTTCTAAATCACAAATCCCCAAGGAGAGTCCAATTGTGTCGGTTGCGATGCCTGACCTTCCCAACACTGGACGGAAAGAGCTTGCGCCTTCCACCATTTGCACGCCCCCTGCAAGTGCTGGAAGGAGCACCCGCAGTCCAGTTCCTGATAGTCAGATTGAAGATGTCAGTGTTGAAGTACACCAGGATGAGGATATGGGTGTTGCTGGCGCTGGGGAGCAAATTGACAAGGAGGATTCTGATGGTGAGGTGGTTTGTTTAAGTCAGGCACCCGGGGAGACACCTGTTGTCCGTGGGACGAATATGGCCATTGACATGCCTGGTCAAAATACAAAAAAAAATCACCTCTTCGGTGTGGAATTATTTCAACACAAATGCGGACAACAGGTGTCAAGCCGTGTGTTGCCTTTGTCAAGATGTAATAAGTAGGGGTAAGGACGTTAACCACCTAGGAACATCCTCCCTTATACGTCACCTGGACCACATTCATCATAAGTCAGTGACAAGTTCAAAAACTTTGGTTGACAGCGGAAGCAGTCCACTGACCACTAAATCCCTTCCTCTTGTAACCAAGCTCCTGCAAACCACACCACCAACTCCCTCAGGGTCAATTTCCACCTTACACAGGAAAGCCAATAGTCCTGCAGGCCATGTCACTGTCAAGTCTGACGAGTCCTCTCCTGCCTGGGATTCCTCCGATGCATCCTTGAGTGTAACGCCTACTGCTGCTGGCGCTGCTGTTGTTGCTGCTGGGAGTCGATCGTCATCCCAGAGGGGAAGTCGGAAGACCACTTGTACAACTTCCAGAAAGCAATTGACTGTCCAACAGTCCTTTGCGAGGAAGATGAAATATCACAGCAGTCATCCTGCTGCAAAGCGGATAACTCAGGTTTTGTCAGCCTGGGTGGTGAGAAACGTGGTTCCGGTATCCACCGTTAATTCAGAGGCAACTAGAGACTTGATTAAGGTACTGTGTCCCTGGTATCAAATACCATCTAGGTTCCATTTCTCTAGGCAGGCGATACCGAAAATGTACACAGACCTCAGAAAAAGAGTCACCAGTGTCCTAAAAAATGCAGTTGTACCCAATGTCCACTTAACCACGGACATGTGGACAAGTGGAGCAGGGCAGACTCAGGACTATATGACTGTGACAGCCCACTGGGTAGATGTATTGCCTCCCGCAGCAAGAACAGTAGCGGCGGCACCAGTAGCAGCATCTTGCAAACGCCAACTCGTTCCTAAGCAGGCTACGCTTTGTATCACCGCTTTCCATAAGAGGCACACAGCTGACAACCTCTTACGGAAACTGAGGAACTTCATTGCAGAATGGCTTACCCCAATTGGACTCTCCTGGGGATTTGTGACATCGGACAACGCCAACAATATTGTGCGTGCATTACATCTGGCAAATTCCAGCACGTACCATGTTTTGCACATACATTGAATTTGGTGGTGCAGAATTATTTAAAAAATGACAGGGGCGTGCAAGAGATGCTGTCAGTGGCCCGAAGAATTGCGGGCCACTTTCCGCATTCAGCCACCGCGTGCCGAAGACTGGAGCACCACCAAACACTCCTGAACCTGCCCAGCCATCATCTGAAGCAAGAGGTGGTAACGAGGTGGAATTCAACCCTCTATATGCTTCAGAGGATGGAGGAGCAGCAAAAGGCCATTCAAGCCTATACATCTGCCCACGATATAGGCAAAGGAGGGGGAATGCACCTGACTCAAGCGCAGTGGAGAATGATTTCAACATTGTGCAAGGTTCTGCAACCCTTTGAACTTGCCACACGTGAAGTCAGTTCAGACACTGCCAGCCTGAGTCAGGTCATTCCCCTCATCAGGCTTTTGCAGAAGAAGCTGGAGACATTGAAGGAGGAGCTAAAACAGAGCGATTCTGCTAGGCATGTGGGACTTGTGGATGGAGCCCTTAATTTGCTTAACCAGGATTCACGGGTGGTCAATCTGTTGAAATCAGAGCACTACATTTTGGCCACCGTGCTCGATCCTAGATTTAAAACCTACGTTGTATCTCTCTTTCCGGCAGACACAAGTCTGCAGAGGTTCAAAGACCTGCTGGTGAGAAAATTGTCAAGTCAAGCGGAATGTGACCCGTCAACAGCTCCTCCTTCACATACTCCCGCAACTGGGGCTGCGAGGAAAATGCTAAGAATTCCGAGCCCACCAACTGGCGGTGATGCAGGGCAGTCTGGAGCGAGTGCTGACATATGGTCCGGACTGAAGGACCTGCCAACGATTACTGACATGTCGTCTACTGTCACTGCATATGATTCTGTCACCATTGAAAGAATGGTGGAGGATTATATGAGTGACTGCATCCAAGTAGGCACGTCAGACAGTCCGTACGTATACTGGCAGGAAAAAGAGGCAATTTGGAGGCCCTTGCAGAAACTGGCTTTATTTTACCTAAGTTGCCCCCCCTCCAGTGTGTACTCCGAAAGAGTGTTTAGTGCAGCCGCTTACCTTGTCAGCAATCGGCGTACAAGGTTACTTCCAGAAAATGTGGAGAAGATGATGTTCATCAAAATGAATTATAATCTATTCCTCCGTGGAGACTTTCACCAGCAATTGCCTCCAGAAAGTACACAGGGACCTGAGATGGTGGATTCCAGTGGGGACGAATTAATAATCTGTGAGGAGGGGGATGTACACAGTGAAAGGGGTGAGGAATCGGAGGATGATGATGAGGTAGACATCTTGCCTCTGTAGAGCTAGTTTGTGCAAGGAGAGATTGATTGCTTCTTTTTTGGTGGGGGCCCAAACCAACCAGTCATTTCAGTCACAGTCGTGTGGCAGACCCTGTCGCTCAAATGATGGGTTCGTTAAAGTGTGCATGTCCTGTTTATACAACATAAGGGTGCATGGGAGGGCCCAAGGACAATTCCATCTTGCACCTCTTTTTTCTTTCATTTTTCTTTGCATCATGTGCTGTTTGGGGACAATTTTTTTGAAGTGCTATCCTTCCTGACACTGCAGTGCCACTCCTAGATGGGCCAGGTGTTTATGTCGGCCACTTGTGTCGCTTAGCTTAGTCACACAGCGACCTTGGTGCGCCTCTTTTTTTCTTTGCATCATGTGCTGTTTGGGGACTATTTTTTTGAAGTGCCATCCTGCCTGAAACTGCAGTGCCACTCCTAGATGGGCCAGGTGTTTGTGTCGGCCACTTGTGTCGCTTAGCTTAGTCACACAGCGACCTTGGTGCGCCTCTTTTTTTCAATGCATCATGTGCTGTTTGGGGACTATTTTTTTGAAGTACCATCCTGCCTGACACTGCAGTGCCACTCCTAGATGGGCCAGGTGTTATGTCGGCCACTTGTGTCGCTTAGCTTAGCCATCCAGCGACCTCGGTGCAAATTTTAGAACTAAAAATAATATTGTGAGGTGTGAGGTGTTCAGAATAGACTGAAAATGAGTGTAAATGATGGTTATTGAGGTTAATAATACTATGGGATCAAAATGACCCCCAAATTCTATGATTTAAGCTATTTTTGAGGGTTTTTTGTAAAAAAAACACCCGAATCCAAAACACACCCGTATCCGACAAAAAAATTTCAGGGAGGTTTTGCCAAAACGCGTCCGAATCCAAAACACGGCCGCGGAACCGAATCCAAAACCAAAACACAAAACCTGAAAAATTTCCGGTGCACATCACTAGTTCCTACGTACGGTGATGTTTGACTGTATTTCAGTGTTGAGGGGGACGGTTTGGAAAAAAGGGGGGAAGGGGGGGGATGTGTGCTGCAGTCTCACAAGGACGTTATGCTAGGTAAAGTGGAGAGAGACTGCGCTCACTAAGATAGAAATATGGTGCTGCTAGGCCTAGAGGTGTCCTACCTCTGGATATATGTTATTGAGGGGTAAGGTCAGCGCACTCTTAGGAGGGGAATAGGAAAAGTGGAGAAAAGGGATAAGGTAAGGAAAAAACTTGAAAATGATGTAGGAAGAGAAGCACACGGGGTTAATCTGGGTGTCTGTCTGGGAACAATAAGGACCATGTATGGCAATGATCAGTAAATGGTAATTTATTTGGTGGTAATGATAGCTCTCTCAGGTGTGTCCTGCATACCACCCTTTACGGTGTACCCTCCTGAATGGTACACTTTACTCTAAATACTTGGCAAAAATACCCTTCTGTCGTTATTCTGTCTTTAATATTCTCCTATTGTTCAGAGATCCCTTAGAGGGTAAATGTCAGGTGTGCCCTTGGGGTACACCTTTACCATAGGAGTGATGAATCCTTTGTAACTCTGAATCTGAATAAGCGTCAGTAGATGTGAGGTATATGACTAGTTGCAGCGTCCCGCCTGTCAACCTCAGTGTGTGCACCGCTAGAGGAAACGGGGGTACGGGCTTGGTTCTCACACTTACCGCCAGGGGTGCGTTCCGTGCGCCTGTGCCGGCTCAGCTTCCGTTCCGAGTCCTCCGGTGTCCTTGTTTTTCCAGTCCGTCTCGTCTCGGTCCCCGTGTTCGGTCTGCGGCCGCCGCGTTCCTGCTTCAGCGGGTCCCGTCTGTGACTTCCTGCTTTGCCGCTCACGTGATATGTCACGTGAGCGGAGTGCTCGTTCGGCCCCTGTTGTACATGATGCAAAGAAAAAAAGAGGTGCACCAAGGTCGCTGGATGGCTTAGCTAAGCGACCCAAGTGGCCGACACAAACACCTGGCCCATCTAGGAGTGGCACTGCAGTGTCAGACAGGATGGCAGATTTAAAAAATAGGCCCAAAACAGCACATGATGCAAAGAAAAAAAGAGGTGCACCAAGGTCGCTGGATGGCTAAGCTAAGCGACACAAGTGGCCGGCACAAACACCTGGCCCATCTAGGACTGGCACTGCAGTGTCAGACAGGATGGCACTTAAATTGGCCCCAAACATCACATGATGCAAAGATAAATTAAAGAAAAAAGAGGTGCAAGATGGAATTGTCCTTGGGCAGTCCCACCCACCCTTATGTCGTATAAACAGGACATGCACACTTTAACAAACCCATCATTTCAGCGACAGAGTCTGTCACATGACTGTGACTGAAATGACTGGTTGGTTTGGTCCCCCACCAAAAAAGAAGCAATCAATCTCTCCTTGCACAAACTGGCTCTACAGAGGCAAGATGTCCACCTACCTCCTCATCGTCCGATTCCTCACCCCTTTCACTGTGTACATCCCCCTCCTCACAGATTATTAATTCGTCCCCACTGGAATCCACCATCTCAGGTCCCTGTGTACTTTCTGGAGGCAATTGCTGCTGATGAATGTCTCCACGGATGAATTAATTATAATTCATTTTGATGAACATCATCTTCTCCACATTTTCTGGAAGTAACCTCGTACGCCGATTGCTGACAAGGTGACCGGCTGCACTAAACACTCTTTCGGAGTACACACTGAAGGGGGGGCAACTTAGGTAAAATAAAGCCAGTTTGTGCAAGGGCCTCAAAATTGCCTCTTTTTCCTGTCAGTATACGTATGGACTGTCTGACGTGCCTACTTGGATGCGGTCACTCATATAATCCTCCACCATTCTTTCAATGGTGACAGAATCATATGCAGTGACAGTAGACGACATGTCAGTAATCGTTGGCAGGTCCTTCAGTTCAGACCAGATGTCAGCACTCGCTCCAGACTGCCCTGCATCACTGCCAGCGGGTGGGCTCGGAATTCTTAGCCTTTTCCGCGCAGCCCCAGTTGAGGGAGAATCTAAAGGAGGAGCTGTTGACGGGTCACGTTCCGCTTGACTTGACAATTGTCTCACCAGCAGGTCTTTGCACCTCTGCAGACTTGTGTCTGCTGGAAAGAGAGATACAACGTAGGTTTTAAATCTAGGATCGAGCACAGTGGCCAAAATGTAGTGCTCTGATTTCAACAGATTGACCACCCGTGAATCCTGGTTAAGCGAATTAAGGGCTCCATCCACAAGTCCCACATGCCTAGCGGAATCGCTCCGTTTTAGCTCCTCCTTCAATCTCTCCAGCTTCTTCTGCAAAAGCCTGATGAAGGGAATGACCTGACTCAGGCTGACAGTGTCTGAACTGACTTCACATGTGGCAAGTTCAAAGGGTTGCAGAACCTTGCACAACGTTGAAATCATTCTCCACTGCGCTTGAGTCAGGTGCATTCCCCCTCCTTTGCCTATATCGTAGGTAGCTGTATAGGCTAGACCTTTTGCATGCTCCTCCATCCTCTGAAGCATATAGAGGGTTGAATTCCACCTCGTTACCACCTCTTGCTTCAGATGATGGCGGGGCAGGTTCAGGAGTGTTTGCTGGTGCTCCAGTCTTCGGCACGCGGTGGCTGAATGCCGAAAGTGGCCCGCAATTCTTCGGGCCACCGACAGCATCTCTTGCACACCCCTGTCATTTTTTAAAAAATTCTGCACTGTCCTCCTACTATATACTGCGCACAACTACAATGCAGCACAGATATGGAAAGTATACTTGACGACACAGAGATAGAGCAATGGACTACTGTACCGTACTGCTATATATATATATATATACTGGTGGTCAGCAAAATTCTGCACTGTCCTCCTACTATATACTGCGCACAACTACAATGCAGCACAGATATGAATAGTATACTTGACAACACAGAGGTAGAGCAATGGACTACTGTACCGTACTGCTATATAATACTGGTGGTCAGCAAAATTCTGCACTGTCCTCCTACTATATACTGCGCACAACTACAATGCAGCACAGATATGGAGCGTTTTCAGGCAGAGAACGTAGATATTTGCTGCACACTGAGCACAGATATTTGCAGCACACTGAGCACAGATATTTGCAGCACACTGAACACAGAAACTGAGAGAACGCAGCCATGTCCTCTCGCTATCATCTCCAATGCACGAGTGAAAATGGTTAGGGTTCCTCGTCCCTCTGCCTATGGTTCTAGAAGTGAGATCCAGTCCAAGAAGTGATTCCGGGTGAAGAGTCCAGGTACGTCCACCGACACCTGCACTCACAACAACACTCCACCATACCTACTTGTTACAACTGCATCAGAAAAAATTTACATCTGTCTGTTAATTAGAGGCAGTAAGTCACTGTGATCATCAGCACTGATAGGTGGCAGGACTCCTCTATCAGTCCAGCACACACAAGGTCCACTTGCCTAAGGTAATCGACAGGTCCCTCAGACAGTGGGGCCCACCCTGCTCTCTCCACTGGGCCATTCATCTGACACTGCTCAAAATGGTCTGTGGTGATGCCAGGGGATAACTCATTGCTGGTCTTGGCAGAAGTGGGCTCCTTAGTCCTCAGGGGCTCTGGTGCAATGTACCTGCTGCACCAATGGTAGTTCCGCCTCTGGCCTTATGGCAGATGAAGATTTACTGTCTGAGTATGGCCTCCATAGTGAGCGATTAAGCATCTGAGGGGGAGATGTACTAAGCAGTGAATAAAATGGATAATAATACCCCTTTCAGACCACCACCTACAGTATGAACTTTGGTTATTGGCACATTTGTGCACATAACCCGTGTTCAGGTGCGGTCTGAAAGCAACGAGCTTTCGAGCAACCCGGTATTTCAACCCTGGTCGTGAGCAGGGGTGAACTCGTGTTCAACCCGGCTCACTGTGCGATGTGAATGGGAGCCGGTTCTATGTGACCCGTTTTCCGTTCACTGTGTGTGTATGGGCGGTGCTTGGAGATCATGTGATCTCCAAGCGCTGCCCCCGCCGCTTCACCGCTGACATCACCAACCCAGCAATATGTCGGGATGCAGACAGCGGCGCGACTGAGGTGGGTTGCACACTGTGAGCTCCCGTGTCAGCCTCCCGTGTACGACCCGCATCAGGCGGTCTTAAAGGGGTATAAGTGAGCAGTGGAGAAGTTGCCCATGGCAACCAATCAGCCGCTCTTTATAATTTTATAGTATGCAAATTATAAAAATGTTACTTCAATGCTGATAGGTTGCCATGGGCAACTTCTGCACTGGTCACTTATCCAATCTTTTCACTCATAGTAACATAGTAACATAGTATCTAAGGTTGAAAAAAGACCATTTGTCCATCGAGTTCAACCTATTTGTGGTCTCCTATGCAGGATTATTTCGGTCTAAATTTTGTTTGATGCTGATGTCAGCCGTTGTGTTTTATTCCTCTTTTTATAGTAACTATAGTGCGTGACTATGCACCATAAACCTGGATATCCTTATCCATTAGGAATTTATCTAACCCATTCTTAAAGGTGTTGACTGAGTCCGCATTACAACTTCCTCAGGCAGGGAATTCCAAACACGTATTGTCCTTACTGTGAAAAAACGCTGCATTGTGCGGAATCTCCTCTAACCTAAGCGAATGTCCACGTGTCCTCTGTGCTGATCTTACCAAAAACAGGTCCCGCGCAAGCTCTGTGTATTGTCCCCTTATATATTTGTAGATGTTGATCATGTCCCCTCTTAGTCTCCTCTTTTCAAGTGTAAACATGCCTAGCCTTGCAAGCCTTTCCTCATATTCCAGTGTCTCCATGCCCTTAATTAGTTTGGTCGCCCGCCTCTTAACCTTTTCTAGCTCCAGGATATCCTTTTTGTAGTATGGTGCCCAAAATTGTACACAGTATTCAAGATGTGGCCTCATTAGTAATTTATATAATGGGAGTAGAACACTCTCGTACCTTGCATCAATTCAACGTTTTATGCATGCTAATATCTTATTAGCCTTCTTTGCTGCAATCCTACTTTTGGGTATCCTCCTCCGTATTTATAACTCTTTAGTACATCTCCCCCTCAGTGTACAAACATTTCAGTGACACGCCAGGGACATCCTTATAACACGCCCATAAGATACAATTTTCGTTAGTCTGTTTAGCCATCTCCCAGGAACACCCAGCACTTTTACAAGATATTTCTTCCGGGCTTCTGAATCGCAACAGCGGCTTTGTGCGTACACTTTTATATCGGGGTTTTCACACATGTGCAGTAGTAAAAATTATCTCAACTCCATGAATATTGGCATTGTGTGCTGCTTTGAATCAGGCCCCTTATCTCCTTAAGCTGGAAACAAAGATGGGGGAGCGACTGCACTTAACCCAGGGACTGATCAAATTGCTACTGAAAAAGGTGAAAGCACTACTGGGCTCAACTCTGTGAAGGTCTATAGTAGGGATGACCATTAGTGGGCTGCCATTGATGGTTGCCATCGATGGTACCATTGGTGATAACCATCGATGGCACTTGAACCATCCATGGTTTGCACCACTCAATGGCCATCACTGAAAGGTGCTGGCTGGGCTGTGGGCCAATCATTGGTGGGCGATGGCAATCCCTAATCTATAGCAATATGAGAAGAAATCAGTGGATATCATGTCAGAAAAGAAAAACTTGAGTCACAAGCTACTGATGTATGGTGGCATTTATGTAACAAGAGTCATATAATATATATATTATACTGTACATGTGACAATATCATAAAGATAAAATCAGATCACAATAA
The DNA here is from genome assembly GCF_028390025.1 of Pseudophryne corroboree. Lineage (NCBI taxonomy): Eukaryota > Metazoa > Chordata > Amphibia > Anura > Myobatrachidae > Pseudophryne > Pseudophryne corroboree. The sequence continues at coordinate 335,340,239 of NC_086451.1, read as the reverse complement.
ACGAGATGTGTTTGCTAATACCGGTACACAACTGTTTGGGAGACAATACAACATATAACATATATCTAAGGTCTGGAATTGGTGACCCTCCTGGGGTAGCAATGTGCAGATCCTCTGTGCACTGCAGTGAAAAAGTATCTTTAGGTTGTAGGCTGTTCTTCTTGCTGCTGGAATAGGCAGCAATTTCCTTATGCCGTTCTCCTGTGTAGGTCCTGGGAGGCTGGGGTTCTGCTGGTAGACTTCCTTCCTCAGCAGTGTATAGCGCTAACTAGCACTGAAGCAGGATAGATGTTTCTGCTATCTATGCATTTCACCTGGAGGAGCTTCTTCAGGATTCAGTACTGTTTAGTGGGGGGAGTGTGCTGAGTGGATCTCCTCCTTTTTCTTTGCCAGGCCCAGCTTCAGACCATCAAAGAGGAGCAGCAGCATTGGGAAAAAAATATCCAGAGTCTGACACACAACTCCCCACCAGAACGCAGAGAGCTACAGACAGCCTGAAGTGGTGCATGCTGCAGCATCTCTGCCTTCTGTTCCCCAGCCGCCACAGCTGCAGCTGGGGAGGGGGAGGATACCACAGAGGAAAACTGGACTGCAGGCAGCAAAATGCTGTTCTGCCCTCCATTAATATACTGTTTGTGATGACTGTGTGGGGGCCCCCTATGTGCTGAGGACCCATGGCGACCAGCCCTGTCGCCCTCCCCCCCCCCCCCCATAATCCAGCACTGACTGATTTTATAACAAGTTACCATTGGTTTCAGACCATCAATGCTTGCTAACAGGACTGTGAACCTTGCAGATTAAAATACCAATTAAGTAAGTTAGACAATTAAATATTATATGTGATTAAAAATAAAAGATAATAAAAAAGTAAAGGTAACACTGGCTGGTACAGCTTTCCACAGCCATCACCACCACGGTCGCTAAAGGTGTACTCATTCAAGTGCAGCACATCATTTGTGGAATGATCAGTGTCCCTCAGTGGTGGAAGTAGAAAATATTTCTTAGTAGTACTGTGTGTACGCGCACCAAAAAGTGAGTGTGGCTTCATGGGGTGTGGTCAAAAAAAGGGGGCGTGATACCCATAAGGGGCCAGATACACATGTCCCCACAGTGCCAGATATGCTCCCACAGTGCCAGATACACACATGCTCCCACAGTGCCAGATACACAAATGCCACCACCCACAGTGCCAGATATGCCCCTCACCCACAGTGCTAGATATGCCCCAACCCACTGTGCCAGATACACAAAAGCCCCCACAGTGCCATATATATCCCACAATGCCAGATATGCTCCTACAGTGCCAGATACACAAATGCCCCCCCAGTGCCAGATACACAAATGCCCCCACAGTGCCACATACACAAATGCTCCCACCCACAGTGCCAGATATGCCCCCACCCACAGTGCCAGATACGCAAATGCCTCCAGAGTGTCATACATGCCCCTACAGTGCATCTCCCTCTGACATGCAGACATGGAGAGTGATAAATTGTACTGTGATAAAGTAGTGATGTGCAACGGACATTTTTCGGGTTTTGTGTTTTGGTTTTGGATTCGGTTCCGCGGCCGTGTTTTGGATTCGGACGCGTTTTGGCAAAACCTCCCTGAAATTTGTTTTTCATATTCGGGTGTGTTTTGGATTCGGGTGTTTTTTTTACAAAATATCCTCAAAAACAGCTTAAATCATAGAATTTGGGGGTCATTTTGATCCCATAGTATTAATAACCTCAATAACCATAATTTCCACTCATTTCCAGTCTATACTGAACACCTCACAATATTATTTTTAGTCCTAAAATTTGAACCGAGGTCGCTGGATGACTAAGCTAAGCGACTCAAGTGGCCGACACAAACACCTGGCCCATCTAGGAGTGGCACTGCAGTGTCAGACAGGATGGCACTTCAAAAAATACTCCCCAAACAGCACATGATGCAAAGAAAAAAAGAGGTGCACCAAGGTCGCTGTGTGACTAAGCTAAGCGACCCAAGTGGCTGACACAAACACCTGACCCATCTAGGAGTGACACTGCAGTGTCAGACAGGATGGCAGATTTAAAAAAATAGTCCCCAAACAGCACATGATGCAAAGAAAAAAAGAGGTGCACCAAGGTCGCTGGATGGTTAAGTTAAGCGACCCAAGTGGCCGACACAAACAACTGCCCCATCTAGGAGTGGCACTGCAGTGTCAGACAGGATGGCACTACAAAAAATAGTCCCCAAACAGCACATGATGCAAAGAAAAAAAGAGGTGCACCAAGGTCGCTGGATGGCTAAGCTAAGCGACCCAGGTGGCCGACACAAACACCTGGCCCATCTAGGAGTGGCACTGCAGTGTCAGACAGGATGGCACTTCAAAAAATAGTCCCCAAACAACACATGATGCAAAGAAAAAAAGAGGTGCACCAAGGTCGCTGTGTGACTAAGCTAAGCGACCCAAGTGGCTGACACAAACACCTGACCCATCTAGGAGTGACACTGCAGTGTCAGACAGGATGGCAGATTTAAAAAATAGTCCCCAAACAGCACATGATGCAAAGAAAAAAAGAGGTGCACCAAGGTCGCTGGACGGTTAAGTTAAGCGACCCAAGTGGCCGACACAAACAACTGCCCCATCTAGGAGTGGCACTGCAGTGTCAGACAGGATGGCACTACAAAAAATAGTCCCCAAACAGCACATGATGCAAAGAAAAAAAGAGGTGCACCAAGGTCGCTGGATGGCTAAGCTAAGCGACCCACGTGGCCGACACAAACACCTGGCCCATCTAGGAATGGCACTGCAGTGTCAGACAGGATGGCACTTAAAAAAAATAGTCCCCAAACAGCACATGATGCAAAGAAAAAAAGAGGTGCAATGAGGTAGCTGTGTGACTAAGCTAAGCGACCCAAGTGGCCGACACAAACACCTGGCCCATCTAGGAGTGGCACTGCAGTGTCAGACAGGATGGCACTTCAAAAAATAGTCCCCAAACAGCACATGATGCAAAGTAAAATGAAAGAAAAAAGAGGTGCAAGATGGAATTGTCCTTTGGCCTTCCCACCCACCCTTATGTTGTATAAACAGGACATGCACACTTTAACAAATCCATCATTTCAGCAACAGGGTCTGCCACACGACTGTGACTGAAATGACTGGTTGGTTTGGGCCCCCACCGAAAAAGAAGCAATCAATCTCTCCTTGCACAAACTGGCTCTACAGAGGCAAGATGTCCACCTCCTCCTCATCGTCCGATTCCTCACCCCTTTCACTGTGTACATCCCCCTCCTCACAGATTATTAATTCGTCCCCACTGGAATCCACCATCTCAGGTCCCTGTGTACTTTCTGGAGGCAATTGCTGCTGGTGAATGTCTCCACGGAGGAATTGATTATAGTTCATTTTGATGAACATCATCTTCTCCACATTTTCTGGACGTAACCTCGTACGCCGATTGCTGACAAGGGCGAGCGGCTGCACTAAACACTCTTTCGGAGTACACACTGGAGGGGGGGCAACTTATGTAAAATAAAGCCAGTTTGTGCAAGGGCCTCCAAATTGCCTCTTTTTCCTGCCAGTATACGTATGGACTGTCTGACGTGCCTACTTGGATGCGGTCACTCATATAATCCTCCACCATTCTTTCAATGGTGACAGAATCATATGCAGTGACAGTAGACAACATGTCAGTAATCGTTGCCAGGTCCTTCAGTCGGACCAGATGTCAGCACTCGCTCCAGACTGCCCTGCATCACCGCCAGCGGGTGGGCTCGGAATTCTTAGCCTTTTCCTCGCAGCCCCAGTTGCGGGAGAATGTGAAGGAGGAGCTGTTGATGGGTCACGTTCCGCTTGACTTGACAATTTTCTCACAGCAGGTCTTTGAACCTCTGCAGACTTGTGTCTGTCGGAGAGAGAGATCCAACGTAGGTTTTAAATCTAGGATCGAGCACGGTGGCCAAAATGTAGTGCTCTGATTTCAACAGATTGACCACCCGTGAATCCTGGTTAAGCGAATTAAGGGCTCCATCCACAAGTCCCACATGCCTAGCGGAATCCCTCTGTTTTAGCTCCTCCTTCAATCTCTCCAGCTTCTTCTGCAAAAGCCTGATGAAGGGAATGACCTGACTCAGGCTGGCAGTGTCTGAACTGACTTCACGTGTGGCAAGTTCAAAGGGTTGCAGAACCTTGCACAATGTTGAAATCATTCTCCACTGCGCTTGAGTCAGGTGCATTCCCCCTCCTTTGCCTATATCGTAGGTAGCTGTATAGGCTTGGATGGCCTTTTGCTGCTCCTCCATCCTCTAAAGCATATAGAGGGTTGAATTCCACCTCGTTACCACCTCTTGCTTCAGATGATGGCAGGGCAGGTTCAGGAGTGTTTGCTGGTGCTCCAGTCTTCGGCATGCGATGGCTGAATGCCGAAAGTGGCCCGCAATTCTTCGGGCCACCGACAGCATCTTTTGCACACCCCTGTCGTTTTTTAAATAATTCTGCACCACCAAATTCATTGTATGTGCAAAACATGGGACGTGCTGGAATTTGCCCACATGTAATGCCCGCACAATATTGGTGGCGTTGTCCGATGTCACAAATCCCCAGGAGAGTCCAATTAGGGTAAGCCATTCTGCGATGATGTTCCTCAGTTTCCGTAAGAGGTTGTCAGCTGTGTGCCTCTTATGGAAAGCGGTGATACAAAGCGTAGCCTGCCTAGCAACGAGTTGGCGTTTGCGAGATGCTGCTACTGGTGCCGCCGCTGCTGTTCTTGCTGCGGGAGGCAATACATCTACCCAGTAGGCTGTCACAGTCATATAGTCCTTAGTCTGCCCTGCTCCACTTGTCCACATGTCCGTGGTTAAGTGGACATTGGGTACAACTGCATTTTTTAGGACACTGGTGACTCTTTTTCTGAGGTCTGTGTACATTCTCGGTATCGCCTGCCTAGAGAAATGGAACCTAGATGGTATTTGGTACCGGGGACACAGTACCTCAAGCAAATCTCTAGTTTCCTGTGAATTAACGGTGGATACCGGAAACACGTTTAACACCACCCAGGCTGCCAAGGCTTGAGTTATCCGCTTTGCAGCAGGATGACTGCTGTGATATTTCATCTTCCTCGCAAAGGCCTTGTGGACAGTCAATTGCTTATTGGAAGTAGTACAAGTGGTCTTCCGACTTCCCCTCTGGGATGATGATCGACTCCCAGCAGCAACAACAGCAGTGCCAGCAGCAGTAGGCGTTACACTCAAGGATGCATCGGAGGAATCCCAGGCAGGAGAGGACTCGTCAGACTTGCCAGTGACATGGCCTGCAGGACTATTGGCTTTCCTGTCTAAGGAGGAAATTGACCCTGAGTGAGTTGATGGTGTGGTTTGCAGGAGCTTGGTTACAAGAGGAAGGGATTTAGTTGGCAGTGGACTGCTTCTGCTGTCACCCAACATTTTTGAACTTGTCAATGACTTCTGATGAATGCGCTCCAGGTGACGTATAAGGGAGGATGTTCCTAGGTGGTTAACGTCCTTACCTCTACTTATTACAGCTTGACAAAGGCAACACACGGCTTGACACCAGTTGTCCGCATTTCTGTTGAAATAATTCCACACCGAAGAGGTGATTTTTTTTGTAATTTGACCAGGCATGTCAATGGCCATATTCGTCCCATGGACAACAGGTGTCTCCCCGGGTACCTGACTTAAACAAACCACCTCACCATCAGAATCCTCCTTGTCAATTTCTTCCTCAGTGCCATCAACACCCATATCCTCATCCTAGTGTACTTCAACAGTGACATCTTCAATTTGACTATCAGGAACTGGACTGCGGGTGCTCCTTCCAGCACTTGCAGGGGGCGTGCAAATGGTGGAAGGCTTGGCACCTTCCACCATGTGTGGGAAGGTCAGGCATCGCAACCGACACAATTGGACTCTCCTTGGGGATTTGTGATTTAGAAGAACGCATAGTTCTTTGCTGTGCTTTTGCCAGCTTAAGTCTTTTCACTTTTTTAGCGGGAGGATGAGTGCTTCCATCCTCATGTGAATCTGAACCACTAGCCATAAACATAGGCCAGGGCCTCAGCCGTTCCTTGCCACTCCGTGTCGTAAATGGCATATTGGCAAGTTTACGCTTCTCCTCAGATGCTTTTAATTTAGATTTTTAGGTCATTTTACTGAACTTTAGTTTTTTGGATTTTACATGCTCTCTACTATGACATTGGGCATCGGCCTTGGCAGACGATGTTGATGGCATTTCATCGTCTCGGCCATGACTAGTGGCAGCAGCTTCAGCACGAGGTGGAAGTGGATCTTGATCTTTCCCTATTTTACCCTCCACATTTTTGTTCTCCATTTTTTAATGTGTGGAATTATATGCCAGTAATATATCAATAGCAATTGCCTACTACTATATATACTGCGCACAACTTAAATGCACCACAGGTATGGATGGATAGTATACTTGACGACACAGAGGTAGGTAGAGCAGTGGCCTACTGTACCGTACTGCGATATATTATATACTGGTGGTCAGCAAAATTATGCACTGTCCTACTACTATATATATACTGCACACAACTTAAATGCACCACAGGTATGGATGGATAGTATACTTGATGACACAGAGGTAGGTAGAGCAGTGGCCTACTGTACCGTACTGCTATATATTATATACTGGTGGTCAGCAAAATTATGCACTGTCCTACTACTATATATATACTGCGCACAACTTAAATGTACCACAGGTATGGATGGATAGTATACTTGACGACACAGAGGTAGGTAGAGCAGTGGCCTACTGTACCGTACTGCTATATATTATATACTGGTGGTCAGCAAAATTATGCACTGATCTACTACTATATATATACTGCGCACAACTTAAATGCACCATAGGTATGGATGGATAGTTTACTTGACGACACAGAGGTAGATAGAGCAGTGGCCTACTGTACCGTACTGCTATATATTATATACTGGTGGTCAGCAAAATTATGCACTGTCCTACTACAATATATATACTGCGCACAACTTAAATGCACCACAGGTATGGATGGATAGTATACTTGACGACACAGAGGTAGGTAGAGCAGTGGCCTACTGTACCGTACGGCTATATATTATATACTGGTGGTCAGCAAAATTATGCATTGTCCTACTATATATATACTGCGCACAACTTAAATGCACCACAGGTATGGATGGATAGTATACTTGATGACACAGAGGTGGGTAGAGCAGTGGCCTACTGTACCGTACTGCTATATATTATATACTGGTGGTCAGCAAAATTATGCACTGTCCTCCTACTACTATATATACACTGCGCACAACTTAAATGCACCACAGGTATGGATGGATAGTTTACTTGACGACACAGAGGTAGGTAGAGCAGTGGCCTACTGTACCGTACTGCTATATATTATATACTGGTGGTCAGCAAAATTATGCACTGTCCTACTACTATATATAAACTGCGCACAACTTAAATGCACCACAGGTATGGATGGATAGTATACTTGACGACACAGAGGTAGGTAGAGCAGTGGCCTACTGTACCGTACTGCGATATATTATATACTGGTGGTCAGCAAAATTATGCACTGTCCTACTACTATATATATACTGCGCACAACTTAAATGCACCACAGGTATGGATGGATAGTATACTTGACGACACAGAGGTAGGTAGAGCAGTGGCCTACTGTACCGTACTGCTATATATTATATACTAGTGATCAGCAAAATTATGCACTGTCCTACTACTATATATATACTGCGCACAACTTAAATGCACCACAGGTATGGATGGATAGTATACTTGACGACACAGAGGTAGGTAGAGCAGTGGCCTACTGTACCGTACTGCTATATATTATATACTGGTGGTCAGCAAAATTATGCACTGTCCTACTACTATATATATACTGCGCACAACTTAAATGCACCACAGGTATGGATGGATAGTATACTTGATGACACAGAGGTAGGTAGAGCAGTGGCCTACTGTACCGTACTGCTATATATTATATACTGGTGGTCAGCAAAATTATGCACTATCCTACTACTATATATACACTGTGCACAACTTAAATGCACCACAGGTATGGATGGATAGTTTACTTGACGACACAGAGGTAGGTAGAGCAGTGGCCTACTGTACCGTACTGCTATATATTATATACTGGTGGTCAGCAAAATGATGCACTGTCCTACTACTATATATAAACTGCGCACAACTTAAATGCACCACAGGTATGGATGGATAGTATACTTGACGACACAGAGGTAGGTAGAGCAGTGGCCTACTGTACCGTACTGCTATATATTATATACTGGTGGTCAGCAAAATTATGCACTGTCCTACTACTATATATATACTGCGCACAACTTAAATGCACCACAGGTATGGATGGATAGTATACTTGACGACACAGAGGTAGGTAGAGCAGTGGCCTACTGTACCGTACTGCTATATATTATATACTAGTGGTCAGCAAAATTATGCACTGTCCTACTACTATATATATACTGCGCACAACTTAAATGCACCACAAGAATGGATGGATAGTATACTTGACGACACAGAGGTAGGTAGAGCAGTGGCCTACTGTACCGTACTGCTATATATTATATACTGGTGGTCAGCAAAATTATGCACTGTTCTACTACTATATATATACTGCGCACAACTTAAATGCACCACAGGTATGGATGGATAGTATACTTGATGACACAGAGGTAGGTAGAGCAGTGGCCTACTGTACCGTACTGCTATATATTATATACTGGTGGTCAGCAAAATTATGCACTGTCCTACTACTATATATATACTGCGCACAACTTAAATGCACCACAGGTATGGATGGATAGTATACTTGACGACACAAAGGTAGGTAGAGCAGTGGCCTACTGTACCGTACTGCTATATATTATATACTGGTGGTCAGCAAAATTATGCACTGTCCTACTACTATATATATACTGCGCACAATTTAAATGCACCACAGGTATGGATGGATAGTATACTTGACGACACAGAGGTAGGTAGAGCAGTGGCCTACTGTACCGTACTGCTATATATTATATACTGGTGGTCAGCAAAATTATGCACTGTCCTACTACTATATATATACTGCGCACAACTTAAATGCACCACAGGTATGGATGGATAGTATACTTGACGACACAGAGGTAGGTAGAGCAGTGGCCTACTGTACCGTACTGCTATATATTTGATAAAGTTAAATATTTATCGTATATAAAACACTTTAAGAGGTTAAGAACACTGTACGCTATCTACGTAAGAAGTACCGTAAGGGTACGCAAGTTGTGTAGCGATCGCTCAACCGTAGTCGAGACGCTCAAGCGTCACGTTCGCTTACGGCCCAGTGATCACAGGCAGGCACGCTATTGGCTGCCGACTAACGTAATGATTCGCTATAGCGTAGCGTACGCTCGGGACCACGAGGAGATCACCAGCGGTGCAGACGCTTACAACGTTTAAACCTTTATATCTATACCTTTAACAATGAGATACACAGTATACCTTAGTGTAGAGACAGAGTGTAAGTGCAACCTGGTGTAACCTGATTAACTACAAAGCTGCTTGAGCGTCACCGATGCTCAGAGAATACTTAACACTATAAAGAATACACAGATACCTGGGCTTAGGGTCCAAAACCTATTATATGTATTTTAACTATTATACTTGCAAAAGGAATCACAGTACAAATGATACACTACAATATAACATAAACCAACTAACCAGATAACTACACTGGAAATACAATACAATACAATTAAAGGAAAATACGAGAGAAAGAGTAGAGAGAGAGAGAGATGGCTCACAGTAAGACAATATGATTACGGAGAAAACTTACGCACAAGGGGAACGATCGCATGCGCCTCGATATCCAGCTCCCGATTATCAGCAATGAGAACCGTTGATGAGAGTGAATCTGGATATGGTCGGCCTGCCTATTTATGCCCCACACACAATACAATTCAATGGTCCCTACAATCTCATTGTCCATTGGACACAGGAATTCGGCTTCGCATTATAACAAAAGGTCATAGGTTGATTCATACAGGTGGGCTGTGACTGTTTCCAACTGTTCAGGTGGGTGGGATACTGGGTTTCCCGCCGCATGACTAAGTAAGAACAAATAATAGTAAATGGACATAAACTTCTTATGTCCATAACTATTCGCACGAGCGATTAATCCGCTCCAAACCAACACCGGAATATTGCTATTTAAATACTCTTCCGATGGGTACCAAACACTACTGTATGACCCCTGTTAGACCCTTCGTACAATACAAAGAGGAATCTCTCCGTTCAGGAACATGCTATGTTAACCAAACTTTCAGAATCTATCAAAGGGACCATGATCTATAAAATACCTTATTAGTGAAAATATGTAACGATTGAGTCGCACGCTACGACTACACAAACTTTACCGTAAATACGCATACCGAGCACCAGCAGGTGCACGCAACAGCGGGTATGCGCACTCACGGGAGAGCGCACGCATGCGCAGCGCGGACCTGAATGAGGTGCAAATATGGCAGTGTGCATAGAGATATTTTTCTGACTTTGACAGTCCACCCTTTGGCAGTCAATAATAACTGCCACCTTCTAAAACATTTCAAAAGGAGAAAAATATATGTCAGGGGTTAATTCATTTCCATGGTTGGGTAAGGGAGGAGAGAGGAGTAGGTGTGAAGAGGGTATGACCTAGTGAGATAGCAGAAGCATGTGTGTATGAGTCCATGTTTGGGGGGTCATGTATCATCGTGCCGTACGTGTTGTAAATCAAGCTTCGAGGTATTGCGAAGTATACATTTGAATTCCTTCTTATCCCGTGGTACGGGTCTGTGGATGGGCTGTCAAACTTTACCGAGCTCTTTTCGGATTTTGAACAAAATGGGGAGCACATTTTAGTTGATGATACATGAATGGGGGAATATGTGATTGCTGATATCTGTGCCTGTATTCCCTATACTATGTGTGTCATTACCTGAGGGTTGTAGAAATGAAGAAAAAACATAATTACGGTAAATGCGGTGGTATTCTATGTCAGGTTAATGTACATCTGTCGGTTGAAGTTTTGTTCGGTATCAGTTGAAAGTTGTCTTCTTTGCGCTGTGTTGCCCATTTGGTGTGAGCAAAAAGCTTTGTCAATGCCATTAGATTTACAAAAAAATGTTGGGCTAGCGTAAGTTTAAGAATTCTAGGGAAACTGGGGATCCATGGCAAAGTTCATCAAATGTCCGTATCTACAGTGGTCAAAACTTCTTCTTTGGTCAATCCGTTGTCTGTATAGAGTCTCGTCAACTTCCTCGTCCAAGGGGGTCTTTTTATCTTGGAGAAAAGCAGAAAAACAGGTGAAAGAAACGGACCGTATAATCGCATTTTCATTACATCATTGTTTCTATCATTGGGTCATAAATCAAATCCAGGTTAATTACAGTTTCCTCACTCCTCAAACTCATTACCCTGGTACGATGTTTGCACTTCATTAAAGCCTGACCGCATCTAAATATCAATCCAATCGATATGACAACACCTAAGATACATAGGAGAAACTTCCCAACATCCATTATGACTCCTTGAGCCCAGTCTCCCAAACCGGAGAACCAATTTCGCGGGTTCAACCATGACACCCAACCAGTCAGCTCATTACCTACAGCAGCAAGAGTGAGATTGTGTTTTCGGCGAAATTCCCACTTCAATTGGAGAATATCGTCCATCTTTTGGTCTATGACCTCGACCGGATCCTCGGTGCTATTCGTGATATACGTGCAACACTTCACGCCGTACTGTGTTGCTAATGTAACACAATATCCGCCTGTCACTGCTGTGAGGTAATTAAGAACCATTCTATGCTGCACCAGTTCTGTTTTATACGCTTGAAGTTCCCTTCCAGTATATCTAAACGTGTCATCATACATTTCAGTGATATTATCTAACAAATTTGCGAGCGCCGATATGTATTTATAATTTAGCACTCCTCTAGCGGTGCGGGTGAAATCTAACGCGATTAAGAATTGAATCCCGGTGGATTCACTTATCAGATCAGAGGCCGGATGCTCTGTCTTCTCTATCAGGTGCCTTTTAACAACGTGCTCGTAATGGGTGTGAGTATAAGGAGCTTGGGCACCACGATGTATGTCTTTCATTTTATCATGTGTTACAGTCATTACTTCAGGCAATACTTTTCCAATATAACACAATCCTTCAGAGTTTGGGGCAAGCCACTTGTACGCCTTTCTCCCGCATATGAAATATGCATCATCGGGGAGAACATATGGGACGGAGAAGGACATAACCATATTACACACCTTCCAGGTGAACTCTCCTAACCCTAATTCTTCCATCTGCTTAATACACGTATCAGGTTGTATGATATGTGCACAGTATCCTGGTGATACTTCTCCAACTCTCGTAATCCTATTTCCTAAGGTGTACCTATACCGGAAAGATTTTCCTCTACTGGCTATGTGGCGTACAAGCTCTGTATCTGTAGGCATTCTATCTGCTCTATGCGAAAAGGTCATGGTGTGGTTACTCCATGACACTTCCCAATTTCCCGGCTTTCTGGGATTGGAGATGTTGAAACATAATAGGGACCTATCCACATGGTATTGGTGGAGCTTCAAACTAGGAGGGCTGGAGATATTAAACCTCCTGTCCACCGGTCTCCCACCATTTAACTCAAGTACCTCCTCTATCGTTAAAGGAAATGGCACTAGCCCTGATTTGCTATGACCTTGAGGTACTTGAGAGCATACCCAACAATCTGTTTTGTTTAACACATTACCCACTAAGGAGTGATAGTCACTCAATGGATGCCGGTCCATATGGATATTAAAACTGGATTGGCATTTCTTAATGCACCCATCTTCAATGACATTGTTACAGAGCCTACAGATACAGTTTTCCTCAGCTAACAATCCGTCACAATTCCTTCTATGGTCAATGCTATCGGATCGTTTTCTGATACTCGCCTTTGCTTGTTGGTTAGGTTGATCTTGGAAAACTACGCCTCCATCTTTATCATCAGAACCCATTCCAGAACCTCTATCGACCTCCATGGTACTCTCGCCGGAACAGACTGCTCTGGTCAACATCATGGTCAACAGGAAAATCCGGATCACAGTCTCTTGGGGCAAGTCCATCTTATAGGAGGAAACGGAGAAGAATGAGAAGGAGGAAAAAGAAATTTGAGGGAGAGGGGATGGGAAGTGGAGGAAAATAATAAAAGGGAGTGGGGAGTCGACAACAGCTCTCGGTCTTCAAGGCTCAGGTGCCGCCTCAGTCCTCCTGGAACAGACACTCCAGTGATACAACCTCTACCGTCTGTTCCTTATCACGGGACTTCTCTGGATCAGCAACCTTCTTGCAGTGGGATGAATGGACCCAAGTCTCTCTCTCAGCAACCTTCAATGCTGTAGTGCTAGTCAATAAGACCTGGTATGGTCCTTCCCATCTGTCAATAAGGCAACCTGAGCGTAGAAAATTCCGTATCATTACATAATCCCCAGGTTCAATGTCATGACAATTACTATCAGGTAGATCAGGAATCACCAACTTCAGATTATCATTTTGATTCCTTAACTGTTTACTCATGTTAATCAAGTACTTTACAGTTACTTCATTGTTACATTTCAAATCATCCTGAGGGTTAATCATAACATGCGGTTGTCGACCAAACAAGATTTCAAAGGGAGACAGATTAAGAGGGGACCTGGGAGTGGTTCTGATACTGTACAATACAATGGGTAAAGCTTCTGGCCATGTCAATCCTGTCTCTGCCATCACTTTACTCAATTTATTTTTAATAGTGCTGTTCACTCTTTCGACCTTCGCACTCGCCTGTGGACGGTACGGAGTGTGCAGCTTGCTATCAATTCCCATCAACTTACACATTCCTTGAAAGACATCACCTGTAAAATGGGTACCCCTATCACTTTCGATTATTCTAGGGATACCATATCTACATACAAATTCCTGCACAATTTTCTTAGCAGTAAACATAGCGGTATTTGTAGCCGCAGGAAATGCTTCGACCCAATTTGAGAAAACATCTATACAAACAAGTACATATTTCAAATTCCGACAAGGGGGTAATTGTATAAAGTCAATTTGTATTACCTGGAAAGGGCCGCCGGCAGGTGGGATATGGGATGGTTCTGTAGGTATTGCCTTTCCAATATTCTTTCTCAAACAGGTAAGGCATGACATTGCTCTTTTACTCGCATGAGAGGAGAATCCTGGGGCGCACCAATATGCTCTCACCAATTTGCACATCCCCTCCTTGCCTAGATGAGTCAGCCCGTGAGCTGCTTCAGCCAGACATGGAAGATATGCTCTGGGGGCCACTGGTTTACCATGTCCATCCGTCCAGAGTCCTGAGGACTCCTGGCCACATCCCTTTGCCTTCCAGACTGCCTTTTCCTGTGTGGAACACAAATTTTGCATCTCACACAACTTCTGTGTGTTAATGGTATTAAATACCATCAATTGTGTGGTGTCTGTCTGTATGGGGGTAGCAGCTGCTAACTTAGCAGCTTCGTCTGCTCTGCTGTTACCAAGTGATACCGGGTCTTGGCTATATGTGTGTGCTTTACATTTGATAACAGCCACTCTGTCGGGTTCCTGTATCGCTGTTAGAAGCCTTTTTATGTGAGTTGCATGCGCTACCGGTGTACCAGCGGCCGTCATGAAATTTCTGAGACGCCATAGGGCTCCGAAATCATGGACTACCCCGAATGCGTATCTAGAATCGGTGTAGATATTGGCTGACTTACCCTTAGCCAATTCACATGCTCTGGTTAGGGCGACCAGTTCAGCAACCTGGGCTGAGTGAGGTGGGCCTAGCGGTTCCGCTTCTATGGTGTCTTGGTCATCTACGACTGCGTATCCAGTACACAAGTCTCCCGAGTCTGACTGTCTATGACAACTACCGTCCGTGTAGAACGTGAGTTCTGCATCTTCCAGTGGGTTGTCACTGATGTCAGGCCTTGCGGTAAAATTTTGGGTCAAATATTCCATACAATCATGTGTATCTTCCTTTATATTAAATCTTCCTTCCCCATCACTCTCACCTTCCACCCTTTGTGCCTGACCAGGCACACCTGGGAGATACGTTGCAGGATTTAATGCACTGCATCTCCTTATGGTGATGTTTACGGGGGCCATTAGTGCCAATTCCCATCTTGTAAACCTCGCTGATGAGACGTGTCTGGTTTGGGCAGAATTCAATAAGGCTGATACTGCATGTGGCGTATGGATTGTGAGGTTGTGGCCTAGCACGACATCTTCGCTTTTTGTCACTAGCAATGCTATCGCAGCAACGCTTCGCAAGCATGTGGGGAGGGATCGCGCTACCGTGTCTAGCTGAGCGCTGTAGTATGCAACTGGCCTACTGGCATCACCGTGTTTTTGGGTTAGTACACCTGCCGCGCAACCAGCACTTTCTGTTCCGTATAGTTCAAAGGGTTTCCCATAGTCTGGCATACCTAGTGCTGGTGCCTGCGTTAGGCACTGTTTGAGTCTCTCAAATGCTGTTTCGGACTCGTCTGTATGCGAAATCCTATCAGGTTTGTTTGAGGAGACCATTTCCTGCAAAGGTAACGCCAAAATGGAAAACCCTGGGATCCAATTACGGCAATACCCACACATTCCTAAAAACGTTCTGATCTGTTGCTGGGTTTGTGGCAGAGTCATGTCTCTAATTGCTTGGATTCTATCAGCGGTCAGGTGTCTCAGTCCTTGTGTTAGACAGTGTCCCAAATATTTTACCTTAGTTTGGCATAATTGTAACTTGTCTTTGGACACCTTGTGTCCTGTGTCTGAAAGATGAAACAGGAGCTGTTTCGTATCCTTCAGAGATGCTTCCAGTGAATCTGAACACAGCAGTAAATCGTCCACATACTGTATCAATACTGATCCACTGTCTGGTTGGAAAGACTGTAAACAATCATGCAAAGCCTGAGAAAATATACTTGGACTATCTATGAAACCTTGGGGTAATCGAGTCCACGTGTATTGGACTCCTCTGTATGTAAATGCAAACAAATATTGGCTGTCAGGGTGCAGAGGTACCAAAAAGAAAGCGGAGCAGAGGTCAATAACAGTGAAAAATTTGGCAGTGGGAGGGATTTGCATTAGGATGACAGCTGGATTTGGCACTACGGGGAACTGACTCTCAACTATTTTGTTAATCCCCCTTAGATCCTGCACTAGTCTGTAACCCCTCCCCCCACTCTTTTTTCACAGGGAAGATGGGACTATTAGCAGTGCTGGACGTTCTTACCAGAATGCCCTGTTGTAGCAAGCGCTCTATTACTGGGTAAACTCCTAACTCCACCTCTGGCTTCAGAGGGTACTGTGGGATTTTTGGAGCTATCCTACCATCTTTTACTTGTACAACTACTGGAGCTACGTTTGCCATTAATCCAGTGTCTTGTCCGTCTTTTGTCCAAAGTGACTCTGGTATCTGAGATGTCATCTCTTCTATTTGGGATGGATTCCTATTTGTCATAATGGTATGTGACATTAATTTTGATGGGGAGTCTAACATGTCTCGCACTTCCTGAGCGTGTTTCTCAGGTATGTCCAAGAATACACCTTCAGGAGTACAATAAATGACGCACCCCATTTTACACAGTAAGTCTCTTCCCAGGAGATTGGTTGGTGCCGATGCAGCCAGCAAAAAGGAATGCTTGGTATGCAAAGGCCCTATTGTAATCTCGGCTGGTTTGCTAACAGGGTAGTGCTGGACTACTCCTGTTACTCCCATGGCTGGAATTGTCCTACCAGTGGTTCTCATGCCCACTGTCGAATTTATCACTGACTTGGCCGCCCCTGTGTCTACAAGAAAGTTTAAAGTTTTACCAGCTACATTAATTGCGATCTCGGGTTCACTTCCAAGGTTGGCAATTAATGTTACTGGCTGCAGATTACAGGTATGGCCACACCCCTATTGGGTATGGTGACCTTCCTGAATCCCGCTGGCAGCAACTACTTGTGAGGGAGTTAGCTGGGAACTACCAGAGGCATGCCAGTCTCTGTTCGGGGGATATCTTTTTGTTTCCCCTGTATGTGGCTCATAACTCCGTTTCTGTGGACCCCGATCCCAATGTCGTGTGTCGTGTCGTTGTCTAGGGGGTTGGTATGAGTTTCGTGGATTCTTTACTCTACAATCTCGTGCCATGTGTCCCTGTTTGTGACAAGAATAACAAGTAACCATACTTGACTTACCCACAGGATTTGGTGATACAAACAAAGGCTGCCTTGTGGTCAGAGCCTGTATACTTACTGACATTAATTTATCACCTTGTTGTTCCCTGTGTCTGGTGATGTTTCTATCGTGATCAATAGCAGCCTCTCTCAAAGTAGCCACAGACAGACCTCGCCAACATGGTTGTGTGGTCTGTACCCTAGTCTTCAATGACTCTTTTAAACCATCCATCAGTACCGATACTGCTACTTCCCGATGGTTTGTGTCTGTTTTAATGTCCTCTATGCCTGTGTATTTTGCCATTTCTAATAATGCTCTGTGAAAATACTCTGCAGCTGTCTCTGACTCCTTCTGTTTAATGGAGAATATCTTATTCCATTTAGCTACTGCTGGGAAATACTCTTTTAGCTGCAAGTTTATTCTTTTCACATTATCTTGGTTGTACACATCTGTAAGAGGTACATCATGATCTAGTCCGCAATCAGCTAAAAATTGAGTTGCGTCGACATTTGAGGGTAAACATGCTCTCAGCAATATCTGCCAGTCTTTATTGTTGGGCTCTACAGTGTTACCTAAGTCTCTGATGTATTTTTGACTGGCAACTAAATCTTTTCTAGGGTCAGGAAATTCAGACACTATGGTCCTTAATTCCATTCGGGAAAATGGGGTGTACATGGCAATGTTCCTAATGGGAGTGGCTCCTGATGTGTCTGTTTTCCCATTTGGCACTGCTATTACTCTAACAGGTGTAATTCTAACAACCTCATTCTGTGTAGATTCTACAGGCTGTGGTGAAATAGTTTCAGCATAGTGTATGGTGCCGTACTTACCAGTTGATACGACCTCACCTATCCCTACGCTAGGGGCCTTTACTAATCTCGTGGGTGGAGCTGTGCCTACTGTGGTCTCTGCTATGGTGGCTGCTAGAGAGAGCGCTGAAATCGTTGCCGATTCGTCCTCTTGATCACACTCCTGAGGAAAGTTCAAAACAGGGTACAACTTGCACGGGTTAATACTTGCATGGGTTAATGGGTTAACATTATCATTAACATTTACACAGTTACTAAGTGATTTTGTGTTACACCTTAGTGCGTCTTTCTCCGCAATCAACTTCTCTCCTGATATATATGGTGGCGGTGGGGCCGTGGCAATCAGTTTTCTGTTAGAGCCAGATCCCGCCGCCTGAGCCAAACCTCTCTGTATCTCACCTTCCTGTTGCCACAACTGTAAATAATCAAAATGCTGGATTCGTCTCTTTGTTGATTTTATGAGACATATCCTCCTCCTTAAATTTTGTAACACTTCTGAGCTGAAGCTCCCTACTCTTGGGAATTTCTCCCCGTCATGTACAGTCATTCTCTCCCATTCATCACATAAAGTTTCTGTGTGACTTCCGTATTTCTCACACATTATATACCTGGCCGACCCAATTGGTCGGACCACTGAATCAACCCGAACCGAGGTTGATCGCCCCCTACCTGAACAAGTGGCCCCCATAGTTCGAAAGTGTTGCTTTATTTAGCCAACCCTTACGCAAAACCAAATGTCCACAATAGGCTGACGGTGGCGGTTTACCGAGTACCCCACTCACTCGCCCACGCCGACCAATACGACCTGATCACACCGATATGGTGCTGGCGTACTCGACCTAGGGCCCCTGCGACCTGAACCTCTATTTACTGGAACCTGCGAGGGTTATCCGAAGAACACTTACTCTTTCCAGTAACTATTGGTTGCTGGATAGTTCCTGAGTGAGCAGCAAACTTCCCTTAAAATAAAAAAAATTACACAAATCACGTTAGAGTGTACAAATAGCGTTTGTGACCCCTTTACTCTAATGGTATTAGGTCAGATTACTAACTAGTGTACACAATTACGTGCGGTCCAATCGTTCAGTACACAAACAACTAAGCTTATGTACGGAAAGACCAATGGAATCGAAAATTACGGCTGCGAATTCCTTCAGCCAGAGCTTATATGGCCTATATGGGTGTTGCACCAACCCTTTTCGGTGTTGTGCCTGTGAACTGTATAGCGGACTTCCTTGTCGGCTGTACCTGGACCTCCAGGTCTGCTATGACCTCCTGGTCTTGTTACAGTATGATCTCCTGGTCTGCTATACTCTAATGCTCAAAATTGTATATTTAACCAGGGATGACTCCCTAGCCACCGTGCACGTCACTTACACGCATGTACCTCACGAGTACTCGACTTTTCTTGTGGTTCAACCTTTAAAAATTGTAAAAACACTCACTCATCACATGTACACTTTTGTTTCTATTTCTATTTCTGCGCAGAAATTTTTCTTTAGATCAGGTGTGTTACCAATTAGGAGCAGGATCTGTTAATTAAATTTCGGACACCCAAAAATAGACTTGCGTTATTTCTCGCCTCGCGTTATTTATCGCTTTGCGTTATTTATCGCTTTGCGTTAAAAATCAACTTATCGTGACTTGAGCTACGTGGGCGTAACCGGACGCTCCGTTGCGTAATATACGCTGCGTGCGTCGGCCTTTGGATTGCGTACGCAAGTCTTTGTTATAGACACGTATACGCAAAGCAAAGATCCACCGTAACACAATTTATACTTTTATCAATGTAGATGATCCTTGATCATCTACCACACAACACACTGACTTCGCCTTATCTCCCAGGCAAAACTGTGTGTTTGTCTATCCTTTAACTATGTTATCTATTCTTAAACTATGAAATAACGGCAACTCTCTTTTAGCACTTTTATCAACTATAAAACTGGCAGACAGGAGAGTGATATACGAAAATGAAAAAGAAAAAGAAATGCAGATATATATATGTGTGCGTGCATGTGTACGCAAGACAGAAAAATAAACAGTTTTAAAAGGCACTAGCGTTTTGTTCTTACCTCCGGTTCCCGGATTCCTTCAGCACTCTTTACTTAAGCGAAGCAGACGCTTATCCTGTCAGCACTACGAGGGATACAACCTCCCGCCCTTTGCTGAGGGATAATGTCTGCTGGTCTACCTAGTGCAGATATGTGAAGGACGGGCGAGCCGCCAATTGATAAAGTTAAATATTTATCGTATATAAAACACTTTAAGAGGTCTAAGAACACTGTACGCTATCTACGTAAGAAGTACCGTAAGGGTACGCAAGTTGTGTAGCGATCGCTCAACCGTAGTCGAGACGCTCAAGCGTCACGTTCGCTTACGGCCCAGTGATCACAGGCAGGCACGCTATTGGCTGCCGACTAACGTAATGATTCGCTATAGCGTAGCGTACGCTCGGGACCACGAGGAGATCACCAGCGGTGCAGACGCTTACAACGTTTAAACCTTTATATCTATACCTTTAACAATGAGATACACAGTATACCTTAGTGTAGAGACAGAGTGTAAGTGCAACCTGGTGTAACCTGATTAACTACAAAGCTGCTTGAGCGTCACCGATGCTCAGAGAATACTTAACACTATAAAGAATACACAGATACCTGGGCTTAGGGTCCAAAACCTATTATATGTATTTTAACTATTATACTTGCAAAAGGAATCACAGTACAAATGATACACTACAATATAACATAAACCAACTAACCAGATAACTACACTGGAAATACAATACAATACAATTAAAGGAAAATACGAGAGAAAGAGTAGAGAGAGAGAGAGATGGCTCACAGTAAGACAATATGATTACGGAGAAAACTTACGCACAAGGGGAACGATCACATGCGCCTCGATATCCAGCTCCCGATTATCAGCAATGAGAACCGTTGATGAGAGTGAATCTGGATATGGTCGGCCTGCCTATTTATGCCCCACACACAATACAATTCAATGGTCCCTACAATCTCATTGTCCATTGGACACAGGAATTCGGCTTCGCATTATAACAAAAGGTCATAGGTTGATTCATACAGGTGGGCTGTGACTGTTTCCAACTGTTCAGGTGGGTGGGATACTGGGTTTCCCGCCGCATGACTAAGTAAGAACAAATAATAGTAAATGGACATAAACTTCTTATGTCCATAACTATTCGCACGAGCGATTAATCCGCTCCAAACCAACACCGGAATATTGCTATTTAAATACTCTTCCGATGGGTACCAAACACTACTGTATGACCCCTGTTAGACCCTTCGTACAATACAAAGAGGAATCTCTCCGTTCAGGAACATGCTATGTTAACCAAACTTTCAGAATCTATCAAAGGGACCATGATCTATAAAATACCTTATTAGTGAAAATATGTAACGATTGAGTCGCACGCTACGACTA
This sequence comes from Pseudophryne corroboree, assembly GCF_028390025.1. Lineage (NCBI taxonomy): Eukaryota > Metazoa > Chordata > Amphibia > Anura > Myobatrachidae > Pseudophryne > Pseudophryne corroboree. The sequence goes on along the minus strand of NC_086451.1, from coordinate 335,318,770 downwards.
CACAAACTTTACCGTAAATACGCATACCGAGCACCAGCGGGTGCACGCAACAGCGGGTATGCGCACTCACGGGAGAGCGCACGCATGCGCAGCGCGGACCTGAATGAGGTGCAAATATGGCAGTGTGCATAGAGATATTTTTCTGACTTTGACATATTATATACTGGTGGTCAGCAAAATTATGCACTGTCCTCCTACTACTGCGCACAGCAACTATAATGCACCACAGGTATGGATTGATAGTATACAGAGATAGGTAGAGCAGTGGCCTACTGTACCGTACTGCTATATATTATATGCTGGTGGTCACTGTTCAGCAAAATTATGCGCTTTCCTCCTGCTATATACTACAATGCAGCACAGATATGGAGCGTTTTTCAGGCAGAGAACGTATAATACTGGTGGTCACTGGTCAGCAAAACTCTGCACTGTCCTCCTACTATATAATACTGGTGGTCCCCAGTCCCCCCAATAAAGCACACTGAGCACAGATATTTACAGCACACTGAGCACAGATATGGAGTGTTTTTCAGGCAGAGAACGTAGATATTTGCAGCACACTGAGCACAGAAATTTGCAGCAAGCTGAGCACAGATATTTGGAGCACACTGAACACAGAAACTGAGAGAACGCCAGCCACGTCCTCTCACTATCATCTCCAATGCACGAGTGAAAATGGCGGCGACGCGCGGCTCCTTATATAGACTACGAATCTCGCGAGAATCCGACAGCGGGATGATGTCTTTCGGGCGTGCTCGGGTTAACCGAGCAAGGCGGGAGGATCCGAGTCTGCCGCGGACCCGTGTAAAATGGGTGAAGTTCGGGGGGATCGGATTCCGAGGAACCGTACCCGCTCATCTCCATGATAAAGTACCAGCCAATCATCTCCTAACCGCTATGTTACCGACTGTGTTTCAAAAAATTTTAAATTAGGAGCTGATTGGTTGGCACTTTATCACCGGGCAATTTATCACTCTCCAAGGCTTGATAGATTTGGCCCATAATCTTTATTACACTCTGCAATTACATAAAATGCCTAGTTTACAAAATCATTTTACTAATCTATTAAATAGTAATTTTACTACACAAAAAATGACAGTATAAGAAAAAAAAATCTACGAACATTATTAGAAAAAGGCAAATTTGTATACCCAGGTAGTATGTCTAGAATCAGGGACAGCTGGCAAATATGCACAATAATTCAGTAATTAATTAATTTACCTTGCGTAGGAGTGACATTCACAGCAGAAACAGATGGAATATATTATACAATACAGTAATATCACCCATTCAGTTCCGTTCAATAGTAATTACATTTACTTCAGACTGTCATTGATTTCCTTTGGGCCTTCTCCAGGAATGATAAAATTGGTATAATACAGGTTTGAAATAAATTTACACTGTTTGTAATAACCCTATAATTATTGCTTGTTCTCTCTGCAATCAACATCCTATTACTGCACACCACTTTAAAAATGGGTTATTGTATGTAGGGCCTATGTCGTTGCCTGTGCTATTCTAATCAAACCTGTATTATTCCTCTTAGTACCTAAATATAGTGGATTAAATCAAGATGTGGAGGCAGTTATAGGGGTATATTCAATAACTGTCGGAAGCTGCCGTCTTGTCGGAAAGAAGGCAGCTTCCGACAGTTTTAGGTCGGAAGGGTTTCATTAGTGCCCCGTTTATTCCGACTTGTCGGAATGCTGTCGGAATACACGCCGATCAGCGTGCATTGTCGGAAGCAGGGCCAAACCTGACAGGTTTTAGCCCCATTTCCGACAATCTCAATCCGACTTTAAAAAAAGTTGGATTGAGATGAGGAGACTAGTGGTGCTGCGGGCAGCGGGGGGAGCATTGATCGACGGCCGGTGGGGGGAGCTGGCTGCGGGGGACATGTCTGCGGCGGCGGGGGGAGGCGTTGCAGGGAGAGAGGTGCCTGGCCGTCCCCGGCCAGCGCACCTCTCTCCCTGAGGCGCCTCCCCCCACCGCAGACATGTTCCCCAGCTGCCAGCACCTTCCGCTGGCCGCCGATCAATGCTCCCCCATGCCGCTCACAGCACCTCTCTTCCCTGCTGCCAGCTCCACACATGTCCCCAGCAGCCAGCCCCTCCCGCTCACGACCGCCGCTCTCTGCTCCCCTGGCCGCTGCTGTCAGCGCATCCGCAGCCGCTGACAGCAGCGGCCTGACAGGACGCCCAAATGCGACAGTCGGATTTGGCCGTCCATTGAATAGGGGTTGTTGGATCCATTCCGACAACTGCATATCGGAATGGATACGACTCCTATTGAATATACCCCATAGAGTGAGATCAACAAGAACCCTGTATATATATAAATCAGGAGCCCAAACTCAAACTTGCATAAACTCACTATGGATGTTATATGGCTCTTTCTCAGAGAGGGGATTCATAGAATAAAACAGTGGAATTTTTTTTTTCACGTTCATCATTTTCATGTTAATGGGGGTATCCTACTAGCTGTGGTAATTTACAGCTGCTAATAGGTTCGCCATTGGCTATCCAATTAGCCCCGATGCAGTGCTCTTCCCACTTTGACCGGCACCTATCTGGGATTATGTTTGGCTGCCTCAGGAACCCGAGGCATAATCCGGGATAAATGGCTGTTGGAGCCGCGATAACACATGGGATTTTTTTAGTTTTTTTTTTTTTTAGGGGCAACCAAAGATATTTAGTATCACCTTAATGTATGACTGAAGGACCTCAGCAGATATCTCCATTACCGACTGCTGCCGCAACCCCAATTGGTTTTAATGGGGGATGTGATGCTGCCAGATTTACCAGATGGCGTAAACCTATGGGCTACAGATCACCAAAATCTGACCCCCAACAATGTCTGCCACGCTTGTGTGATCAGCAGAGTTTCAGAGCCTCTGTCTCTGTATGCAACGCTTCATAAATCTGCCTGATGTATGCAGAGCCGGCCTTAGCTATAGGCAGGCTAGGCATTTGCCTAGGGCATCCAAGCATGTCTAGGGGCATCCAAGCATGTCCCTGCAGTATCTCATGTTGGGAGGGACAGTCTGCAAACTAACTGTTATTTTCCAAATGTATTCAATCAGTACTGGTATACACTGCTGTTTTGTTTACATTTGTCAAATAAAAATGCACACTCTCCCTTAAAGTTCTTTAAACTCCCTCTGACATGCTTGAATGCCCCTGACTTGTGAGACCTCAGACAGACAGCAGAAGCCCAGTAACTGCAATTCCTAGACCTGTGACATTTTCACTGACTATATAAGGTTATTACTGGATGGATCCTTATGATACCACATGTGTATTTGGAAGACTGCTCCACATAAATCTAACATCACCTATACTGCTTGTGCACATGGGGGAGGGGGACCCTGCCATCCTGTGTGTGTGTGTGTGTGTGTGTGTGTGTGTGTGTGTGTGTGTGTGTGTGTGTGTGTGTGTGTGTGTGTGTGTGTGTGTGTGTGTGTGTGTGTGTGTGTGTGTGTGTGTGTGTGTGTGTGTGTGTGTCATACTTGCCTACCTGACCCTCTCCATGAGGGAGAAAATGCTCTGTTCCTGGACTTTCCTGGTAATGTATGATTGCCATTACCTGTGGTGAAACGCCTTTCTTATCAATTAACTAGCTCACCACAGGTGATGGCAATCACACATTACCAGGAAAGTCCAGGAACAGAGCATTTTCTCCCTCATGGAGAGGGTCAGGTAGGCTAGTGTGTGTGTGAGTGAGTGTGTGTGTGTGTGTGTGTGTGTGTGTGTGTGTGTGTGTGTGTGTGTGTGTGTGTGTGTGTGTCCCTTATCCCTGTGCAAACCCCAGGTGTCTGCAGGGGACATAACATGGGCATGTGTTCTCCCCACACTTTATTTCCTAGTCAGTCCATGCCGTAAAATTCCCCTGCCAGGATGGCATACCCTGTGAGGTCACATCCCTTGTACGGGTGCCCCTTTAACAGGTGCGAGCGCAAACACGCACCCACCCACCCATCCTGCCATTCCCTATCTCACAAAACGCAGTCACGGATCCTGGGAGCTGCATGGGCGCACACGCTGACTGCAAGCACGCCAGCAAGCAAAAGTAAGTTTTATCAAAAAAGCTACAAGTATTACTAATGTGGGGCATATGTGTAAGGTGCATTACTGTGTGGAATTATGTGTATTATGGGCATTACTGTGTGCCATTATGCAGGGTTGAACAGGCCCACCGGGTAACCCCCCGGTGGGCCCCACTGCCTCAGTGTTGCTGCGTCAGATGCAGAACTAGCGGCGGTGCTAGGGGGCACCAGACAAAATTTTGCCTAGGGCATCAAATTGGCTAGGGCCGGTTCTGGATGTATGCACATCCTGCAATGTGATCTTTGGCCCCCTTAAATAAATAACATTACAACCTTAAATTCTGAGACCCAATTTCCATTTTCTAAATATAAGATAATGCATCCAATTAGGCACAATCCTTAAGCAAACATATATATATATATATATATATAAACAACCTTCAATGGTATTATGATATTATCATACTTGCACATACTCTTATTCTACTTTTGTATTCTTTGCTTTGTCAGCCACGTACAGATATCTTTTTAACTCATGGAGGTCTGGACATTGAAGCCTGTTTCCACATTCCAGCATGTACTGTATAAGAAAAATAAATAAATCTCAGAACATTTTTAATAAAAAGGCAAATATGTATACCCAAGTACCAGCAAGATGCATGGTGAGGGGCAGGATTAAATAGTCAGTGAGGTAGGAGCAGGTGATGAAACAGGGGAGTGAGAATAACTACTGCATGTGAGGAGAATATGTCCAAGGGGATACGCTTAGCATCCCGATGGACGGGATGCTGGAGGTCATGTAACCAATGGCAGAATCTCAACACTACTCGGGAAACCGGCACCGGACGACTGACAGCTAACATCCTGAAAATATCAGGGTAACTGCTAGGGTTATGGCCCGGGGGGATGTGGGGGGGGGGGGGGGGGGGGGGGCAGTAAGACACTTGGTGGGGTTAGCTTCAGCCACCACCCCCCATCCTGAGGGTTAGCCCTAGCCGCCACCCTGGATGGTTAGCCCTAGCCATCATCCCCCCCATCCTGAGGTTTAGCCCTAGCCGCCACCCCCAGGGGGTTAGGGTAGAGGAGGGGGGGCAAAAAATACTTACCCCCTCCGATGTCGGGATCTTCAATGTTGGGATGCCCGTGTTGATCATGTGACCGCCGGCATCCCGATGAGCAGTATTTCTTACAGAACCCTGTCCAACATATCAGCAGCACCACTGGCAGCAGAGAGGGCACCGCGGGCCATAAAATATAAGGGGGTAATTCAGACTTGATCACAGCAGCAAATTTGTTAGCAGTTGGGCAAAACCATGTGCACTGCAGGGGGGGCAGATATAACATGTGCAGAGACAGTGAGATTTGGGTGGGGTGTGTTCAAACTGAAGTCTACATTGCAGTGTAAAAATAAAGCAGCCAGTATTTACCCTGCACAGAAACAATTTAACCCACCCAAATCTAACTCTCTCTGCACATGTTATATCTGCCCCCCCTGCAGTGCACATGGTTTTGCCCAACTGCTAACAAATTTGCTACTGCGATCAACTCTGAATTACCCCCAGAGTTCTAACACTTGTCATTTACATGTTTAATAGTATTACTTCCTCCATAAATCGGCAATATTTCTCTCATCAAGAGATGGCGAGAGTTTTTCAGAATACATTTTTAGTTTTTGGAGCTTGCTGAATACTCGTCCCCACTCCATGGTATCCACTGCATACACCAAGTACTGAATAAGTAGGGGGGGGGGGTTGTTTGTTTTTTATACAACACTAGCTGTTCTACCAGTTCTTTGAACAGGAGTTTCTGATTTTCATGGTTGTAAATATAAATTGCTAGTGTTAAAAATGTGGTAAATCTATAGAGCTGTAAATTTGAGACATCTAAATGTACTGTAAGTAAATATTAATCCATGGTTCTTTACGTTACCCAAGGAGCACCAATAGCAGGTACGGTAAAAAGGGACAGGACCATTTTTGTAGTTTATTAAATTCTGCACACTGGAGGTGTAATCTAAATTTTTATCTGATTGTCCGTTTGGGTGTTATCATTCACGCAACGCAAGACACACATCGGTAATGACATCATCCCCTTAGGGGAGGTTTATTAAAATTCTAATTAAGTAGTTTTCCTATTTACCACCTACAGAATACCTATGTTAAATTTCATATTCCTAACATATCGGGAAGCAAGAGAATTAGTGGTGGGTGAGTGAGTGAGTGAGTGAGTGAGTGAGTGAGTGAGTGCTTTTGTATTTATATATACTGTATATAGATAAGGAAAATGCATTTTCCACATGTATATTGGGAAAAATAAATTAATGCAGAGGTTCCCATACGCGGTCCTGAAGGTTCCCTAATGGCCCAGGTTTTAAAGATATCCATTACTCAGCACAGGCGGTTAAATTACATTGACTGAGGAACTAATTAAGTCACCTGTGGCTAAGCATGCATATGCTTAAAACCTGGACCGTTAGGATGTCTTGACGACTGCGTTTGGGAACCTCTGCGTTATGAATAAGCCCCTAAATATGTTCTTCCTTATTATTGTTTTGGTAGATAATAAAATAGGGAGCCCAATAAAAATGGTATTTCTTGTAAATGCTTATTCTATTCACTAAATCATGGCGTAATATATGCATGCTCCTATTGACATTGGTTCCTACAGAGACATTTTATTGACTCTTTCTCACTAGACATGTTCAATTGTTTCCAAACAAATTAAGCCAGAAACAGAAGTGATTAATTGCATGCACACTGTTTTGTGAAAATCTTTAAATTGAGTTTATTATACTTTTCCAGGAATTCTCTAGCCTTCCCCATCACAGAAGTCATAGCATGACCATGGGTAATGTACAGTATACACCATCCTAAAACCATACCAAACAAAGCAACACCCTTATTTACTGTTACAAAGGAGCAGCAGGAAGTAATGGAATCCAAAATCCCTGAAGGTGCAGGATGCCCAGGGCAGTTAGGAGCCTGGCTGGGCCCAGGTACTTTTCAGGGGGCATGGTCTAATTACAGGAGGCATGGCCATGCACCCTCAGAAAAAAAATACAGATTACATTTTTATTTAAAGCACTTCCTTGGCCACACTGCAGCCCGGCTGTGCTGGGCTGAGAAGAAAAGCTGCAGCTGCTGCTTCCAGGTAAGGGGGAACACCTGGGACCCCACTGGGCCCCTCCATCAGACCTGGGCCCAGGTAATTTGTAACCTCTCCCCCTCTCTGTAGGCGCCAATGAGGATGCCAACCAATCTCGGCCGTTTTATGTGAATGCCCCTTTAAAAAAATGTCTGCACCTCCTGTGATCTTGGACTTCATTACATCACGCTGCATATCAGAACTACAGATTGAGCAACTTTATTACAAACCAATTCCCTGCTTAGAAGCAAAGATGTAACTAGGGTTGATGGTGCCAGAGGCGATTGCCCAAGTGAGATGCCGTTGCATGTCACTGTGTGTCAGCGGTGTTTCTAGAGAGGAGGGGACCCGTGTGCAGACTCCGTGTGTGGGCCCCCTCCTCTCCTGTAGCCGTCACCGCCGCTGCTAGCACTCTCAGCGCTGAGACTCTGGTACAGTGCCAGAGTCTACAGCGCATGCGCAGGATTCCAAAAAATGGCCGCCACGCAATTTTTCCGGAGTCCTGCGCCTGCGCTGTAGACTCTGGCACTGTGCCATAGTCTCTAGCGCTCAGTGCGCTAGCAGCGGCGGTGACAGCTACAGGAGAGGAGGGGGCCCACACACGGTCGCCGATGGAAGACAGAAAGGTAAGTATAGAAGAAATGGGTGCAGTGTGTGCGGTGGGGACCCCCTCTGGACCCAGGGGCCCGTGTGCACCGCACACACTGCACCCATTACAGATATGCCAGTGCTGTGTGCACGCGCAGTGCGGCTGCATGTGCCTGCACATACTTCACCGGGCTTCAGCCAGCGACCGCAGCTGTAGCAGCATGCAGGGCTGAATACTTATACCCATTTTTATGTACCCCAAATTTAATAAGAGCACTTGTTTTGCTGGAAAAAAAAATGCATATAACAGCCATTTGACCAAATTAATAGTAATGACACCAATTAGTTATACAGGTTGAGTCTCCCTTATCCAAAATGCTTGGGACCAAAGGTATTTTGGATATGGGATTTTTCCGTATTTTGGAATAACTGCATACTATAATGAGATATCATGGTGATGGGACCTAAATCTAAGCACAGAATGCATTTATGTTACATATACACCTTATACACACAGCCTGAAGGTCATTTTAACCAATATTTTTTATAACTTTGTGCATTAAACAAAGAGTGTGTAGTGTACATTCACACAATTCATTTATGTTTCATATACACTTTATGTACACAGCCTGAAGGTCATTTAATACAATATTTTTAATAACTCTGTGTATTAAACACAGTTTGTGTACATTGAGCCATCAAAAAACAAAGGTTTCACTATTTCACTCTCACTCAAAAAAGTCCGTATTTCGGAATATTCCGTATTTCGGAATATTTGGATATGGGATACTCAACCTGTATTATGCACACCAGTAGGAATTCTATAAGGTTTTCCCATATTAGTTTGCCAATTTTGGGGGTACAGGAACATTTCTGCTGATTTGTAATAGGATAGGTGCAATTAACGGTTGCGAGCAGACTACGATAACCTGATTTTTTGGGAAATAAATGTGATAACATTAGCCGTGATCGCGGATCACATTGTCATGGCTAATAGGATACCCCTCTAATTGTTTTAGAGGCTCTCATAGGAGCACATTTTCATTCTGGCTCAAGAAGTGTTATGCTGTTGAGACTCATACTGTATTGACTACAATGAGTTTTCTATGGTTATTATTAGGGATGAGCGGGTTCGGTTCCTCGGAAGCCGAACCCGCCAGAACTTCATGTTTTTTTACACGGGTCCGAGCGACTCGGATCTTCCCGCCTTGCTCGGTTAACCCGAGCGCGCCCGAACGTCATCATCCCGCTGTCGGATTCTCGCGAGGCTCGGATTCTATCGCGAGACTCGGATTCTATATAAGGAGCCGCGCGTCGCCGCCATTTTCACACGTGCATTGAGATTCATAGGGAGAGGACGTGGCTGGCGTCCTCTCCGTTTATAGAGAAGAGAGTGAGACAGTAGAGAGAGACACAGTAGTAATTTTGGGGAGCATTAGGAGGAGTACTAGTTACTTGCTGAAGTGATAGATAGTGTGACTGTATATTATCTGACTTGTGGGGGAGACACTGACAGTGGGGAGCAGTTAGAGTCTGAGAGCAGGACTCAGGAGTACATATAACGTACAGTGCACACTTTTGCTGCCAGAGTGCCACACTGCCATTGTGACCACACTGACCACCAGTATAATATATATTGTGATTGTCTGCTTAGGAGTACTACTTGCAAGTTGCTGATAGTGTGACCAGTGACCTGACCACCAGTCACCACCAGTTTAATATATATATATATATATATATATATAATTGTATATAATATATATATAGTATTGTATACCACCTACCCGTGGTTTTTTTCTTTTTCTTTCTTCTTTATACATACTACTATAGTAGCTTACTGTAGCAGTCTGCGGTGCTGCTGAGCTGACTGTGTCCAGCAGGTCCGTCATCAGTCATTACATAATAAATATATATACCTGTCCGGCTGCAGTACTAGTGATATTATATATATATATATTGATTTCATCTCATTATCATCCAGTCTATATTAGCAGCAGACACAGTACGGTAGTCCACGGCTGTAGCTACCTCTGTGTCGGCAGTCGCTCGTCCATCCATAATTGTATACCACCTACCCGTGGTTTTTTTTTTTCTTTCTTCTTTATACATACTACTATAGTAGCTTACTGTAGCAGTCTGCGGTGCTGCTGAGCTGACAGTGTCCAGCAGGTCCGTCATCAGTCATTACATAATAAATATATATACCTGTCCGGCTGCAGTACTAGTGATATTATATATATATATATATATATTGATTTCATCTCATTATCATCCAGTCTATATTAGCAGCAGACACAGTACGGTAGTCCACGGCTGTAGCTACCTCTGTGTCGGCAGTCGCTCGTCCATCCATAATTGTATACCACCTACCCGTGGTTTTTTTTTTTCTTTCTTCTTTATACATACTACTATAGTAGCTTACTGTAGCAGTCTGCGGTGCTGCTGAGCTGACAGTGTCCAGCAGGTCCGTCATCAGTCATTACATAATAAATATATATACCTGTCCGGCTGCAGTACTAGTGATATTATATATATATATATTGATTTCATCTCATTATCATTCAGTCTATATTAGCAGCAGACACAGTACGGTAGTCCACGGCTGTAGCTACCTCTGTGTCGGCAGTCGCTCGTCCATCCATAATTGTATACCACCTACCCGTGTTTTTTTTTTTCTTTCTTCTTTATACATACTACTATAGTAGCTTACTGTAGCAGTCTGCGGTGCTGCTGAGCTGACAGTGTCCAGCAGGTCCGTCATCAGTCATTACATAATAAATATATCTACCTGTCCGGCTGCAGTACTAGTGTGATATAATATATATTGATTTCATCTCATTATCATCCAGTCTATATTAGCAGCAGACCCAGTACGGTAGTCCACGGCTGTAGCTACCTCTGTGTCGGCAGTCGCTGGTCCATCCATAAGTATACTAGTATCCATCCATCTCCATTGTTTACCTGAGGTGCCTTTTAGTTGTGCCTATTAAAATATGGAGAACAAAAATGTTGAGGTTCCAAAATTAGGGAAAGATCAAGATCCACTTCCACCTCGTGCTGAAGCTGCTGCCACTAGTCATGGCCGAGACGATGAAATGCCAGCAACGTCGTCTGCCAAGGCCGATGCCCAATGTCATAGTACAGAGCATGTAAAATCCAAAACACCAAATATCAGTAAAAAAAGGACTCCAAAATCTAAAATAAAATTGTCGGAGGAGAAGCGTAAACTTGCCAATATGCCATTTACCACACGGAGTGGCAAGGAACGGCTGAGGCCCTGGCCTATGTTCATGGCTAGTGGTTCAGCTTCACATGAGGATGGAAGCACTCAGCCTCTCGCTAGAAAAATGAAAAGACTCAAGCTGGCAAAAGCACCGCAAAGAACTGTGCGTTCTTCGAAATCCCAAATCCACAAGGAGAGTCCAATTGTGTCGGTTGCGATGCCTGACCTTCCCAACACTGGACGTGAAGAGCATGCGCCTTCCACCATTTGCACGCCCCCTGCAAGTGCTGGAAGGAGCACCCGCAGTCCAGTTCCTGATAGTCAGATTGAAGATGTCAGTGTTGAAGTACACCAGGATGAGGAGGATATGGGTGTTGCTGGCGCTGGGGAGGAAATTGACAAGGAGGATTCTGATGGTGAGGTGGTTTGTTTAAGTCAGGCACCCGGGGAGACACCTGTTGTCCGTGGGAGGAATAGGGCCGTTGACATGCCTGGTGAAAATACCAAAAAAATCAGCTCTTCGGTGTGGAAGTATTTCAACAGAAATGCGGACAACATTTGTCAAGCCGTGTGTTGCCTTTGTCAAGCTGTAATAAGTAGGGGTAAGGACGTTAACCACCTCGGAACATCCTCCCTTATACGTCACCTGCAGCGCATTCATAATAAGTCAGTGACAAGTTCAAAAACTTTGGGCGACAGCGGAAGCAGTCCACTGACCAGTAAATCCCTTCCTCTTGTAACCAAGCTCACGCAAACCACCCCACCAACTCCCTCAGTGTCAATTTCCTCCTTCCCCAGGAATGCCAATAGTCCTGCAGGCCATGTCACTGGCAATTCTGACGATTCCTCTCCTGCCTGGGATTCCTCCGATGCATCCTTGCGTGTAACGCCTACTGCTGCTGGCGCTGCTGTTGTTGCTGCTGGGAGTCGATGGTCATCCCAGAGGGGAAATCGTAAGACCACTTTTACTACTTCCACCAAGCAATTGACTGTCCAACAGTCCTTTGCGAGGAAGATGAAATATCACAGCAGTCATCCTGCTGCAAAGCGGATAACTGAGGCCTTGGCATCCTGGGTGGTGAGAAACGTGGTTCCGGTATCCATCATTACTGCAGAGCCAACTAGAGACTTGTTGGAGGTACTGTGTCCCCAGTACCAAATACCATCTAGGTCCCATTTCTCTAGGCAGGCGATACCGAAAATGTACACAGACCTCAGAAAAAGAGTCACCAGTGTCCTAAAAAATGCAGCTGTACCCAATGTCCACTTAACCACGGACATGTGGACAAGTGGAGCAGGGCAGGGTCAGGACTATATGACTGTGACAGCCCACTGGGTAGATGTATGGACTCCCGCCGCAAGAACAGCAGCGGCGGCACCAGTAGCAGCATCTCGCAAACGCCAACTCTTTCCTAGGCAGGCTACGCTTTGTATCACCGTTTTCCAGAATACGCACACAGCTGAAAACCTCTTACGGCAACTGAGGAAGATCATCGCAAAATGGCTTACCCCAGTTGGACTCTCCTGTGGATTTGTGGCATCGGGCAACGCCAGCAATATTGTGTGTGCATTAAATCTGGGCAAATTCCAGCACGTCCCATGTTTTGCACATACCTTGAATTTGGTGGTGCAGAATTTTTTAAAAAACGACAGGGGCGTGCAAGAGATGCTGTCGGTGGCCAGAAGAATTGCGGGACACTTTCGGCGTACAGGCACCACGTACAGAAGACTGGAGCAACACCAAAAACGCCTGAACCTGCCCTGCCATCATCTGAAGCAAGAAGTGGTAACGAGGTGGAATTCAACCCTACAGTATATATGCTTCAGAGGTTGGAGGAGCAGCAAAAGGCCATTCAAGCCTATACAATTCAGCACGATATAGGAGGTGGAATGCACCTGTCTCAAGCGCAGTGGAGAATGATTTCAACGTTGTGCAAGGTTCTGCTGCCCTTTGAACTTGCCACACGTGAAGTCAGTTCAGACACTGCCAGCCTGAGTCAGGTCATTCCCCTCATCAGGCTTTTGCAGAAGAAGCTGGAGACATTGAAGGAGGAGCTAACACGGAGCGATTCCGCTAGGCATGTGGGACTTGTGGATGGAGCCCTTAATTCGCTTAACAAGGATTCACGGGTGGTCAATCTGTTGAAATCAGAGCACTATATTTTGGCCACCGTGCTCGATCCTAGATTTAAAACCTACCTTGGATCTCTCTTTCCGGCAGACACAAGTCTGCTGGGGTTCAAAGACCTGCTGGTGAGAAAATTGTCAAGTCAAGCGGAACGCGACCTGTCAACATCTCCTCCTTCACATTCTCCCGCAACTGGGGGTGCGAGGAAAAGGCTCAGAATTCCGAGCCCACCCGCTGGCGGTGATGCAGGGCAGTCTGGAGCGACTGCTGATGCTGACATCTGGTCCGGACTGAAGGACCTGTCAACGATTACGGACATGTCGTCTACTGTCACTGCATATGATTCTCTCCCCATTGAAAGAATGGTGGAGGATTATATGAGTGACCGCATCCAAGTAGGCACGTCACACAGTCCGTACTTATACTGGCAGGAAAAAGAGGCAATTTGGAGGCCCTTGCACAAACTGGCTTTATTCTACCTAAGTTGCCCTCCCACAAGTGTGTACTCCGAAAGAGTGTTTAGTGCCGCCGCTCACCTTGTCAGCAATCGGCGTACGAGGTTACTTCCAGAAAATGTGGAGAAGATGATGTTCATTAAAATGAATTATAATCAATTCCTCCGTGGAGACATTGACCAGCAGCAATTGCCTCCACAAAGTACACAGGGAGCTGAGATGGTGGATTCCAGTGGGGACGAATTGATAATCTGTGAGGAGGGGGATGTACACGGTGATATATCGGAGGATGATGATGAGGTGGACATCTTGCCTCTGTAGAGCCAGTTTGTGCAAGGAGAGATTAATTGCTTCTTTTTCGGTGGGGGTCCAAACCAACCCGTCATTTCAGTCACAGTCGTGTGGCAGACCCTGTCACTGAAATGATGGGTTGGTTAAAGTGTGCATGTCCTGTTTATACAACATAAGGGTGGGTGGGAGGGCCCAAGGACAATTCCATCTTGCACCTCTTTTTTCTTTAATTTTTCTTTGCGTCATGTGCTGTTTGGGAAGTGTTTTTTGGAAGGGCCATCCTGCGTGACACTGCAGTGCCACTCCTAGATGGGCCAGGTGTTTGTGTCGGCCACTAGGGTCGCTTATCTTACTCACACAGCTACCTCATTGCGCCTCTTTTTTTCTTTGCGTCATGTGCTGTTTGGGGAGTGTTTTTTGGAAGGGCCATCCTGCGTGACACTGCAGTGCCACTCCTAGATGGGCCCGGTGTTTGTGTCGGCCACTAGGGTCGCTTATCTTACTCACACAGCTACCTCATTGCGCCTCTTTTTTTCTTTGCGTCATGTGCTGTTTGGGGAGTGTTTTTTGGAAGGGCCATCCTGCGTGACACTGCAGTGCCACTCCTAGATGGGCCCGGTGTTTGTGTCGGCCACTAGGGTCGCTTATCTTACTCACACAGCTACCTCATTGCGCCTCTTTTTTTCTTTGCGTCATGTGCTGTTTGGGGAGTGTTTTTTGGAAGGGCCATCCTGCGTGACACTGCAGTGCCACTCCTAGATGGGCCAGGTGTTTGTGTCGGCCCCTAGGGTCGCTTATCTTACTCACACAGCTACCTCATTGCGCCTCTTTTTTTCTTTGCGTCATGTGCTGTTTGGGGAGTGTTTTTTGGAAGGGCCATCCTGCGTGACACTGCAGTGCCACTCCTAGATGGGCCCGGTGTTTGTGTCGGCCACTAGGGTCGCTTATCTTACTCACACAGCTACCTCGGTGCAAATTTTAGGACTAAAAATAATATTGTGAGGTGTGAGGTATTCAGAATAGACTGAAAATGAGTGGAAATTATGGTTTTTGAGGTTAATAATACTTTGGGATCAAAATGACCCCCAAATTCTATGATTTAAGCTGTTTTTTAGGGTTTTTTGAAAAAAACACCCGAATCCAAAACACACCCGAATCCGACAAAAAAAATTCGGTGAGGTTTTGCCAAAACGCGGTCGAACCCAAAACATGGCCGCGGAACCGAACCCAAAACCAAAACACAAAACCCGAAAAATTTCAAGTGCACATCTCTAGTTATTATACCACACATGATTGTAAGTAAAAGGTAAATAATTAGAGGTGAGCGGGTTCGGTTCTCAGAGAACCGAACCCTACCGAACTTTGCCTTCCAAGCCCGGATCTGAGTCAGGCTCTGGTTTTCCCGCCTGACTCGGAAACCCGAACGAGGCAAAACGTCATCATCCCGCTGTCGGATTCTCGCTGGATTTGGATTCCATATAAGGAGCCGCGTGTCGCGGCCATTTTCACTCCAGTCTCGGAGAGTGTAGTGAGAGGACGTGTCTCCGTCCTCCAGTGTCTGTGTGGGGGCGGGAAAGTGGGGTGGCGATTCTAGTGCTGTGTTGTGCTGCTCAGTCCAGTCCAGTGTAGTCACAGTGTATTGTGCTGCATCAGTTCAGGCAGTCACAGTGTTGGTGTCCTCTCCTGCCAGTGTAGCTGTATAAAGTGTTGTTGACTGAGTTGTGCTGCATCAGACCAGTGGTAGTGTCCTGTCTCATCAGTCATTCCAGTGACGATAAATGCTGCTGCTATATGTCCACTGCTGCCATATAATAATAATAACAACAACCACAAGTCTCTTACAGTATTGTTGTGTTGTGCTGCATCAGACTAGTGGTAGTGTCCTGTCTCATCAGTCATTCCAGTGATGATATTGCTGCTGCTATATGTCCACTGCTGCCATATAATAATAATAACAACAACAACCACAAGTCTCTTACAGTATTGTTGTGTTGTGCTGCATCAGACCAGTGGTAGTGTCCTGTCTCATCAGTCATTCCAGTCATTCCTGTGCCGCATATTGTCTCATATAACTCCCAAAAAATAATGGAGAACAAAAATTTGGAGGATAAAATAGGGAAAGATCAAGAAAAAACACTTCCTCCTAGTGCTGAAGCTGCTGCCACTAGCCATGACATAGACGATAAAATGCCATCAACATCGTCTGCCAAGGCCGATGCCCAATGTGATAGTAGAGGGCTTGTAAGATCCAAAAAGCCAAAGTTCAGTAAAAAGAACCAAAAAAAGAAATTTAAATCGTCTGAGGAGAAACGTAATCTTGCCAATATGCCATTTACGACACGGAGTGGCACGGAACGGCTGAGGCCGTGGCCTATGTTCATGGCTAGTGGTTCAGCTTCACATGACGATGGAAGTCCTCATCCCCCAGCTAGAAAAATTAAAAGAGTTAAGCTGGAAAGAGCACAGAAAAGAACTGTGCGTTCTGAGATGGTATCACAAATCCCCAAGGAGAGTCCAAGTGTGTCAGTGGTTGCGATGCCTGACCTTCCCAACACTGGATGGGAATAGGTGGCTCCTTCCACCATTTGCACGCCCCCTGAATGTGCTGGAGGGAACACCCACAGTCCAGTTCCTGATATTCAAATTGAAGATGTCACTGTTGAAGTACACCAAGATGAGGATATGGGTGTTGCTGGTGCTGAGGAGGAAGTTGACGATGAGGATTCTGATGGTGATGTGGTTTGTTTAAGTCAGGCACCGGGGAAGACACCTGTTGTGTCTTCCCCGGATGCCTTAAATAGAAATATGTAGTTTAATGTTCTCTAAAAAACATTAAAGGAGCGCTGATATCAGATAAAAATCGTTTATTAAGAAATAAGGTAGAAAAAACCACCAATAGATAATTGATTAGAAATATATGTAAAACATATGCAGTGCAGTACATATACATGTATATAAACACATTCACAGTGAATTAAGTTAACTAAAATTGGCTACAGACTCACAGTACCGCCATGGGCACCTGGTTCGCCCCCAGTTTTGCCAATCTATACATGGGTCACCTCAAATACCAATATATTTGGGGTGATCCCTTTGGGGCGAACCTGATGCTCTATGGCAGGTACATTGATGACCTCTTTATTATTTTGGATGGGGATAATTATTCAGTCACTTCCTTTGTTGATCACTTAAATCCCAATACTTACGGTCTTTTCTTCACGAACACTATTCATCACACTGATATTAATTTCCTGGATATTGCGCTACACGCCAAACCAATTTCAGGAAAAATCTTGACCAAAACTTTTAAGAAAAAAGTGGATTGTAGCTCCTTTTTAAACTATTCGAGCTGCCATTATCGACCATGGCTAACTAATATCCCAAAGAGCCAATATTTAAGGCTTAAAAGAAATTGTACAAGTGAAATCGATTTCACAATACAAAGCAATGAACTAACACCAAGACCAAGTTTATCCCCAAGAGGTTCTGGATAGAGCTTTTTCTGAAATGCAACAAAGAAATAGAAATGATCTATTAACAATAAAAACAATTGACACCCCCTCCTTTAGAGTATGGAGACAGTGAACCTATTTTCATTTCTAAATATAATAGTGCATCGCACTCAATAAGGAATATTCTAAACAAGAATCTTCCTATACTTAAAATGGATAGAATCCTTGCTGGTTCCTTGGAAAAGAAAGTAAAGATTGTCTTTAAGAAAACTAACAATCTGCAAAATCTCTTGTCTCCTAGCCATTTTGTCAAATTAAATGACCCCTCAGCATCTAACCCTAACCCTTTCAAATCAGAAGATGACCCTTTGATGCCTACCTCCACTTTTGGAAGTGGGAAACTAAGGACAGGATGCCATAGATGTAACAGGTCCAGATGTATTACTTGTAGGTTTATTAATGAGATTAATCAATTCTCTTCATCCAAAACTGGGAAGATCTTTGATATAGTGGGTAGAATCACTTATCAAACCACCTTTGTAATTTATTTAATTACCTGCAATTGCGGGGTTCAGTATGTAGGCAGGACCACTAGATGATTAAACACTAGGTTTTTGGAGCATAGAAGACTGGTCCTCAAAAAATCCATGAAACATAGCCTACCTGGACATGTCAATTCATCACATGGCAGTGACAGTAGGGTTCTGTCCTTACAGGGGATAGAATACATTAATAAAACTTCTCAAGGTGGAGACAGATATAACCACCTCTGCAATAAGGAAGCCTACTGGATCTGTAACCTAGAAACATTGTTCCCCATGGGTCTTAATGAAAATATTGAGCTTAATGGTATTTAATTATCTCCATCTCTCATACACACGTGTGTGTGTGTGTGTGTGTGTGTGTGTGTGTGTGTGTGTGTGTGTGTGTGTGTGTGTGTGTGTGTGTATTTGGTTATTCATACATCCACGCGCGCATTCTGTATATGCGCATGTGTATGTTCATGCATGCATATGTGTCTAGTTGTGGATGTTCTCCTTTATATGTATAAATGTTTATCTGCATATTCCTCGCATGTGATTTATTATAGTTATTAAGCCATCCTCTCTCCATACTAGGTTGGGATTTATTGTTCCTCTAAAGAAAACTTTCTTTATAAATCTCCTTCTTATATCCCTTGTTACCAACATAATATTACCTCTGGATTAATATTAATGTTAACCTTAATACTGAAATGCGTATCAGATACGTTGTGCTTTTGTCTGTTTTATAAACAATATTTTTTCGTACCTTCTCTCCTTATACCTCTATCTCTTTGGTCTATGTAGTTCTGTATTGAATCTGAGTTGATTATGACTACATCAACTTAACATAATCTAAATGTTTCCCTTACTTTTGTATACTAAAAGTAGACGCCTTCTGTATTCACAAAAATAAATGTGAAAACAGGACTTCTAGCTCCGGTTTTGAACCGGCGGCCCCCTCAGCTGCAGTCTGTTTTTCTTTCCACTGGGCTATCGCAGCTGTGAGGTTAATGACTGTTTCTTTACATATATTGTTACTCTGGGATGCCATACCCATGTCAATAGCCATTTTGAGTTCAGAGGTGATGAAACAATGCTGATTACTATAAAGCAAAAGCTAAAGCCTAATTATGACATATGGAGGATAGCTAATAAATAAACTCTATTTCATGTGAAATTTATTATAACTTATAAGTGTAGGAGTGCTGATTATAAATTCTCTAAATAAGTTTCTCTATGTGTCAACACATCTGCACTCAAGCTTATTATCTATGCATGTATTCTCACCACCTCTTTTACCAATAATGACATTGTAATGTTTATTTTGAATGTTGCATTTGAATCCTAATTTATTCTGTTGTTATTTGAAATCTATGAAACTGTTATTCCTGATTGAAGCCAGTGAATGAAACATGTGCAATCGACCTAACATAGTGTGAAACCCAATTATAATATCCAGGTGTGAATAAAGAGACCTTAAAGCCGATTGGCTGCTGCCCATTTAAATACACACACCTGCCAAATGGGTATTCACACTTCCTGAGGAAACCGCCGGCTTTCTAGGTGGAGAAACGCGTAGAGGGTCACTGACTTTGCTTGTCCCCTGCTGGAGACTCTAATGGACCATCCGCTGCTGATACCGAGGGTTTGTTATGCTCCCCTCTAACTCTTTCTAACTGGATGCATCCTTGCTAACTCCCCCCGCTGTGCTTGAAAAGCTCGCTTGCCGAGGTGTCACGCTGGTACTGTGATTCTCCCTGCCGGATTTCCAGACACAGGTGTTATCGGCTGTTGAAAGCTACCTCTGCTAATTGCCACTAATGGGAACTACAACTATGGGTGAGAACGGCATCTAATGCTTGGGGTGAGCAACAAAAAAACCCCACTTGCTTGAACTTTTACCAGTACTGTTTCAAGTTTAAGATTGAGACATTCGTCTAATTAACTTTATCAGGTCGGATGCCACCAGCTTATTTCACCACTGTGGACTGCATTGTCAATTGTAATTGGCATAGTAGCCGATTTTAGTTATCTTAATTCACTGTGAATGTGTTTATATACATGTATATGTACTGCACTGCATATGTTTTACATATATTTCTGATCAATTATCTATAGGTGTTTTTTTCTACCTTTTTTATAAATAAACAATTTTTATCTGATATCAGCGCTCCTTTAATGTTTTTTAGAGAACATTAAACTACATATCTCTATAAATAAGACAGCAAACATTAGGTAGAGTGTAACTAAGACATATACAGTATAAACAACAAGGTATCCCTTTTAGGCCTTTATTTAAAACTCATGTGGTTTCAGGAGCGCCAGAATGTTTTGTGGTTGGCCAGGGAAGGGGGGGGGGGAGGCATGAGAAAACAATACATTTGGTGCTCCCCTAACGATTATCCCCCTTGTCCGCCCGTCCCGAGCGAGGAGAGCTTACCACCGGATCACCGCGGAGACTCCAGTCCTACTTTTAAAAGTCTTCCGCAGCAGCATGCTGCACCATGTCCTTTCCTAGCCAGCTCTTCACACAGATGCATTACTGGGAGGCTCTGTCATATTTGGGGGGGCATGCTGCCCCCTCCCCCAACCCCATTCTGACACCTCTGTATGGTTTGTAAATATTAATAGTTACAGACCTGTTACACCCCTTTTCCACTAGTGATGCGGGTTGCAGCCGGGAGCCTGACACGGGTGCTACTCGGCTGCGACCCGCATCTGAGCTCCCTTTCCCACTGCACTCACCATCCCGGCATATTGCCGGGTTGGTGACACTGCTGGTGATGCGGCAGGGGCGGCGCTGGGAGATCACATGATCTCCCAGCGCCGCCCTTTCTTACACTGTGAACGGGAGCCATGTTGCATCGATGCGGCTTCTGTTTACACTGCACAGCTTACCGGGTTGAACTTGTGTTCAATCCGGTCACCTACCCGGGTAGGATTCCCGGATCACTTGATCTGGGTTTTTGCGGAGGGAGCCGTTTCCACTAGCAAAAAACACGGGTAAATGCGCGCCCCCGTGCATTTACCCGTGTTTTATGAGCTAGTGGAAAAGGAGTGTTAGTTTTGCACTATTGAAGGCTCTGCAGTAAATTAATGAAATCATTTGCACCAACTACTACATTGGCACTTTTGCTACATACAGTATATCTGCTGCTACATACTGTATAACATAAAATAAAGCCAATGTTGACACATATTTACAAAGCCGCAATTACTATATAAGTTTAACTTTTACCATTTTCAAATAAGTCACACACAATATGATGAGTCCCTGCAGAGCTTATTAATAAACTGCTGGCACAATATCTGCCTATGGCTGAGTCCCTTAGAGACTAACTCCTAGAGGGAGCTGGAAGGACCTTGTTTTCAGAGTTTGTGACTGGTGATAAAGACACATGAGCTGCAGGATGACTGCAAGACGTTTCCTGTCCTTCGTCTTTCACATGTTCTAAATCTTTATTGGATAATTAGATTTGTGACTCATTACTGTACAAATAGCAAATGTCGTCGTTATTGTAGCCTGGGATCAAGGAACCTGTTAAGTACTCACCTGATGCCAGGAATTGGTGTTTGTTTTACTGAAAATTTAATAATAATAATAATAATAATAATAATAATAATGAAAATAATCATAATAATATGCTCAGGGGTCACTGTGCTCTACAAGTTCACCTGTGGTTTTATTACCTAGTATATATGTAGTGTTGACTTGGATGCAGCTCATGCACAAACCATTACATGAAAATAATTGTTAATGATTTTAGGAATTGTATTTATATTTAATAGTTTTGCTAATTCAACTTGCAATAACCTATCCACTCTTTTAGGGGTGGTAATTATAAAAGTTTGGAGAGAGATAAAATTGTGAGAGGTAATGTACCAACGGGATGCAGTAAATTTACTGTCTGTCGGAATCCTGGCAGTCAGGAAACGAGGGGACTCGCTGCGCTCACTGCCGGGAATCCGGCTGTCGGGATTCCACCGTCTGTTTTCTCATTGCCAGGATCCCGACCGCCGGTATGTACCGGAGCCGTACCAACCAATCAGTTCCTGACTTTTATTTTTCAAACACAGCCTGTTTAATGTAAGGCAAAAGCTGGTTGGCTGGTACTTTATCTCTCACAATTTTATCTCTTTCCGAGCTTTGATAAATACCCCCTGAGTCTAATACGGTATACCCTCAAAGATTCAAAATGTGACAATTAAGATGTTCCATGTCTTTGCGACTAAAGGGGTAAATCTCTCGATATTTGGATGACTTTTTAGAGTGATATTTATCAAAGCGTGGAGTGAGATAAAATTGTGAGTGATTAGTATGTGAGAGATTAAGAGGGAGATGTACTAAGCAGTGATAAAAGGGGAGGAGTGAGAAAGTGGAGAAGTTGCCCATGGCAACCTATCCGCATTGACATAACATTCGATAATTTGCATATGATAAAAGTATACAGAACTCCACTGGCTCACTTCTCCACTTTTATCACTGCTTAGTACTTGTCCCCCTAAGTACCAACCAGTCAGCTCTCTCCAAGCTTTGGTAAATACCCTCCATTAGTCATGCACTTTGTGCATGGATATAAGCGATGGTGCATGTTTTTGTATTTAAGGACCAACAAAGCACATTATTTTGAAAAGCTGTCACCGCCCACAGTTGTATCATTTGAGCTGCCTGTAAGTTGAATTTGTAACTAATCTCCCTCATTGTCTATTTGTAATGTGCCCCAAAGTCTTACAGTGCCATATAGAGTTGCAATGTCATACACATACAAATCACACACGCAAAAAAAAACTAGAGATGTGCACTTGAAAATTTTCGGGTTTTGAGTTTTGGTTTTGGGTTCGGTTCCGCGGCCGTGTTTTGGGTTCGACCGCGTTTTGGCAAAACCTCACCGAATTTTTTTTGTCGGATTCGGGTGTGTTTTGGATTCGGGTGTTTTTTTCAAAAAACACTAAAAAACAGCTTAAATCATAGAATTTGGGGGTCATTTTGATCCCAAAGTATTATTAACCTCAAAAACCATAATTTCCACTCATTTTCAGTCTATTCTGAATACCTCACACCTCACAATATTATTTTTAGTCCTAAAATTTGCACCGAGGTCGCTGGATGACTAAGCTAAGCGACCCTAGTGGCCGACACAAACACCTGGCCCATCTAGGAGTGGCACTGCAGTGTCACGCAGGATGGCCCATCCAAAAAACACTCCCCAAACAGCACATGACGCAAAGAAGAAAAAAAGAGGCGCAATGAGGTAGCTGTGTGAGTAAGCTAAGCGACCCTAGTGGCCGACACAAACACCTGGCCCATCTAGGAGTGGCACTGCAGTGTCACGCAGGATGGCCCTTCCAAAAAACACTCCCCAAACAGCACATGACGCAAAGAAGAAAAAAAGAGGCGCAATGAGGTAGCTGTGTGAGTAAGCTAAGCGACCCTAGTGGCCGACACAAACACCTGGCCCATCTAGGAGTGGCACTGCAGTGTCACGCAGGATGGCCCTTCCAAAAAACACTCCCCAAACAGCACATGACGCAAAGAAGAAAAAAAGAGGCGCAATGAGGTAGCTGTGTGAGTAAGATAAGCGACCCTAGTGGCCGACACAAACACCTGGCCCATCTAGGAGTGGCACTGCAGTGTCACGCAGGATGGCCCTTCCAAAAAACACTCCCCAAACAGCACATGACGCAAAGAAGAAAAAAAGAGGCGCAATGAGGTAGCTGTGTGAGTAAGCTAAGCGACCCTAGTGGCCGACACAAACACCTGGCCCATCTAGGAGTGGCACTGCAGTGTCACGCAGGATGGCCCTTCCAAAAAACACTCCCCAAACAGCACATGACGCAAAGAAGAAAAAAAGAGGCGCAATGAGGTAGCTGAGTGAGTAAGCTAAGCGACCCTAGTGGCCGACACAAACACCTGGCCCATCTAGGAGTGGCACTGCAGTGTCACGCAGGATGGCCCTTCCAAAAAACACTCCCCAAACAGCACATGACGCAAAGAAGAAAAAAAGAGGCGCAATGAGGTAGCTGTGTGAGTAAGCTAAGCGACCCTAGTGGCCGACACAAACACCTGGCCCATCTAGGAGTGGCACTGCAGTGTCACGCAGGATGGCCCTTCCAAAAAACACTCCCCAAACAGCACATGACGCAAATAAAAATGAAAGAAAAAAGAGGTGCAAGATGGAATTGTCCTTGGGCCCTCCCACCCACCCTTATGTTGTATAAACAGGACATGCACACTTTAACCAACCCATCATTTCAGTGACAGGGTCTGCCACACGACTGTGACTGAAATGACGGGTTGGTTTGGACCCCCACCGAAAAAGAAGCAATTAATCTCTCCTTGCACAAACTGGCTCTACAGAGGCAAGATGTCCACCTCATCATCATCCTCCGATATATCACCGTGTACATCCCACTCCTCACAGATTATCAATTCGTCCCCACTGGAATCCACCATCTCAGCTCCCTGTGTACTTTGTGGAGGCAATTGCTGCTGGTCAATGTCTCCACGGAGGAATTGATTATAATTCATTTTAAGGAACATCATCTTCTCCACATTTTCTGGAAGTAACCTCGTACGCCGATTGCTGACAAGGTGAGCGGCGGCACTAAACACTCTTTCGGAGTACACACTTGTGGGAGGGCAACTTAGGTAGAATAAAGCCAGTTTGTGCAAGGGCCTCCAAATTGCCTCTTTTTCCTGCCAGTATAAGTACGGACTGTCTGACGTGCCTACTTGGATGCGGTCACTCATATAATCCTCCACCATTCTTTCAATGGTGAGAGAATCATATGCAGTGACAGTAGACGACATGTCCGTAATCGTTGTCAGGTCCTTCAGTCCGGACCAGATGTCAGCATCAGCAGTCGCTCCAGACTGCCCTGCATCACCGCCAGCGGGTGGGCTCGGAATTCTGAGCCTTTTCCTCGCACCCCCAGTTGCGGGAGAATGTGAAGGAGGAGATGTTGACAGGTCGCGTTCCGCTTGACTTGACAATTTTGTCACCAGCAGGTCTTTGAACCCCAGCAGACTTGTGTCTGCCGGAAAGAGAGATCCAAGGTAGGTTTTAAATCTAGGATCGAGCACGGTGGCCAAAATGTAGTGCTCTGATTTCAACAGATTGACCACCCATGAATCCTTGTTAAGCGAATTAAGGGCTCCATCCACAAGTCCCACATGCCTAGCGGAATCGCTCCCTTTTAGCTCCTCCTTCAATGCCTCCAGCTTCTTCTGCAAAAGCCTGATGAGGGGAATGACCTGACTCAGGCTGACAGTGTCTGAACTGACTTCACGTGTGGCAAGTTCAAAAGGTTGCAGAACCTTGCACAACGTTGAAATCATTCTCCACTGCGCTTGAGACAGGTACATTCCACCTCCTATATCGTGCTCAATTGTATAGGCTTGAATGGCCTTTTGCTGCTCCTCCAACCTCTGAAGCATATAGAGGGTTGAATTCCACCTCGTTACCACTTCTTGCTTCAGATGATGGCAGGGCAGGTTCAGGCGTTTTTGGTGGTGCTCCAGTCTTCTGTACGTGGTGCCTGTACGCCGAAAGTGTCCCGCAATTCTTCTGGCCACCGACAGCATCTCTTGCACGCCCCTGTCGTTTTTTAAAAAATTCTGCACCACCAAATTCAAGGTATGTGCAAAACATGGGACGTGCTGGAATTTGCCCAGATTTAATGCACACACAATATTGCTGGCGTTGTCCGATGCCACAAATCCACAGGAGAGTCCAATTGGGGTAAGCCATTCCGCGATGATCTTCCTCAGTTGCCGTAAGAGGTTTTCAGCTGTGTGCGTATTCTGGAAACCGGTGATACAAAGCGTAGCCTGCCTAGGAAAGAGTTGGCGTTTGCGAGATGCTGCTACTGGTGCCGCCGCTGCTGTTCTTGCGGCGGGAGTCCATACATCTACCCAGTGGGCTGTCACAGTCATATAGTCCTGACCCTGCCCGGCTCCACTTGTCCACATGTCCGTGGTTAAGTGGACATTGGGTACAACTGCATTTTTTAGGACACTGGTGAGTCTTTTTCTGACGTCCGTGTACATTCTCGGTATCACCTGCCTAGAGAAGTGGAACCTAGATGGTATTTGGTAACGGGGGCACACTACCTCAAGAAATTGTCTAGTTCCCTGTGAACTAACGGCGGATACCGGATGCACGTCTAACACCAACATAGTTGTCAAGGCCTCAGTTATCCGCTTTGCAACAGGATGACTGCTGTGATATTTCATTTTCCTCGCAAAGGACTGTTGGACAGTCAATTGCTTGGTGGAAGTAGTAAAAGTGGGCTTACGACTTCCCCTCTGGGATGACCATCGACTCCCAGCAGCAACAACAGCAGCGCCAGCAGCAGTAGGCGTTACACGCAAGGATGCATCGGAGGAATCCCAGGCAGGAGAGGACTCGTCAGAATTGCCAGTGACATGGCCTGCAGGACTATTGGCATTCCTGGGGAAGGAGGAAATTGACACTGAGGGAGTTGGTGGGGTGGTTTGCGTGAGCTTGGTTACAAGAGGAAGGGATTTACTGGTCAGTGGACTGCTTCCGCTGTCGCCCAAAGTTTTTGAACTTGTCACTGACTTATTATGAATGCGCTGCAGGTGACGTATAAGGGAGGATGTTCCGAGGTGGTTAACGTCCTTACCCCTACTTATTACAGCTTGACAAAGGCAACACACGGCTTGACAAATGTTGTCCGCATTTCTGTTGAAATACTTCCACACCGAAGAGCTGATTTTTTGGGTATTTTCACCAGGCATGTCAACGGCCCTATTCCTCCCACGGACAACAGGTGTCTCCCCGGGTGCCTGACTTAAGCAAACCACCTCACCATCAGAATCCTCCTTGTCAATTTCCTCCCCAGCGCCAGCAACACCCATATCCTCCTCATCCTGGTGTACTTCAACACTGACATCTTCAATCTGACTATCAGGAACTGGACTGCGGGTGCTCCTTCCAGCACTTGCAGGGGGCGTGCAAATGGTGGAAGGCGCATGCTCTTCACGTCCAGTGTTGGGAAGGTCAGGCATCGCAACCGACACAATTGGACTCTCCTTGTGGATTTGGGATTTCGAAGAATGCACAGTTCTTTGCGGTGCTTTTGCCAGCTTGAGTCTTTTCATTTTTCTAGCGAGAGGCTGAGTGCTTCCATCCTCATGTGAAGCTGAACCACTAGCCATGAACATAGGCCAGGGCCTCAGCCGTTCCTTGCCACTCCGTGTGGTAAATGGCATATTGGCAAGTTTACGCTTCTCCGACGACAATTTTATTTTAGATTTTGGAGTCCTTTTTTTACTGATATTTGGTGTTTTGGATTTTACATGCTCTGTACTATGACATTGGGCATCGGCCTTGGCAGACGACGTTGCTGGCATTTCATCGTCTCGGCCATGACTAGTGGCAGCAGCTTCAGCACGAGGTGGAAGTGGATCTTGATCTTTCCCTAATTTTGGAACCTCAACATTTTTGTTCTCCATATTTTAATAGGCACAACTAAAAGGCACCTCAGGTAAACAATGGAGATGGATGGATACTAGTATACTTATGGATGGACCAGCGACTGCCGACACAGGGGTAGCTACAGCCGTGGACTACCGTACTGTGTCTGCTGCTAATATAGACTGGATGATAATGAGATGAAATTAATATATATATATATAATATCACTAGTACTGCAGCCGGACAGGTATATATATTTATTATGTAATGACTGGTGACGGACCTGCTGGACACTGTCAGCTCAGCAGCACCGCAGACTGCTACAGTAAGCTACTATAGTAGTATGTATCAAGAAGAAAGAGAAAAAAAAAACCACGGGTAGGTGGTATACAATTATGGATGGACCAGCGACTGCCGACACAGAGGTAGCTACAGCCGTGGACTACCGTACTGTGTCTGCTGCTAATATAGACTGGATGATAATGAGATGAAATTAATATATATATATATATATATAATATCACTAGTACTGCAGCCGGACAGGTATATATATTTATTATGTAATGACTGATGACGGACCTGCTGGACACTGTCAGCTCAGCAGCACCGCAGACTGCTACAGTAAGCTACTATAGTAGTATGTATCAAGAAGAAAGAGAAAAAAAAAAAACACGGGTAGGTGGTATACAATTATGGATGGACCAGCGACTGCCGACACAGAGGTAGCTACAGCCGTGGACTACCGTACTGTGTCTGCTGCTAATATAGACTGGATGATAATGAGATGAAATTAATATATATATATATATATAATATCACTAGTACTGCAGCCGGACAGGTATATATATTTATTATGTAATGACTGATGACGGACCTGCTGGACACTGTCAGCTCAGCAGCACCGCAGACTGCTACAGTAAGCTACTATAGTAGTATGTATCAAGAAGAAAGAGAAAAAAAAAACCACGGGTAGGTGGTATACAATTATGGATGGACCAGCGACTGCCGACACAGAGGTAGCTACAGCCGTGGACTACCGTACTGTGTCTGCTGCTAATATAGACTGGATGATAATGAGATGAAATTAATATATATATATATATATATAATATCACTAGTACTGCAGCCGGACAGGTATATATATTTATTATGTAATGACTGATGACGGACCTGCTGGACACTGTCAGCTCAGCAGCACCGCAGACTGCTACAGTAAGCTACTATAGTAGTATGTATCAAGAAGAAAGAGAAAAAAAAAACCACGGGTAGGTGGTATACAATTATGGATGGACCAGCGACTGCCGACACAGAGGTAGCTACAGCCGTGGACTACCGTACTGTGTCTGCTGCTAATATAGACTGGATGATAATGAGATGAAATTAATATATATATATATATATAATATCACTAGTACTGCAGCCGGACAGGTATATATATTTATTATGTAATGACTGATGACGGACCTGCTGGACACTGTCAGCTCAGCAGCACCGCAGACTGCTACAGTAAGCTACTATAGTAGTATGTATCAAGAAGAAAGAAAAAAAAAAAACACGGGTAGGTGGTATACATATACAATTATATATATATTATATACAATTATATATATATATATATATATTAAACTGGTGGTGATTAATTAAACTGGTGGTCAGGTCACTGGTCACACTATCAGCAACTTGCAAGTAGTACTCCTAAGCAGACAATCACAATATATACTGGTGGTCAGTGTGGTCACAATGGCAGTGTGGCACTCTGGCAGCAGAGTGCCAGCAAAAGTGTGCACTGTACGTTAAAATATGTACTCCTGCTCTCAGACTCTAACTGCTCCCCACTGTCTCCCCCACAAGTCAGATATACAGTCACACTATCACTTCAGCAAGTAGTAGTACTCCTCCTAATGCTCCCCAAAATTACTAAAGTAAATAATACTGTGTCTCTCTCTACTCTAGTAGTCTCACTCTCTATAAACGGAGAGGACGCCAGCCACGTCCTCTCCCTATCAATCTCAATGCACGTGTGAAAATGGCGGCGACGCGCGGCTCCTTATATAGAATCCGAGTCTCGCGATAGAATCCGAGCCTCGCGAGAATCCGACAGCGGGATGATGACGTTCGGGCGCGCTCGGGTTAACCGAGCAAGGCGGAAAGATCCGAGTCGCTCGGACCCGTGTAAAAAAAACTGAAGTTCGGGCGGGTTCGGTTTCCGAGGAACCGAACCCGCTCATCTCTAAAAAAAAACACCCAGAACATTTACAGACAAGGTGAATATTAGAGGAGCAAATATGAAGCTTGGTGCCTCAATCACTATTATCGGTGCCACAATACATTCCTGTGGTGCTGATACGATTCAGAAGCTATGAAAGGTCGTTCTGCCTGCTCCAGCTGTCGGAATATGCAGCCAGGGCTTGTGCACACAAATATTAATAAAGTTTGGGCGTTTTTATATGCACCATTAGCCTCCACTACCACTTCTACCTTTCTCTCTTAGTCCATGTGTCCAGTAGCCTCTTGCTATATCCACCTGCATTTTCCAGTTATATTGTACCTAAATCTCAATACGCCTAAAATGTAGCTCATCCTCCTAGTCTCTTCTACAGTTACAACCTTTCCTACAGTCTTTATTATTAGTACATTATTATCATGAATGTACCCCTCCGTACCCTTTGGGAATGATTCCGAGTAGGATGCAAGTGGAATTGTAGAGGAATCTCATGTATTTTAACATATAGTGCATGAATCAAAAATAAAAAAAGTAGTGACTGAGCATGCGCTGGATTTGGCGTACGTACATGGATGGTGATCACTAGAGCTTACAGATTGATCCGTCCACCCTATACACTTAACTATATATGTGAAGAAGTGGTAGTGGTGAAGCTAAAGACTATATTACTGATACTGTCCACTGGCATACCTCCCAACATGACCCTCTCCAGGAGGGACACAATGCTCTGCTCCTGGACTTTTCTCTTCCTTTATGATTGCTGGCACCTGTGCTGAACAGGTTAATGGATAAGAAAGGTGTTTCACCACAGGTGAGGGCAATCATAGATTAATAGGGTAGTCCAGGAGCAGAGCATTCTGTCCCTCCTGGAGAGGGTCATGTTGGGAGGTATGCACTGGGTAGGTGTGGACAGCGGCAGGTGACGGCAGACTGCGCAGCGTGACCTGTGACTGCACGTCACGCTGCACAAGGGGTTGCTGGGCAGCATCTGAGCGTCTTGAGGACGATCAACGCTGCCCGACTTTAAAAATACAAAGGGCTGAATGATCCCTCAATCCCCGGGATTGGAGCTTCCAATCCCGGGATTGAAGCTTCCAATCCCGGGATTGAATCCCGGATGATTTTTGGCCTAAATCCCGAGATCCCGCTGATCCCGATCCCGGATTGGCCACCCTATCTGTGGCCAATAAAGTTACTGGGCAGGTTTGTCATTAGGCGAATGCATGTGGAACAGTGCAGAAGCTGCAAATAAAACCAGAAAAGTAATACAGCAATACACTTGGCCTGATTTAGAGATGCACGCATTGCCAGTGTGGGACACCAAGCAAATCTATAGTTTTAGTCTCAAAAGTGGCATTGCCTGTTGCTTAAGTGTTTGGTTTGTTAAACTGTACATGTCCTTTTTAATTTACAATAATAATGGATGGGAGGACAATCTTGTCTTACGCTATTTTACATTATGGGTTTTCGCCAACTTGTTGGTGTATCTTCATAATTAAAAATGAGCACTCTTCTGCTGCTTTCCCCGTGTCAGCACATTACACATGAAAACTGCCAATTGTGTTTCCCAAAACATTTAAGTTATGAGTTTTGAGAAAGGGGGTACAAAGAGTGTTGCATACCACTTAGCGTTACAATTCATAGACACATTAAGTCCTTATAGTGAGATGGGTGAACCTAGAAACACAACAGAATGTAAAAATAAAGTCCAGAATGTACAATGTGTTACATCTCTGCCACTTATTGGGGTATATTTACTAAAATTCGTATTTTTCCGTTTGAGGTCAAAGTTCAATCACGAATGACATCGAAAGTGTAAAGTTGCAACTTTTTGAATTTATTACGACTAATTTACTAAGCTGTCGTATTCTGCATTTTCGGATTTACCGATGTCGATGTCATTCGGTTTTTTTGGCAGTGTTTTACGTGAGTGACTTGTAAAACACTGCCGACTTTAATACAATGAATCTCGGCCGGATCTGAGAGATCCGTGCTGGGCTTCATTGTGCACCTTTTTAAAAAATGTAATCAGTGTTAAAATCATAAAAAAAATTGCGTGGGGTCCCCCCTCCTAAGCCAAACCAGCCTCGGGCTCTTTGAGCCGGTCCTGGTTGAAAAAATATGGGGGGAAAAATGTCAGGGGTTCCCCCATATTTAAGCAACCAGCACCGGGCTCTGCGCCTGGTCCTGGTTCCAAAAATACGGGGGACAAAAAGCGTAGGGGTCCCCCGTATTTCTGAAACCAGCACCGGGCTCCACTAGCCAGATACATAATGCCACAGCCGGGGGACACTTTTATCTAGGTCCCTGCGGCCCTGGCATTACATAACCAACTAGTCACCCCTGGCCGGGGTACCCTGGAGGAGTGGGGACCCCTTCAATCAAGGGGTCCCCCCCCCCTCCAGCCACCCAAGGGCCAAGGGTGAAGCCCGAGGCTGTCACCCCCATCTAAGGGCTGCGGATGGGAGGCTGATAGCCTTTTTGTCAAAAAATGAATATTGTTTTTAGTAGCAGTACTACAAGTCCCAGCAAGCCTCCCCCGCAAGCTGGTACTTGGAGAACCACAAGTACCAGCATGCGGAGGAAAACCGGGCCCGCTGGTACCTGTAGTACTACTACTAAAAAAATACCCCAATAAAAACATAAGACACACACCTTGAAAGTATAACTTTAATGCATACATACACACCTCCATATACACATACTTACCTATGTTCATACGAGGGTCGGTCCTCTTCTCCATGTAGAATCCATGGTATACCTGTTGAAAAAATTATACTCACAAAATCCAGTGTAGATGGCTCCTCTTTTACTCCATTTGTAATCCAGGTACTTTGCAAAATAACAAAACTGACACCCGACCTCGCACTGAAAGGGGCCCCATGTTTTCACATGGGACCCCTTTCCCCCGAATGCCAGAAACCCCCTCTGACTTATGTCTAAGAGGGTTCCATCAGCCAATCAGGGAGCGCCACATTGTGGCACCCTCCTGATTGGCTGTGTGCTCCTGTACTGTATGACAGGCAGCACCCGGCAGTGTTACAATGTAGCGCCTATGCGCTTCATTGTAACCAATGGTGGGAACTTTGTGGTCAGCGGTTGACCGAAAGTAACCTCACCGCTGACCACAAAGTTCCCACCATTGGTTATAATGGAGCGCATAGGCGCTACATTGTAACATTGCCGTGTGCTGCCTGTCATACACTACAGGAGCACACAGCCAATCAGGAGGGTGCCACATTCGTCTGTTGTTTGTCTGTGACCCCTCCCCCTTCCAGCACCTGATATATAATTACCTCCAGGTATGATTGAGCAACTTCCAAATTGTTTGTCTGCTTTTATACTACCTGTGGTACCCTGTCCTCAGGACATGATCTGGATTAACTGTGTTATGTGAGCTTCTGACTGTAAATCGACAGTCTGGAAGTCCTTTCAGCCAGCTCCAGTTCTAGCCTTGCCTTGCCTCAAATTCAAGGGCTCTCTCTCAGCTAAATTACCTTATTTTTATGCCGTGTTGTTTTCTGATAAGTTCCTTAAAGACCCACTGCTAAGTTACCCTGTGCTTGTACTTTTACATTACTTTGGACTTCATCTGTACCTGCGTCATACTTGCCTACCTGACCCTCTCCATGAGGGAGAAAATGCTCTGTTCCTGGACTTTCCTGGTAATGTATGATTGCCATCACCTGTGGTGAGCTAGTTAATTGATAAGAAAGGTGTTTCACCACAGGTGATGGCAATCATACATTACCAGGAAAGTCCAGGAACAGAGCATTTTCTCCCTCATGGAGAGGGTCAGGTAGGCAAGTATGACCTGCATTCATTTCGGTTTAATTATTGGACAGCTGTCCTAGCCCTGCAATCCTTGTAACTGTGGATCCTTGCTCAATTACTTCATTACCCTTCTGCAAATCTCATACTGGACTGCCATTTAAACTCTGCATATGTTATACTGTACCTTGGATTACCACTGTGACTCCTCTGCAATACATTATTACGCTGCTGCCTAAATAAAGTGCTTGTATTCCTCTACTTCTGCTGCAGTGACTATTGTGTTACATTCTGATTCTGCATTCTAGTCCTGGTTCATAGCTGTGTGATCACTCATCTGCAGGTTATAACCTATGTTTAAGTATATTTCTGGGAGCCAGGTACTATTGCCAAGCTTGTTGGAAAAGCCCTGGGAGGGTCTGAGCCCGAGTCAGCTGCTAAGGGTCATATTGACCCTATTTGCAGTGCTGCTGCGAGGAACAAATGTGTCCCTGTGCAGCAACCGACGCACCATGCTGTGCCACTACTGTATGCAGTGTCTGACTGGGACATGAAGGGCCCACCAGGGAAATGCAGTGGTAGGGGCCCATTCTTAGAGGCTTAGCAAACCATTAGTGCATGGTCTGGGCCCCTTGATAAATAATATATATAGTAAATACTGCTAGTGCATGAATGATAATGTTCCAGAATAATAACAGCAATGCACTGTAGAAAATACACCATAGTCATGTGCAGTATAATGTAACATATTCATAATGTATTATTGAGAGGGTGGGCCCCCAGGCAGTGGGGCTCACCGGTGGTTTCCCCTGTACCCCTATGGGCCAGTCGAAGCCTGACTGTATGTATTGTATTAAACTAGCACGTGTTTATGACATACTTGCCTACCTGACCCTCTCCATGAGGGAGAAAATACTCTGTTCCTGGACTTACCTGGTAATGTATGATTGCCATCACCTGTGGTGAGCTAGTTAATTGATAAGAAAGGTGTTTCACCACAGGTGATGGCAATCATACATTACCAGGAAAGTTCAGGAACAGAGCATTTTCTCCCTCATGGAGAGGGTCAGGTAGGCAAGTATGGTTTATGATGCCACTGTATCACTAAATTTTAGTTAGCCAGCCTTTTTGAAAATATTGATGAAATATTCACAGTTGTCAAGTTGTTACTAGAAAATTAAATATAAATATTAATATAGTAACAAGTATAGATCCAAATTACATGATTTTACCTGTTTCTGACCATTTTTGTTATTAAAAGAAATCAGAATGTTTTTGGCAAAACTAAAGAACCAAGACAAGGAGAAAAAACACTGTGATCCTCACACATCCCAAAACATTGTTTAAAGTATGTCTACTGACAAAAAGGACAATACATTTGTGAACTTTTTTTTTATTGTGTTTGAATTTTGCCTTTTTCCAAGTTCATAAAACCTCTCTTTCACTGTGAGAACAGTGTCCTGCTGCGATCAACTTGGAATTACCCCCATTGTACACATGGCAATGGTTTATTAGAAAGAGGATGAGTACCTGTGACAGGATAAGAATAATAAAATAAAAAAACATAAACAATGTGACAGTAAGTCAAGGTGGAGGTTTATTGGATATGACTCAAACACATAAATTTGTGGACTGGCTAGCTTATGACAGCAGTAGGAAAATTGAATTCCTATCACCGTTATCAAATATTGATAAGGAAGCTTCTTTATTTAGTCACAACTTTGTAAAAAGTGATGGCAATGTGGCAGGTCATAGAGCAGAGGACGAGATGGTAATTTCGAATTCTATTTAAGTGGAAGTGACAAGATCGTGCTCATGAAGTACTGCATCAGCGAGATGAAATGTACATGCTTATTTGGAGGAATAGTATAGGCTTCACAATTGTTCTGTGCTCAGCGGTATCCAGATAAGAAAAACTAGTAACTATCATAACTTACATCTAACTAATAAAACTTAACATATAAATTCATGAATAATTAATTCTAAATCTAACTAAAGCTAATGAAATATTAGCATTAAAAAAAAACCTCAACCAACATAAGCTCCAAACTCCTTGGCTGCCATTAGCATTAGACAACCGGAGAGGATGAAAGAGGCCTATGAGGTTGGAGAAAAATGGCTGACAGGAAGTTCCTGCAGGAAATTCCTATTTGTCCTGTGAAATCACAGTATCAATTTCCAAATAAGTTGATGAAAAATACTAATTTTAAAATATTTGTTCAGTCCTAATTAGGATAAACTGAAATTTAAATAATGTTAATCCAAGATGGAGACTACATTTATAAATGTTAATGGGGGGAATTACTGACTAGTTACTTTATGCAAACCAGTTTGACTAAGTTTCACTAACTAAAGTGCTCTTTATATTGTATTGTAGGTCTTCAAAACCTGGGGAATCATTAATGCACAAAATAAAATAGCTACCGGAAAATCTCACTATATATTACGTATTATATTATTATATAATATATTATCACATCATATCGAGTAATGTCTTGTAACCATACCGGAATACTTACCTGTCCGGTGACATGCGTTGATAAGCAGACCCTCCATGACCCCAGCAAGCAGCTAGTATCGTAAGTTACTCCTCTTCACACTGCTCATGTGCCAATGATGCTTTGCGCTCCAGTGTTTAGCCACATCACATGGCGGATGCTGGACACAAGGGAACGGAGAGATGTTGCAGGAACAGGAGCACTGAACTTCACTGCTCTTCTCCCACTACCGAGGTATTTTTCAGCCAGAAGATGAAATTAAATCGAAAAGCGTAACGGAAACATGACGTTTCCAATCTTCTCTGAATTGCTATCCCCATGCTATTGTATGGTGGAGCGATTCTAACACTAAACAGGGAAATGGCTGGAGAAATCTTAAATTTTCCACGTAAACCACTTCACCGAATAGAAACTAGAAGTAAAAAACCCTCTCATCATTAAGACATGGCTTCATATTTTGTCGTTAACAGAGCCCACAGTCTTTTCTCCTACTTATCAAATTGCTCTTTCAGCGTTTGTCTCCTCCTCTTTGCTCCTTCTAGCAGTTGGAGGACCGCAAGGCTCAGTAATAGCAGTGACGTGCGGTGAGGTCAGTAGCTGTGGAGGCACTGGAAGCTAAACAAACACCCCCCCACCCCCTTGGAAAAAAAAAAAGTGTAATCCCCCCACACACCACTAAAACCAGCACCAGGCAGAGCCAGCCAGGGGGGATAATGCCATAGCAGGGAGACACTCAGTGTGGGGTCCACCTGCCATGCCATTAAAGTGCCCCCCAAGCCAGTCAACCCAGGGCTGGAATTCCTCGGAAAGCGGAGCCCCAAAAAAATTAAAATGGGGTTCCCCCTCCCGAGCAACAACCAGTACTGGGCTGACAGCCCAGTGCTATGCCCCACACCCCTGGTGGCGGTGGGTGCGGGGTTCATTGTATGCTAATATTGTTCTTTACAGGTGGCATTTGGAGAACCACAAGTGCCAGCATGCCTGGACATAAAGGGCCTGCTGGCACCTGTACTCCACCTGTAAAGAAAATATAAAAAAAAAAACACATCACTGTCTTTATAAAAACTTTTATTACTCAGGTACTTCACCTGGGGGCGGCGGATTTTATGCTCTTTTGCGTGGCCGCCGCCTTCCCAGGGCTTCTGGCATCTTCCTCCGGCGTCTTCACCTGGGAGGTGGCGGCCTTTAAGCTCTTTTGCATGGCTGCCGCCTTCCCAGGGATTCCGGCATCTTCACCTGGTGGGCAGCGGCTGTTAAACTCTTTTGCATTGCCGCCGCCCATCCAGGACTTCCACGGCGTCTTCTTTATTCAGGAGCTCTTCACTGCTCGTCCTCTGCCATCGGACAGACGCCGCTGGCTCGCGCTGACTTATATAAGTCAGCGGGAGGGGGTGGGGTGATGACATGGCGAGCCGTGATTGGCTCACGGTGGCCATCTTGAATTTAAAAATGACGCTGAGGCGCCATTTTTGAAACTGGTACCGCTCCACTGCCAAACTCTGCAGAATGGCAGGCAGGGATCTTGGATCCCTGCCTGCCGCATCGCGCCACCAATGCCGCCCGCACCTCCACCGCATCCCGCTGCCCGCACCTCCACCGCATCCCCCCGCCTCCACTGCCGCCCGCACCTCCACTGCATCCCGCCGCCAAGCCCACCAAGTGATGACAGCGGATCCGGTGATGGATCCACTGGCCAATCACTGGTGCCTCACTCACTGGGGGGTGCTTTCATGGGTTGAAAGCACGTCCCTGTATGAAAGCGGCACCTTCTAATGGTGCCGCTTTCCTATGTAATTTCAATGGGCTTTTACTGCCCAAGGCTTGGCCCCATCCGCGCCCGCCCCTCGCTCCCACACCTTTCCCCATTCACAGCAAGAGGCACCACGATCGGTGCCTCCCAAACACATTTAACACCATGAAAATGATTAGAATAATAAAGGAGATACTTATGACACAGAATATGTGTTATAAGTATCTTCTTTGTATTATTTTAATAATTAATGACAGGGGAGGCTCTGCCTGCCCTGACTGCACGTCCCTGAGTACTAGGTCCTCTACTTTTCTCAATTTATATAATATACCACATCTCTTGGCAAACTAATCAGCTTTTGTATTTCAGTATTATATTTATGCAGATGATACTCCAATCTACCTATACTCGCCAATGTCTCTTTAGCCCACGTTA
This sequence comes from Pseudophryne corroboree, assembly GCF_028390025.1. NCBI lineage: Eukaryota > Metazoa > Chordata > Amphibia > Anura > Myobatrachidae > Pseudophryne > Pseudophryne corroboree. Next base: position 335,280,799 of record NC_086451.1, on the reverse strand, counting down.
CTGAATGTCTTTCAGCCATTTCATTTAGATGTCATCTCTCAACTTCAAACTTAATCTTTCCAGAACAGAATTAATACAATTTCCAGCAGCCAATAGTACAGTAGTTACCAAAGTATTATCTCTTTCACCTCTCTATCAATGTTGATAACTCGACAATTAATCCTACACCACAAGCCCGCTGCCTAGGTGTCCTCCCTGACTCTGAACTATCCTTTGTTCTCCACATTCAGCTATCTGTTTCCAAATCATGTTACATACGCCTAAAAAACATTTCCAGAATACGCCCATATCTCACAAAACACACTGCATATACTCTACATCATGCACTTATTATAATCCTCTAATACCCCTTTCTGTCTAGCAAAAATTTCCCGGATTATTGCACGGGAACATGCATCAACCTTGGATTTTGCTTAGTCTGAGTGGGTCCTAAGCCAGAATCGACCCGGCACCCGTTCTCCGCATAGGTGGTGGCGGCGCTTGGAGATGATCATCTCCAAGCGTCGCCTTCGGTAGCCTCAGCGGTGAAGTCATCAACCCAGTAATATGCCTGGTCAGGCCACAAGTCTGAAAGGGGTCTCAAGCCGGGTCGCACCTGGGAAGCACCTGTGTACACATTTCCGGGTGCGACCTGGCTGTGTAAATCTGAAAGGGGTATTACTGGTTTAACTCGAAACAGGCCCTCACTCCTACAACTTATTTTAAATGCATCTTTGAGGTTAATATTCCTTGCTAAACATTCATCATCTGCTGTTCTACTCTTAGTCTCTACATTGATTACCTGTATTTTACTGAATTCACTATAAAATACTTCCACTTTACATAACTATTAACTAACCTACACTAATATACATCTCTTATACCAGAATATCTCCCAGATCAAACCCTCTGCTCTGTGCAAGAACTGTGTCTCTCATCCACACTCTACCTGCTCACATTCATGATTACAGGAATATTTTGGGCTGCACTTTGTGGAATGCCCTCCCAGGAACACAAGATCAAAGCATTCCCTGATAACTCATCTCTTCAGGCAAGCTTGTAAAATCAGATGGGACTGTCACTGAAGTTATCTCAAATAACAATCTTTTATATACTTAATACCATGGACCATAGTAAATTAATGCTTCACATTTTCAGGCCAGTTACAGTAGATGATTACTGCTATCACCTCCATAGATTGAAATCAGGATGCGTTGGCAGTTGAAAGTCGGGATGCTGGCGGTCATGTGACCGACACTGGAATCCCGACACCGCTCAGGAGACTGTTGCCGTAAAACCTGACAGCAGACATCCCGAGGGTAAGTATCAGTGTGTGTATTAGGGTTAGCGCATGGGGGTGGGGGGGTTAGGGTAAGGCATTGTGAGGGTTACTTGTGCAGTTGTGCAAGACGCTCAGATGTTTTTGGCTATACTAATGTATTCATTGCTCCCTGACAATGAAGTCAGAGAGCAATGAATAAATTAGTACAGCCAAAAAACATCTGAGTCTCTTACACAAATGCACATGGGGCAAATTCAACAAAGTGCCGTAGTTAAAGGAACAGGTTCCAGTAGCTACTTGCATTAACTCACAGCAGCTGATTTCAGGGGTTCATTATGATATCCTGACGTTTAGGATGCCGGCAGTCACATGACCAACCCTGTCATCCCGAACCCGGGAATCCCAAAACATTTTGGGGGTAAGTAGGCTAACCCCCACCCTTCCTAGCCTAACTCTCCGCTGGTGGTGGCTAGGGTTAAATCTAGGGGGGTGGCGGCTAGGGCTAAATTTCAGGGGGTGGCAGCTACAGCTAACCACCCTCCTAGTGCCTAACCCTAACACCCCCAATGCCTAATCCTAACCTTATAATGACGTTTTTAAAGATGTATTCTGTTGCATAACACATATATGACAAATGTTATTTATTTATTTGTTTACTATTTACAACCCCATGATTAAAAATTTATTATTTTAAATAACCAGATATACAAGAACCTTTAATGTAACAATGCTACATATTTAAACTTTCCAGATTCACTGGACAATAATTATTAGAATTTCTAATTTCATGAAATAAAGGGGGTCATTCCGAATTGTTCGTTCGGAAGCTGCTTTTAGCAGCTTTGCACACGCTAAGCCGCCGCCTACTGGGAGTGAATCTTAGCTTATCAAAAATGCGAACGAAAGATTCGCAATATTGCGATTAGAGATGAGCGGGTTCGGTTCCTCGGAATCCGAACCCGCCCGAACTTCATTTTTTTTTACACGGGGCCGAGCGACTCGGATCTTCCCGCCTTGCTCGGTTAACCCGAGCGCGCCCGAACGTCATCATCCCGCTGTCGGATTCTCGCGAGGCTCGGATTCTATCGTGAGACTCGGATTCTATATAAGTAGCCGCGCGTCGCCGCCATTTTCACACGTGCATTGAGATTCATAGGGAGAGGACGTGGCTGGCGTCCTCTCCGTTTATAGAGAAGAGAGTGAGACTAGAGTAGAGAGAGACACAGTAGTAATTTTGGGGAGCATTAGGAGGAGTACTACTACTTGCTGAAGTGATAGATAGATAGTGTGACTGTATAATGTATATCTGACTTGTGGGGGAGACACTGACAGTGGGGAGCAGTTAGAGTCTGAGAGCAGGACTCAGGAGTACATATAACGTACAGTGCACACTTTTGCTGCCAGAGTGCCACACTGCCATTGTGACCACACTGACCACCAGTATAATATATATTGTGATTGTCTGCTGTGCTTAGGAGTACTACTTGCAAGTTGCTGATAGTGTGACCAGTGACCTGACCACCAGTTTAATAATCACCACCAGTTTAATATATATATATATATATATATATATATATAATTGTATATAATATATATATAATATTGTATACCACCTACCCGTTTTTTTTTTTTTTCCTTCTTCTTCTTTATACATACTACTATAGTAGCTTACTGTAGCAGTCTGCGGTGCTGCTGAGCTGACAGTGTCCAGCAGGTCCGTCATCAGTCATTACATAATAAATATATATACCTGTCCGGCTGCAGTACTAGTGATATTATATATATATATATTGATTTCATCTCATTATCATCCAGTCTATATTAGCAGCAGACACAGTACGGTAGTCCACGGCTGTAGCTACCTCTGTGTCGGCAGTCGCTCGTCCATCCATAATTGTATACCACCTACCCGTGGTTTGTTTTTTTTTCTTTCTTCTTTATACATACTACTATAGTAGCTTACTGTAGCAGTCTGCGGTGCTGCTGAGCTGACAGTGTCCAGCAGGTCCGTCATCAGTCACTACATAATAAATATATCTACCTGTCCGGCTGCAGTACTAGTGTGATATTATATATATATATATTGATTTCATCTCATTATCATCCAGTCTATATTAGCAGCAGACACAGTACGGTAGTCCACGGCTGTAGCTACCTCTGTGTCGGCAGTCGCTCGTCCATCCATAATTGTATACCACCTACCCGTGGTTTTTTTTTTTTTCTTTCTTCTTTATACATACTACTATAGTAGCTTACTGTAGCAGTCTGCGGTGCTGCTGAGCTGACAGTGTCCAGCAGGTCCGTCATCAGTCATTACATAATAAATATATCTACCTGCCCGGCTGCAGTACTAGTGTGATATTATATATATATATATATTGATTTCATCTCATTATCATCCAGTCTATATTAGCAGCAGACTGTTAGGCGCCGAGGGTCCGCTCGTCAGTGCGGCCCGGCGCCTAGCAACCAGGGACGCCGTACGTGGACAGCCGCCGGCTCCCTGGCAACGCTAGACGCCGGGCGCACGGAGCCGCACAGACCCTAGCAACGGGGACGCCACTGTCGGACCGCGTTCCCCGTTGCTAGGTCCAAAGTTAATTACCACACTTGTTTCCTGGCCGTGCAGTATGGCAGCTGCACGGCATGTTTGTAATTAGCCCTGTCTGGCACCTGATTGGAGGGCTTCCATTTAAAGGCACTCTCAGGACTTCTCACAGACGCCGGTAATAGCTTCCTGTTTGCTGTATCTGTTGCAGAGAGTGTTTCCAGTCCTGCTCTATCCGGTCGTTCCTGTCCTCAGTGGTCCAGTACTCGGAAGTTGTCATCTGTTCCTGGAGTCCTGACCGAGCACCTTTAACATCCTGTGGTGTTCGTGAGTCGCGGCGTAGCCGTGTGTTGCGGCTTGACCGCTTACTATTTATTATTTGTTATATTGAGTCTCAGAGCTTTTGCGGAGGATTCCGCTCCCACAAATCCACTCTGGTATCCAGTGGTGCTGGGTAGGAGTAACGGATTAGTGGATTTTGGTTGTCCTTTTCCCTGGCGGTTTGTCCGCACATACTTCTGGTTTAAGTTTAGTTAGCTTGTAGCCCCTGGCCTGGTTGTTTAGTCAGAGGGCCCCTTGTTATCACCCTGTCTCAGATTTCCCTTTGTCTCCCATTAAGACCTGAGGGGGCATCGGAGTTGGGCAGACATAATCCGCCCTTCAAACGCGGCTGCCATGGGCTCAAGCAACCATAGTCTCGCAGGGGATTTCTGATAACACGGGCGAGACAACGGATTTAGGGCGCCAGGGGTTACTAGGCTTTCCTGCTCCCGTAACCAGCATTCCCTTCCAGTACTCTGGCCTTTGTCATAAGATCTCCTCTGGTCAGAAGTACTGGAATCATAACATTATTACCGGCCACACCAAAACTTAAAATTAAACAAGGTTTGATTTTTTCCCTTATTTCAGTTTGGAAGATTTGTCGGCCTCACGAATCCCACTGGTTTAGGGCGAAATCCTGGCCAGCTTCTAGTTAGCCAGATTCAAGAACTTACTCAGATGGTTCAGGATCTTTCCCTTCGGGTGAAGTCGCAGGAAGATCTTTTACGGACTTCCCCGAGGGTCGTCCCTGAACCGAAAATGCATTTGCCTGACCGTTTTTCTGGTGATAGGAAGCAGTTTTTTAATTTTAAAGAGTCTTGTAAACTTTATTTTCGCTTAAGACCAATCTCCTCAGGTACGGAATCTCAGCGGGTCGGAATTATTATTTCTTTACTTCAGGGGGATCCCCAGACCTGGGCTTTTGGTTTAAGAACAGAGGATCCGGCATTATTGTCTGTAGACGCCTTTCTGGGGTCTTTAGGGCTTTTGTATGATGACCCTGATAGAGAGGCATCCGCCGAGAGTCAGTTGCGTGCTCTCAGACAGGGTAGGAATCCCGCAGAGATTTATTGTACGGAGTTTCGCCGTTGGTCGAACGACTGTGGCTGGAATGACCCCGCCCTGCGCAGTCAGTTTCGCCTCGGCTTATCTGAGTCTATAAAAGACAGTCTCCTTCAGTATCCCGCTCCTGAGACTCTCGATAAACTCATGGAGCTTTCTATTAAGATTGATCGTCGTCTCAGAGAGCGGAGGGCTGAAAAAGGAGCACCTGTCGGGTCTTCTCCTTGTGTTTTTTCCATTCCTGTGGACTTAGAGGAGCCCATGCAGATGGGTCTCTCCAAGCTGTCTCCTGAAGAAAGAACCAGAAGGCAAAATTCTGGTCTTTGTTTGTACTGTGGGGGTAAGGGACATTTTGCCCGTAATTGTCCGAACAAGTCGGGAAACGCCTCGACCAAGTGAATTGTGAGGGGGTTCACTTTGGTCTGCAGCTTATCTCCTTGAATAATTCCCTGTTAGTCCCAGCTAAAGTTTCCTTTGGCAGCCTCTGTTCTTCGGTGTCGGCTTTTGTTGACAGTGGAGCTGCAGGGAACTTTATGGACTTAACGTGGGCCAAGGCCTTAGGTATTCCTCAGTTAACCTTGGGTAGGCGTATCACCATGCATGGTTTAGATGGGAGTCCCTTGTCTAATGGGGTTATTTCCCTCTGTACACCCCCTGTTCTACTTTCGGTAGGAGCTCTTCATTCCGAAAAGATTGAATTTTTCCTTACCCATTGCCCTGCAGTTCCAGTGGTTCTGGGTCACCCTTGGCTGGCCTTTCATTATCCCATCATTGATTGGCAGTCGGGGGAGATCTCACAATGGGGTACCATCTGTAATAAGGAATGTATTACGTTTCCCATCAGAATAGCTGCTGCCATTCCCGAACCCATTCCTGTGGAATACCAGGATTTTGTTGATGTATTTTCCAAGGGCAATGCAGACATTCTGCCTCCCCATCGGCCTTATGATTGTGCTATTGAGCTAATTCCTGGTGCCACATTGCCAAAGGGAAGGTTATATGCATTGTCCGGACCAGAAACTGTGGCCATGAATGAGTATGTTAAAGAGAGCCTAGGGAAAGGATTTATCAGGCCATCTAAATCCCCGTTAAGTGCAGGCTTCTTCTTTGTGGAGAAGAAAGATGGATCACTCAGACCTTGCATTGACTTTAGAGCCTTGAATAAGATCTCAGTAAAAAATACTTACCCTTTGCCGCTGATTTCTGTCCTCTTTGATCAGCTACGTTCGGCTGTGATTTTTTCTAAGATTGTCCTGAGAGGAGCATATAACCTCATCCGAATCAAGTCAGGAGATGAGTGGAAAACGGCATTCAGTACTCAGTCGGGTCACTACGAGTATCTGGTTATGCCATTCGGCCTGTCTAACGCTCCTGCAGTTTTCCAGGATCTCATTAACGACGTGCTCCGTGATTTTCTTGGAAGATTCGTGGTCGTTTACTTAGACGATATCTTGATCTATTCTGACTCTATTGAACAACATGTTACCCAGGTGCGTCAGGTTCTTCAAAAATTACGTGAAAATCACCTATATGCCAAGCTGGAGAAGTGTGAATTTCATGTCACAGAGGTATCCTTTTTGGGGTACATTATTTCCCCTCGGGGATTCTGTATGGAACCAAAGAAGCTCCAAGCCATCCTTAGTTGGGCGCAACCCACCAACTTAAAAGCAATTCAGCGCTTTTTAGGGTTTGCGAATTATTATAGAAGATTTATTCATTCTTTTTCCGACCTGGTTGCTCCCATTGTGGCACTTACTAAGAAGGGAGCGGATCCAACCATTTGGTCTCGTGAAGCTGAGTTATCTTTTCAGGCCTTGAAACAAGCCTTCGTCTCAGCCCCAGTCCTCAGACATCCCAACCCAGAATTGCCTTTCATTGTTGAGGTTGATGCCTCGGAGGTTGGAGTAGGGGCTATCCTGTCTCAGAAGGATCCGGACTCTCTAGAATTACATCCTTGTGCCTTTATGTCCAGGAAATTCTCATCTGCTGAATCCAACTACGATGTTGGTAACCGGGAATTACTGGCTATTAAATGGGCTTTCGAGGAGTGGAGGCATTGGCTTGAGGGAGCAACACATACCATTTCAGTTTTGACTGATCACAAAAATCTTCAGTACATCGAATCAGCTAAACGGCTGAATGCCCGGCAGGCTCGTTGGGCTTTATTTTTTACTCGTTTCAAGTTCATTATCACCTTCAGGCCAGGTTCCAAGAATACCAAGGCGGATGCCCTATCACGCAGTTTTCTTCCAGTTCATGATAACAGTCCTGTTACTCCCATACTTCCGTCTTCAGTCATTCGGGCAGGCCTCACACAAGATTTATTTACCCAGTTAAAGCAGCTTCAACATCAAGCTCCTGGAAATACTCCTGCTGGTCGTCTTTATGTCCCTGAGTTTTTGAGAGCAACTGTTTTGACTGAGTTTCATGATAGCAAAGTTGCCGGGCATCCGGGGATCTCTAAGACTTTGGAATTAGTCTCCCGCTCAGTATGGTGGCCTGGTCTTTCTAAAGACATTAAGGAGTTTGTTTTTTCTTGTCAGGTCTGTGCACAGCATAAAGTTCCCCGTTCCTTGCCTATCGGGCAACTTATGCCCTTGAATGTTCCTCTCAGGCCATGGTCTCATATTTCCATGGATTTTGTGGTAGACCTCCCTCTGTCAGCCGGATGCCGAGTCATATGGGTAGTAGTGGACCGTTTTAGCAAGATGGCCCATTTCATTGCTCTTCCCCGACTGCCATCTGCCCAGGGATTGGCAGTTTTGTTCCTCCGTCATGTTTTCAGACTCCATGGGTTACCTACTGATATTGTTTCTGATCGGGGTCCACAATTCATTGCACAATTTTGGAAGTCTTTTTGTGCCTCATTAAAGATGAAATTGTCTTTGACGTCTGGCTACCATCCCCAATCCAACGGGCAGACTGAGCGAGTTAATCAATCATTAAAACAGTATTTGCGTTTGTACTCAGCCAAACTCCAAAATGATTGGTCTGAGTTTCTTCCTTTGGCGGAGTTTGCTTACAACAATTCCTGTCATTCCTCCACCAATGTGTCTCCATTCTTTACAGTTTTTGGTTTTCACCCCAGAGCTAATTCCTTTTTTCAACATTCCTCTGTCTCCTCGATAACCTTAACCTCTCATCTCAGACTCATTTGGAGAAAAGTGCACCTTGCTCTCAGAAAAGCGGCATTTCGGGAGAAAAAATTTTCTAACAGGCTCCGGCGGCCTTGCACTTTTAAGGTAGGAGATAGGGTATGGTTGTCGACTCGCAACATTAAAATTCGACAAACCTCAGCCAGATTGGGTCCCAAATTTATTGGACCATTTCATATTATTAAAAAAATCAATCCAGTTGCTTTCCGGTTACGTTTACCAAGAGCTCTCCGGATCGGAAATACGTTCCATTGCTCCTTGTTGAAACCATACGTTTCTTCAGAAGATTTCCTCGAAAGATCTCTCAGGGGAAATCACCAGTAGATGTACAGGGTCATCAGGAGTTCTTGGTGGAGAAGGTTCTTGATTCCAAGTTGTCCCGGGGTCGGCTTTATTTTCTGGTACACTGGAGAGGTTATGGTCCAGAAGAAAGGTCTTGGGTCCTGGATAAGGATCTCCATGCCCCGAGGCTCAAGAGGGCATTTTTTCGAGAATTTCCTCGGAAACCTGGCTTTAGGGGTTCCTTGACCCCTCCTCAAGGGGGGGTACTGTTAGGCGCCGAGGGTCCGCTCGTCAGTGCGGCCCGGCGCCTAGCAACCAGGGACGCCGTACGCGGACAGCCGCCGGCTCCCTGGCAACGCTAGACGCCGGGCGCACGGAGCCGCACAGACCCTAGCAACGGGGACGCCACTGTCGGACCGCGTTCCCCGTTGCTGGGTCCAAAGTTAATTACCACACTTGTTTCCTGGCCGTGCAGTATGGCAGCTGCACGGCATGTTTGTAATTAGCCCTGTCTGGCACCTGATTGGAGGGCTTCCATTTAAAGGCACTCTCAGGACTTCTCACAGACGCCGGTAATAGCTTCCTGTTTGCTGTATCTGTTGCAGAGAGTGTTTCCAGTCCTGCTCTATCCGGTCGTTCCTGTCCTCAGTGGTCCAGTACTCGGAAGTTGTCATCTGTTCCTGGAGTCCTGACCGAGCACCTTTAACATCCTGTGGTGTTCGTGAGTCGCGGCGTAGCCGTGTGTTGCGGCTTGACCGCTTACTATTTATTATTTGTTATATTGAGTCTCGGAGCTTTTGCGGAGGATACCGCTCCCACAAATCCACTCTGGTATCCAGCGGTGCTGGGTAGGAGTAACGGATTAGTGGATTTTGGTTGTCCTTTTCCCTGGCGGTTTGTCCGCACATACTTCTGGTTTAAGTTTAGTTAGCTTGTAGCCCCTGGCCTGGTTGTTTAGTCAGAGGGCCCCTTGTTATCACCCTGTCTCGGATTTCCCTTTGTCTCCCATTAAGACCTGAGGGGGCATCGGAGTTGGGCAGACATAATCCGCCCTTCAAACGCGGCTGCCATGGGCTCAAGCAACCATAGTCTCGCAGGGGATTTCTGATAACACGGGCGAGACAACGGAGTTAGGGCGCCAGGGGTTACTAGGCTTTCCTGCTCCCGTAACCAGCATTCCCTTCCAGTACTCTGGCCTTTGTCATAAGATCTCCTCTGGTCAGAAGTACTGGAATCATAACACAGACACAGTACGATAGTCCACGGCTGTAGCTACCTCTGTGTCGGCAGTCGCTCGTCCATCCATAATTGTATACCACCTACCCGTGGTTTTTTTTTTTTCTTTCTTCTTTATACATACTACTATAGTAGCTTACTGTAGCAGTCTGCGGTGCTGCTGAGCTGACAGTGTCCAGCAGGTCCGTCATCAGTCATTACATAATAAATATATCTACCTGTCCGGCTGCAGTACTAGTGTGATATTATATATATATATATTGATTTCATCTCATTATCATCCAGTCTATATTAGCAGCAGACACAGTACGGTAGTCCACGGCTGTAGCTACCTCTGTGTCGGCAGTCGCTCGTCCATCCATAATTGTATACCACCTACCCGTGTTTTTTTTTTTTCTTTCTTCTTTATACATACTACTATAGTAGCTTACTGTAGCAGTCTGCGGTGCTGCTGAGCTGACAGTGTCCAGCAGGTCCGTCATCAGTCATTACATAATAAATATATCTACCTGTCCGGCTGCAGTACTAGTGTGATATTATATATATATATATATATTGATTTCATCTCATTATCATCCAGTCTATATTAGCAGCAGACACAGTACGGTAGTCCACGGCTGTAGCTACCTCTGTGTCGGCAGTCGCTCGTCCATCCATAATTGTATACCACCTACCCGTGGTTTTTTTTTTTTCTTTCTTCTTTATACATACTACTATAGTAGCTTACTGTAGCAGTCTGCGGTGCTGCTGAGCTGACAGTGTCCAGCAGGTCCGTCATCAGTCATTACATAATAAATATATCTACCTGTCCGGCTGCAGTACTAGTGTGATATTATATATATATATATATTGATTTCATCTCATTATCATCCAGTCTATATTAGCAGCAGACACAGTACGGTAGTCCACGGCTGTAGCTACCTCTGTGTCGGCAGTCGCTCGTCCATCCATAAGTATACTAGTATCCATCCATCTCCATTGTTTACCTGAGGTGCCTTTTAGTTGTGCCTATTAAAATATGGAGAACAAAAATGTTGAGGTTCCAAAATTAGGGAAAGATCAAGATCCACTTCCACCTCGTGCTGAAGCTGCTGCCACTAGTCATGGCCGAGACGATGAAATGCCAGCAACGTCGTCTGCCAAGGCCGATGCCCAATGTCATAGTACAGAGCATGTAAAATCCAAAACACCAAATATCAGTAAAAAAAGGACTCTAAAATCTAAAATAAAATTGTCGGAGGAGAAGCGTAAACTTGCCAATATGCCATTTACCCAGGGGCGGAAGTCCGGGAGGCAGCGGAGTCGGCTGCCGCCGGGCTCCTGACCTGCAGAGGGCGCCTCGCAGCGGCGCCACTGACTTTACACAGATTGACATGCGGACGAGCGTCCGCATGTCAATCTGTGGTCTCCCTCCCTGCTGTGTTGGAGGGACACGGAGCGCATAGAGCGTCTCTCCTGTGTCCCTCCCTGGCTCTCTCCCCCGGCCGGTCTAATACAGGAAGTGCCGTTCGTGAGCTCTGATTGGCTCACGAACCGGCACTTCCTGTATTAGACCGGCCGGGGGAGAGAGCCAGGGAGGGACACAGGAGAGACGCTCTATGCGCTCCGTGTCCCTCCAACACAAGGGGGGGGAGCAGGCACTGGGGGCATATACCTGGCACTGGGGGGCATATACCTGGCACTGGGGGGGGGGGAGACCTGGCACTGGGGGGCATATACATGGCACTGTGGGGGAAGACCTGGCACTGGGGGGCATATACCTGGCACTGGGGGGCATATACCTGGCACTGGGGGGAAGATCTGGCACTGGGGGGCATATACCTGGCACTGGGGGGGAAGACCTGGCACTGGGGGGCATATACCTGGCACTGGGGGGCATATACCTGGCACTGTGGGGGAAGACCTGGCACTGGGGGGCATATACCTGGCACTGGGGGGCATATACCTGGCACTGGGGGGGGAGACCTTGCACTGGGGGCATATACCTGGCACTGGGGGGCATGTACCTGGCACTGGGGGGGAAGACCTGGCACTGGGGGGCATATACCTGGCACTGGGGGGCATATACCTGGCACTGTGGAGGAAGACCTGGCACTGGGGGGCATATACCTGGCACTGTGGAGGAAGACCTGGCACTGGGGGGCATATACCTGGCACTGGGGGGCATATACCTGGCACTGGGGGGGAAGACCTGGCACTGGGGCGGGGGGCATATGTGGCACTGGGGAGGGGGGTATATTTGGCACTGGGGGCATATACCTGGCACTGTGGGGGAAGATCTGGCACTGGGGGCATATACCTGGCCCTGTGGGGGAATATCTGGCACTGGGGGCATATACCTGGCACTGGGCGCATACACCTGGCCCTGTGGGGGAATATCTGGCACTGGGGGCATATACCTGGCACTGTGGGGGGAAGATCAGGCACTGGGGGCATATACCTGGCCCTGTGGGGGAATATCTGGCACTGGGGGCATACACCTGGCACTGTGGGGGAAGATCTGGCACTGGGGGCATATACCTGGCCCTGTGGGGGAATATCTGGCACTGGGGGCATATACCTGGCACTGGGCGCATATACCTGGCCCTGTGGGGGAATATCTGGCACTGGGGGCATACACCTGGCACTGTGGGGGAAGATCTGGCACTGGGGGCATATACCTGGCCCTGTGGGGGAATATCTGGCACTGGGGGCATATGCCTGGCACTGTGGAGGAATATCTGGCACTGGGGGCATATAGCTGGCACTGTGGGGGAGTAGGCACTGAGGGGGCATATGTGGCACTGTGGTGGAATATTTGGCACTGGGGGGAGCAGGCACTGAGGGGGCATATGTGGCACTGGGGGGGGGTATATTTGGCACTGGGGGCATGTACCTGGCACTGGAGGCATATAACTGACACTGTGGGGGAATATCTGGCACTGGGGGCATATGTGGCACTGGGAGCACGGCCCTAGCAACAAGCACTACCCCCTAGCAACGAGCATGACACCCAGTGCATGAACCCCCTGGTAACGAGCATGACACCCTGAGCATGAAAACCCCTGGCACCGTGCATGGAACCGCTGGCAACGAGCATGACACCCAGTGCATGAAACCCCTGGCAACGAGCATGACACCCTGAGCATGAAAACCCCTGGCACCGTGCATGGAACCAAGAGCATGAAACCCCTGGCAACGAGCAGGTAATTTAAAAGTAATTAGAAGCCTTACTGTAGAACTTAATGTATAATGGGCATTACGGTGTGTGGCATAATGTATCACGGACATTGCGGTGTGTGTCATAATGTGTCGGGCATTACGGTGTATGGTATACTATATCGCGGGCATTGTGATATGTGGTATAATGTCTCAGGCTCATTGTATGTGCTATAATGTATCAAGGGCATTGCAGTGTGTAGCATAATGTATAACGGGCATTGTGATTCCTGTCATAATGTGTCACAGGCATTACGGTGTGTGGTATAATGTATCAGGGGCATTGCAGTGTGTAGCATAATGTATAACGGGCATTGCGATTCCTGTCATAATGTGTCGGGGGCATTACGGTGTGTGGCATAATGTGTCGGGGGCATTATGGTGTGTGCATATTGTGTCATGTGCATTATTGTGTGTGGCATAATGTCTAAGGGCCACTGCAGTATGTGGCATAATGTATACTGGGCATTACTATAAGGAGGAAAAATTACAAATAATGTAAGGGGCATGAATCAGGATTATTTTTCTTTCCCGTCTGGGCGTGCAGGTTGGAAAACTGGGGTATAACGCAGTCTTTTCCTGCAATGTCACGCCCCTTTATGGTAAGCCACGCCCATCCCAACTAAGCCACACACTCTATACTGCCAATTATGGAGGGGGGGGGGGGGGGGAATAATTTTTTGGCTTGGGGGAGAAAAATTTCTAGTTACGTCACTGAACTGACACATTCCTGTAAGCCGCCACTACAGCGCAAATCCCAGGAGAGTACGCTGGTGCGCGCCTGCTGTGGGAGGTAGGAGAGGAGCTGCTGCTACCGTTGCCCCGCTGCTGTGGGGAAGGGGGGGACGGGATGGATGGACACACGTGCGAGGCGGTGTTTAAGAGCTGGTACCACGCTTGCCTTGGATTCCACTTCCTAATTGCGCTCTGCCTCCGGTAATTGGGGAGGAGAGAAGAGCTTTCTTTCACTACACAAGGTATCCATCTATGCTCCCTTTCTCCCTGTATAAGTGCACTGCCAGTATACTGTATGTATGTTTGTATATATAGATAGAGGAAGGGGTCTGGCACAACCACATAATAGACTAATACATTGGGTGCCCTCACAGCAAAGTAGTTTAGCAAAATAGAGGTGGTGCGGCACTCCAATGATTTGCACACTGACACCAATTGAAGTAGTGCAACGTTTCAATGCCCGTTTAATGAATCTGCATTTTTGTCATATATACAATGACCCCCATTCTGCCTCATCCCGTCCTCCAGACCTCTGTTACTCCATCTGCCCCCCCCCATTTGCCAAGTCCTTCTGCCCGCCCGCGACCATCCCTCCCCATCTTCCTCCCATAATTAATTGTCCTCCCGCAGGGAATACATATGTTTTACCGACAGACGGGATGCCGTCTGTCAGCATCCTGACAGCAGCATCCCGTCCGTCAGAATGCTGGCAGGGGGCGTGCGCAATGAAGGCCCTTGCTTGTTGCGCTCGCAACGCAGTGGTCTCGGTGGTTCCCATCCCACTCTATTGGTGTTGTGGACACCCACGAATGGGAATAAGACCTGTGAGACGGTATTCTGGTGTCGGTATCCTGACCGCTAGGAATCCCGACAGCCAGCAAAATGATTGCCTCCCCTCCCGCAGTATCGATCACATAATAGACTCACTTTCAGCTCCAGGCCCATGTGGACCCTAAACTGGCACTGGTCTGCTGGGATGTATCATTAGCACAAGGTTAAAAATGCAGCCAAACCTCCAAAAATGCAGTTTTCAGAGGTTTGGCGGCTTACTACTTATCCACCAAGCCTAGACCCCAGGGCTTGGATGCGGTGGGCAACACCATCTTTAGATGGGCTTCTATCACATTTCCCATTGGACCCCTCCCAGCACCCCCCAGTGGGGCGCATCAGCCCACGCATGCACAGATAGGACTCCGGATCATACACCGGGAAGTTCTACTGTATCATGGCAAAGAATAGCTCTCACCGCAAGAGCTGTCCTTTGGAAATTTCTTCATGCATACGCCATTATGCTTGCAAAGAATGGCAGGATATATATATAAATATATATATATATATATATATAGCCTGCAGGATCAATATTGGTGTGTGGTGTGTGTGTATATATATATATATATATATATATATAATTTTATTTTTTTACCTCTATATAGGGGGGCACCTGTATTTATATTGCCTCCGGGCGTCTAGGACGAACTTACGCCACTGCATTTACCACACGGAGTGGCAAGGAACGGCTGAGGCCCTGGCCTATGTTCATGGCTAGTGGTTCAGCTTCACATGAGGATGGAAGCACTCAGCCTCTCGCTAGAAAAATGAAAAGACTCAAGCTGGCAAAAGCACCGCAAAGAACTGTGCGTTCTTCGAAATCCCAAATCCACAAGGAGAGTCCAATTGTGTCGGTTGCGATGCCTGACCTTCCCAACACTGGACGTGAAGAGCATGCGCCTTCCACCATTTGCACGCCCCCTGCAAGTGCTGGAAGGAGCACCCGCAGTCCAGTTCCTGATAGTCAGATTGAAGATGTCAGTGTTGAAGTACACCAGGATGAGGAGGATATGGGTGTTGCTGGCGCTGGGGAGGAAATTGACAAGGAGGATTCTGATGGTGAGGTGGTTTGTTTAAGTCAGGCACCCGGGGAGACACCTGTTGTCCGTGGGAGGAATATGGCCGTTGACATGCCTGGTGAAAATACCCAAAAAATCAGCTCTTCGGTGTGGAAGTATTTCAACAGAAATGCGGACAACATTTGTCAAGCCGTGTGTTGCCTTTGTCAAGCTGTAATAAGTAGGGGTAAGGACGTTAACCACCTCGGAACATCCTCCCTTATACGTCACCTGCAGCGCATTCATAATAAGTCAGTGACAAGTTCAAAAACTTTGGGCGACAGCGGAAGCAGTCCACTGACCAGTAAATCCCTTCCTCTTGTAACCAAGCTCACGCAAACCACCCCACCAACTCCCTCAGTGTCAATTTCCTCCTTCCCCAGGAATGCCAATAGTCCTGCAGGCCATGTCACTGGCAATTCTGACGATTCCTCTCCTGCCTGGGATTCCTCCGATGCATCCTTGCGTGTAACGCCTACTGCTGCTGGCGCTGCTGTTGTTGCTGCTGGGAGTCGATGGTCATCCCAGAGGGGAAATCGTAAGACCACTTTTACTACTTCCACCAAGCAATTGACTGTCCAACAGTCCTTTGCGAGGAAGATGAAATATCACAGCAGTCATCCTGCTGCAAAGCGGATAACTGAGGCCTTGGCATCCTGGGTGGTGAGAAACGTGGTTCCGGTATCCATCATTACTGCAGAGCCAACTAGAGACTTGTTGGAGGTACTGTGTCCTCGGTACCAAATACCATCTAGGTTCCATTTCTCTAGGCAGGCGATACCGAAAATGTACACAGACCTCAGAAAAAGAGTCACCAGTGTCCTAAAAAATGCAGCTGTACCCAATGTCCACTTAACCACGGACATGTGGACAAGTGGAGCAGGGCAGGGTCAGGACTATATGACTGTGACAGCCCACTGGGTAGATGTATGGACTCCCGCCGAAAGAACAGCAGCGGCGGCACCAGTAGCAGCATCTCGCAAACGCCAACTCTTTCCTAGGCAGGCTACGCTTTGTATCACCGGTTTCCAGAATACGCACACAGCTGAAAACCTCTTACGGCAACTGAGGAAGATCATCGCGGAATGGCTTACCCCAATTGGACTCTCCTGTGGATTTGTGGCATCGGACAACGCCAGCAATATTGTGTGTGCATTAAATCTGGGCAAATTCCAGCACGTCCCATGTTTTGCACATACCTTGAATTTGGTGGTGCAGAATTTTTTAAAAAATGACAGGGGCGTGCAAGAGATGCTGTCGGTGGCCAGAAGAATTGCGGGACACTTTCGGCGTACAGGCACCACGTACAGAAGACTGGAGCAACACGAAAAACGCCTGAACCTGCCCTGCCATCATCTGAAGCAAGAAGTGGTAACGAGGTGGAATTCAACCCTATATATGCTTCAGAGGTTGGAGGAGCAGCAAAAGGCCATTCAAGCCTATACAATTCAGCACGATATAGGAGGTGGAATGCACCTGTCTCAAGCGCAGTGGAGAATGATTTCAACGTTGTGCAAGGTTCTGCTGCCCTTTGAACTTGCCACACGTGAAGTCAGTTCAGACACTGCCAGCCTGAGTCAGGTCATTCCCCTCATCAGGCTTTTGCAGAAGAAGCTGGAGACATTGAAGGAGGAGCTAACACGGAGCGATTCCGCTAGGCATGTGGGACTTGTGGATGGAGCCCTTAATTCGCTTAACAAGGATTCACGGGTGGTCAATCTGTTGAAATCAGAGCACTACATTTTGGCCACCGTGCTCGATCCTAGATTTAAAACCTACCTTGGATCTCTCTTTCCGGCAGACACAAGTCTGCTGGGGTTCAAAGACCTGCTGGTGAGAAAATTGTCAAGTCAAGCGGAACGCGACCTGTCAACATCTCCTCCTTCACATTCGCCCGCAACTGGGGGTGCGAGGAAAAGGCTCAGAATTCCGAGCCCACCCGCTGGCGGTGATGCAGGGCAGTCTGGAGCGACTGCTGATGCTGACATCTGGTCCGGACTGAAGGACCTGTCAACGATTACGGACATGTCGTCTACTGTCACTGCATATGATTCTCTCCCCATTGAAAGAATGGTGGAGGATTATATGAGTGACCGCATCCAAGTAGGCACGTCACACAGTCCGTACTTATACTGGCAGGAAAAAGAGGCAATTTGGAGGCCCTTGCACAAACTGGCTTTATTCTACCTAAGTTGCCCTCCCACAAGTGTGTACTCCGAAAGAGTGTTTAGTGCCGCCGCTCACCGTGTCAGCAATCGGCGTACGAGGTTACTTCCAGAAAATGTGGAGAAGATGATGTTCATTAAAATGAATTATAATCAATTCCTCCGTGGAGACATTGACCAGCAGCAATTGCCTCCACAAAGTACACAGGGAGCTGAGATGGTGGATTCCATTGGGGACGAATTGATAATCTGTGAGGAGGGGGATGTACACGGTGATATATCGGAGGATGATGATGAGGTGGACATCTTGCCTCTGTAGAGCCAGTTTGTGCAAGGAGAGATTAATTGCTTCTTTTTTGGTGGGGGTCCAAACCAACCCGTCATTTCAGTCACAGTCGTGTGGCAGACCCTGTTACTGAAATGATGGGTTGGTTAAAGTGTGCATGTCCTGTTTATACAACATAAGGGTGGGTGGGAGGGCCCAAGGACAATTCCATCTTGCACCTCTTTTTTCTTTAATTTTTCTTTGCGTCATGTGCTGTTTGGGGAGTGTTTTTTGGAAGGGCCATCCTGCGTGACTCTGCAGTGCCACTCCTAGATGGGCCAGGTGTTTGTGTCGGCCACTAGGGTCGCTTATCTTACTCACACAGCTACCTCATTGCGCCTCTTTTTTTCTTTGCGTCATGTGCTGTTTGGGGAGTGTTTTTTGGAAGGGCCATCCTGCGTGACACTGCAGTGCCACTCCTAGATGGGCTAGGTGTTTGTGTCGGCCACTAGGGTCGCTTAGCTTACTCACACAGCTACCTCATTGCGCCTCTTTTTTTCTTTGCGTCATGTGCTGTTTGGGGAGTGTTTTTTGGAAGGGCCATCCTGCGTGACACTGCAGTGCCACTCCTAGATGGGCCCGGTGTTTGTGTCGGCCACTAGGGTCGCTTATCTTACTCACACAGCTACCTCATTGCGCCTCTTTTTTTCTTTGCGTCATGTGCTGTTTGGGGAGTGTTTTTTGGAAGGGCCATCCTGCGTGACACTGCAGTGCCACTCCTAGATGGGCCCGGTGTTTGTGTCGGCCACTAGGGTCGCTTATCTTACTCACACAGCTACCTCATTGCGCCTCTTTTTTTCTTTGCGTCATGTGCTGTTTGGGGAGTGTTTTTTGGAAGGGCCATCCTGCGTGACACTGCAGTTCCACTCCTAGATGGGCCAGGTGTTTGTGTCGGCCACTAGGGTCGCTTAGCTTACTCACACAGCTACCTCATTGCGCCTCTTTTTTTCTTTGCGTCATGTGCTGTTTGGGGAGTGTTTTTTGGAAGGGCCATCCTGCGTGACACTGCAGTGACACTCCTAGATGGGCCCGGTGTTTGTGTCGGCCACTAGGGTCGCTTATCTTACTCACACAGCTACCTCATTGCGCCTCTTTTTTTCTTTGCGTCATGTGCTGTTTGGGGAGTGTTTTTTGGAAGGGCCATCCTGCGTGACACTGCAGTGCCACTCCTAGATGGGCCCGGTGTTTGTGTCGGCCACTAGGGTCGCTTAGCTTAGTCATCCAGCGACCTCGGTGCAAATTTTAGGACTAAAAATAATATTGTGAGGTGTGAGGTATTCAGAATAGACTGAAAATGAGTGGAAATTATGGTTTTTGAGGTTAATAATACTTTGGGATCAAAATGACCCCCAAATTCTATGATTTAAGCTGTTTTTTAGTGTTTTTTGAAAAAAACACCCGAATCCAAAACACACCCGAATCCGACAAAAAAAATTCGGTGAGGTTTTGCTAAAAAGCGGTCGAACCCAAAACACGGCCGCGGAACCGAACCCAAAACCAAAACACAAAACCCGAAAAATTTCAAGTGCACATCTCTAATTGCGATAAGACATCTCTGTGCAGTTTCTGAGTAACTCGAGACTTACTCGGCATCTGCGATCAGTTCAGTGCTTGTCGTTCCTGGTTTGACGTCACAAACACACCCAGCGTTCGCCCAGACACTCCTCCGTTTCTCCAGCCACTCCCGCGTTTTTCCCAGAAACGGTAGCGTTTTTTCGCACACACCCATAAAACGGCCTGTTTCCGCCCAGAAACACCCACTTCCTGTCAATCACATTACGATCACCAGAACGAAGAAAAAACCATGAGTAAAATTCCTAACTGCATAGCAAATTTACTTGGCGCAGTCGCAGTGCGGACATTGCGCATGCGCACTAAGCGGAAAATCGCTGCGATGCGAAGAAATTTACCGAGCGAACAACTCGGAATGACCCCCAAAGTTGGCACTTTGTGTTGGAACATTTGTCTGGGAAATGTTTAGCATGTATACTGCTTGCTTTCTCTTGCAAAACAACAGTAAAGGGGAAAAAATGACACTGAGTACTGGAGCAGGCCCTTCTTTCACGTAGCTATTGTTGCCATGGCAACCACTTCCCTTGTCTACATGTGTTAAGAAGATCTAACTCATTTGAATTCTGACTTTCTATCATCATAACAGTTCCATCTTAACTGATACTGCATTGTGGCAAATAAAACAAGTAAAAACATAATCTGCAAAATATAAGTTGACAATAAGACATATTTAATAATATATTCAATAAAAGAAAATTCAGATAGTATTCATGTTTCTCAAATCTCCATTGCCAGAGGCCAAATGTAAAATAAAACTTACATTTTCGGTTTGTCCTTGGATTTTAAACAATGCAGTGATAAGGAAAATGCAGCTTACAGAGATAATTATTTACTAGATCCTAAGGCATTACTCCTTGTGTAGTTAACCAGGAACTGGGGTAGGAGACAGGAAAATAGAGGTTTTCTCAAAAGACCATTCAAAAACAGGTTTTATATGTAATTGTTAAAGTAAAATAGGTCACAAACCCCTTTGGACAGCAGTAAGATGACAACTTTATAGCTAACAATATAGGCATGCCTCTAGTCTGGACTATTGAAATTTGCTCTGAGCCCACCATGTTCGGGGCTCCCATAACTTTGGATCAACCCCCAAAATAATTAAAAAGTTACAAGAATCTAAATGTGTCTTAATCATTGGTGATTTATGAGAAATTAAACATTGTTAATTAAATATTTAGGGCCTGATGATGAGTTAGCCTGTTTACGGACTGTTGAGGAAATGTATCAAACCTTTTAAGAGTGACCTGGACAAGAAGAGACATTACCTATAGCAACCATTCAGCTTATAGCTAGCAATTATCAAGAAATTTAATAAAATGATAGGTTGAAGCGGATTGGTTGAGGTGGGCAATGTCTCCACTCTTTTGCAGGTTTAATAGATTTTATACAAAATAGACCAACTCTAATAATAGTAACCACATATAATAGTACCAGCCTATACTTGGCGCAATGTCACACCTGAAAACAGGTATATTTATGCTTTCTGCTAAATCAGATAGGCCGCAGTGAACTTTGCCTACATAAGAAGGCACCACTACCCCAGTGGTGAATTTCCCATTAGGCACGTGAATTTCCCATTGGGCACTTGTTTGGGGGCGGCACTTGGATGCTTGTGTTGGTACTTCCATCCCAAAAAGTACCAGTAACTGCTCCATATTTCTACTTTACTATACCATATACAATCTTGAATAGAGTGTACATGGGTAGGATATGCACATACTGCCCCTGTAAGCTGTCCTGTTTAGTTAATATGTATACACATACTGTAATAAAAAATAAAGATATGTCATAGTGGCTTTTTTAATTATTATATTAAATTGGCATCATCACATGAGGGCTTATAACCAATCAATTAAAATAATAAAATTAGGTGTGTGTGTGTGGGGAAGGGGGGGGGGGGGGAGGGGGGAGGGGGGATATTACTGTTTTGTGCCTAGGGACGCCCTTAGCCCTAAATCCGCCTCTGAGTTACCCTCTTCTGTGGCATGTGTACAACTCTGCATCGCCCATATTTGCACATGATTGCTTTTAGAGCATGTGCAGTATGTAATCAGGCAAGATACAGGAGAAAATCGATTAAAAACTATAAACTATTGTCCAGCGCTAATATACTGTATGTGCAATTAAATAATCTGTATTATAATCTTACAGCTGCTGCAATCACTAGATGATCAGTGCATGTCAGTCCACTACAAGAAAACACAATATACTACAATATGGACCAGCACTAATAATAGTAACCACACCACTACGGTTGAGTAAATCCAGGACTCAGTAAATAAATTCATACAACATTTATTTATATAAATAAGTAATGTAACAATCACAGTAAAATGTAACAACACATTTAAATATAATTAAAGTAAAAATATTTTAGCCCCTTTGAAAGCACAATTTTATGTGGAATTGATGGTGCGGTGCCACAGCTATCCAGTTTTTACAAAATATCCTGGTGATGGTGAATTTATAGGTCCCAAGCACAGTGAATGTGAGCTCACTCGAATCACTATCTGCCTATGCTATTTAGGCAGTCCGCTGGGCCAGTCACTCATAGGGTATTCGATACCTGCCACTAGCTGATCTAGTAGGAAACATAAAATTGTTTTCAGGTGTAACATTGCACTAACTTTGCACCAAGTATAGGCTGGTGCAAGTGTGTATCGCTAAATAGTAACGAATATCAAACCAAATATATGAATGGGGACAGGTGCACCGAAAAGATGCATTGAACTCTGCATTGCATTATTTTCATGCAAGCAATGCTCCAGCAATTATAACCAATTGAGGTTTAAGTTGATTGGAATGCTCACAGCCCTGTAACATTGTGGTGGCCTGTGATTCAGCAATTAAAATCCACAAGCTGTACCACCTTCAAACATAGAAGAAAGTTGTGCAAAAAGGAGAGACTAAGTGGGTCATTCTGACCCCCGATCGCTTGCTGCAGTTTCTCACAGCGCAGCGATCGGGTCGGAACTGTGCATGCGCCGGCGCCGCAGTGCGCCGGCGCACGCCATGCCATGCCATCCAAGGCAGAGGCGGTCGCTGGGTGGGAGGGGGCTACACAGTGGCGTTAAGCCACCGTTTAGGGGGTGCGGTCCGGCCAACGCAGGCGTGGCTGGACCGTTTGGGGGACGGGCCGCGGTGGCTGCGTGACGTCACACGCCGCCGCTGCGAGATGGGTAGCGACGAGTAGCTCCCGGCCAGCACACTAAAGCTGCGCTGGTCGGGAGCTACTCTTGAAGTGCAAAGGCATCGCCGCTGTGTGATGCCTTTGCACTTCTGCAGTAGGGGCCAGCACTGACATGCGGGGCGGACTAGCCCTGTGCTGGGCGTCCCCCCGCATGTCAGTGTGAATGATCGTAGCTGTGCTATATTTAGCACAGCTACGATCAACTCGGAATGACCCCCTAAACCTGGCGCCAATACGTCTTTTACTGTTACACCAGTATAAGTTTAGTATACAGCAGTGGTTCCCAAACTTTTTTGAATCATGGCGCCCTAGAGTATCAGAATTGCTTCACGGCACCCCTAGGCCAAAAGTTTCTTATTGAGAATTTTAGTAAACAATAAGTAAATTATGTTTAATGTGTCACCCTTAGTTCTTTAGAGTGGTGTGGGACAATATTATCTTCTGTTTGTCCTCATATTTTATAACTGGCAGTCACAAGCACTGGTTTTGTCTATTACTTTGACCAAAAATAGTTTGAATTGGTCCTGGACCACCAATCCAA
The DNA here is from genome assembly GCF_028390025.1 of Pseudophryne corroboree. Taxonomy (NCBI): domain Eukaryota; kingdom Metazoa; phylum Chordata; class Amphibia; order Anura; family Myobatrachidae; genus Pseudophryne; species Pseudophryne corroboree. The sequence continues at coordinate 335,257,322 of NC_086451.1, read as the reverse complement.
GGCACCCCTGCTAGTGTCCTGAGGCACCCCAGGGTGCCTAGGCACACAGTTTGGGAACCACTGGTATACAGTAAGTCACAGTGAACAGTGTTCTTAACTATGTATGGCCACTCCCTTATATAATAGGTGGCAGCTGGTGATCAGTGGCGTGCAATGGTAAGTTACACTGGAGAGAGTAAGTTTTGTAAATGTAGATCTCCAGCGCCTACTAATGGTATAGTTTAAAGTGCAAAAAGTGAAATAAACAGAAAAATAAAACAAGGCTTATCTTAAGGCTTTTTCTTTCAGACCATTTATGGCTTTTTCTTCAGACCATTCATTGGTCCATTCAATTGGGTATCATAGGAGAGGGATAAAAGCAGAATATAATAAAACCATTGTGTGTATTTCATGTACCATGTGTAAATCCTTACTCAAAACAATTTCACAAGTGTTATTTACAGAGTACTCAACTTCTGGTTTCTACACCTTTTAGAGTAAGATACTTCCACTTAGGTTTATATAAAAGAGTATTTTAATAGAATATATGACATAATATATAAGAGCAAAAAACAGAGAACTTTTTTAAAATGTAAAATCACCATACAAAGGTTAGTAGCACACATACATTAAGTTAGTGCTATAAAAGCTTATCTGTCCAATGTTGTAATCAGGAAGCATCTGGGTAAAGCAGTTCTGTCCAACGCATTCGTCTAAGATGTAGACTTCATCAAGGGATGTTTCCAAATAGCACCTGTATGTGCCGGTTGATGACGCTCTCCAGCTGCTCCAGCCGTAGAAGAAAGCTGTGTCTGTTATTTTGAATCCTTCTTACCAGTTGCTGCAAAGACTTGTTATCATCAAGATAAATGTACCAAGTAGTAGGGCAGTCTTAACAGCATTGTAGACCCTGGACAAAGCAATATAGTGAGGCACCTATTCACCCATTCACGGGGATAAATGAAAAAAAAATGCTTCCTGTGCCTAGCGTGTCTCCCCACATGCTTTCATACAGTGAATGGCTGTCAGCACTCTGATTGCTCCAGCCATCCACCAATCAGCATGCTGACAGCTATTTACTGCCTGACTGCTGGCTCGGTAGCAGTTAGGGAATGCTGCCTGGCTGCTCTGATCGTGTGTAATTAACAATCAGGGCCACATACTCCTGCTCTAAGGCCTCTAGATTTGTGGGGCCCTGAGCAACTGTCCGTTGTGCCTATATTTAAACATGGCCCTGCCAGGTGGTTTAAAAGTGTATCTGGTAAGTTATACAGCTAATGTGACATAGTTAAAAGGAAAGCCATATACAGCTGTTTGAGAAAAATGATGAACCATTGAAAGAAGGGGCACAAAACCAGTTGCCATCTTGGAATTGCTGAAGCCTCCATTTTAGGAGTAGAAGCTTTTGTATGCACAGAGTTTTTGCAAAAGAGTTTAGGACTTGACATTTTATGAAATGCTGATATTGCCCAGCCAGCCCGTGAAAGATCCCTGCAAGGAGAGGTGGGAGGAGGACGAGGAATGAACTTGAATTAGGCAAAATGCATCTGCAATTTTAAAATTATGAAGAATTCCTGCAAGGTCCTTTACAGGTGTTATTTATTTGCCTTGTTGTACTTGACGCTAACATTTTGTATAATTGAGACATTAGAAACAGACATGTAAATATTAAAAGCAATGCAGCCAAATAAAAAAGAGAGGGAACTGCCAACCCCTCATGCAAAGGGGGTAATTCAGAGTTGATTGCAGCAGCAATTTTGATAGCAGTTGGGCAAAACCATGGCCCTCATTCCGAGTTGTTCGCTCGTTGCCGAATTTCGCTATATTGCGATTAGTCGCTTACTGCGCATGCGCAATGTTCGCAGAGCGCATGCGCTTAGTTATTTTACTCAAAAGTTAGGTATTTTACTCACGGCATTACGAGGATTTTTCTTCGTTCTGGTGATTGGAGTGTGATTGACAGGAAGTGGGTGTTTCTGGGCGGAAACTGGCCGTTTTATGGGTGTGTGTGAAAAAACGCTGCCGTTTCTGGGAAAAACGCGGGAGTGGCTGGAGAAACAGGGGAGTGCCTGGGCGAACGCTGGGTGTGTTTGTGACTTCAAACCAGGAACGAAATTGACTGAACTGATCGCAGTGGCAGAGTAAGTGTCGAGCTACTCAGAAATTGCTAAGAAATTTCTATTCGCAATTTTGCGAATCTTTCGTTCGCAATTCTGCTATGCTAAGATACACTCCCAGAGGGTGGCGGCTTAGCCTGTGCAATGCTGCTAAAAGCAGCTAGCGAGCGAACAACTCGGAATGAGGGCCCATGTGTACTGCAGGGGAGGCAGATATAACATGTGCAGAGAGAGTTAGATTTGGGTGGGTTATGTTGTTTCTGTGCAGGGTAAATACTGCTTTATGTTTACACTGCAATTTATATTTCAGTTTGAGCACACCCCACCCAAATCTAACTTCCGCTTTGCACATGTTATATCTGCCCACAGCTACTGTGTCATAAGTATATGCTTTATCCTTTATATTATGTTAATCATTTTGGGGGGTAAAAACAGTTTTAAATGTGTGTCGAAGGCACAGCTCTCTGTGCCTCCCAATTCCAATGGGAAAGCTGGGGGGGCGGGGCCAAGCATTGGGCAGTAAAAAAAGCCTTGGAAGCGGCACCTACTAGAAGTGCCTCTTTGACAGGGGTGTGCTTTCAGCTCATATGAAAGCATGGCCCCTGTCACTGAGGCTGATATGATTAGGCAGTGGGCAGGACCAGTCCAGCCGAGCAGCAAAGCTGTGCTCGGCAGCAGGGGCAGATCGGCCTGGAGGGATGCCAGAACGGTCTGCACTCAGCTGGTCCCATTGTCTGATCTGGGGCTGTCCTTCAACAAAGCACCCCCGGGCAGATTCCCGCGAGCATTAGCCACCCCCCACCCCACCAAGCTTACACCAGCGGCAGCCGATAGTGCCCCCCCTCCGCCACTGGAGCTTACTGCCACTGCATATGAAGGGAGGGCAGGCCTGCAGCGGAGGTCATGCCCTTCCCAGGGGCGACTGTCACAAAGCCACAGGGAGCTTGCACAGCCACGCCAGCGTGCACAGGGGAATGTCTGGTGGCTGCAGCTCAAAAACTTTGGCAGTCACCAGTGCTGAGGAGGGCACTGCTGTGGGCAGCCAGGCATGGAACATAAACATGGAGCCTTATCATGTACTGCCCCCACACCCAACCTGATCACAGGCCATGTCCACCCCTCTGTCCAAGCTACCCTGGACCATGCAGGGAATAGACTGGTGTGAGCTTTCAGAGGAGCGGGACCCATCACGTCCACTCTGTCCGTCCATCTGTGTGAGCCTGCTATAAGCATAGAGGGAGCAATGGTGGCTGGGACCCGGGAGCTATCCATTTTCAGCTTATTCTAACTTTGCCGAGTCCCTTCAACTCCCATACTGCCCACTTCTTGCCACCACTACTCCCATCCTGCCCCCTTTCTATTACTCCCTGCCTGACCCCCTACTCTGCATTAGTCTTACTCCAATCCTGTCCCCCACTTTCCACTACTACTTCCATTCTGCCACTTGCTCTCCACCACTACTACTCTCCAGTCTCCCCCTATTCCTCCTCTCTCTCTCTTATCTCCCCCTATTCCTCCCATCTCCATATTTCTCCTCTCTCTCCTATCTCCCCTTGTTCCACCTCTCTCTCTCTACCATAAATGTATAAAAATGTAAAATATATTAGCCGCCTGCTTATCACAAGTTTGATGAGCAGGCAGGCCGCGGGCAATGGTGGCAGCATCAGATTGAGATGCAGATTAGCGGCTGGGGGCTGGGCGGTTGATGGCAGTGATTTTGTAGGTCATTGGCAGGGGTGACGCCCATTAGCGGTGGCAGTAGCAAGCATTGGCCCGGCAGTGGTTGGAGACATTGATGGGACTCGACGGACATTATGGCTGCCTCACCAGCCAATGACCTCACCGCACGCCACTGATAGAGTGGTAATAGAACCTGTGGCGAGCCCGCTGCGTTTCGAGTGCAGCAAGCCCGCAAGGGGCTTGTTGAGCTTGCCCCGGCTAGAATTCTGATTCTGGGATACCGGTGTTGGTATGCTGACTGCCAGTCACGCATACCACTCCCATATATATATGTTACACTAGCCTGCACAGGACTATGGTGTAAACCTACCCTTGATACACACACTCCCTCCAACTGTCGACCCATCTCTCTCCTTCCTTTTGCCTCCAAATTTTTTGAGCGTATTGTCTATAACCGCCTGACTGCCTTTCTTTCCTTCCGCTCACTTCTTGACCCATTCCAGTCAGGCTTCCATCCTCTCTATTCCACTGAAACTTCCCTCACAAAAGTTTGCAATGATCTCTTATCTACTAAATCCAAGGGTCACTACTCTTTGCTTATTCTTCTTGACCTCTCTGCTGCTTTTGACACTGTGGACCAACCTCTACTTCTGCAAATCCTTCACTCCCTTGGTCTGCGTGATACTGCCCTCTCCTTGGCTGTCCTCCTGCCTCTCTGACCATTCCTTCTCTGTCTCCTCTCATGGCTCCACCTCGCCCCCACTTCCACTAACTGTAGGGTTCCCCCAAGGCTCTGTACTTGGTCCTCTCCTTTCCCTCTCTATACATCCTCCTTAGGAGATCTCATTAGCTCTTTTGACTTACAATATCGTCTCTATGCTGATGATACTCAAATCTACCTTTCCTCCCCTGACCTCTCTCCTGCTCGTCTCACTCGTGTATCCAACTGTCTCTCTGCTATCTCTTCCAGGATGTCTCAGCGCATTCTTAAACTTAACATGTCTAAGACTGAGCATCTTCCCACCATCCCGCCCAACCTCACCTCCCACAATTTCACTATGTATAGATGGCACTACTATCTCCTCTAGCCCCCAAGTGCGCTGTCTTGGAGTAATCCTTGACTCCTCCCTCTCCTTCAAACCACACATTCAGCACCTATAACAAACCTGTCATTTTCATCTCATAAATATTTCCAGGATCAGACCCTTTCTCACCCAGGATGCCACTAATACCCTTATCCACTGACTGGTCATCTCCAGACTGGACTACTGTAATCTCCTCATGACTGGCATCCCTAACACATACATCTCTCCACACCAATCTATCCTCAATGCTGCTGCCCGGATAATTTTCCTCACCAAAACGCACTACATCCACCTCACCTCTCTTACTAGCCCTTCACTGGCTCCCCTTCCCCTTCAGAAACCATTTCAAGTTTCTCACACTCACAAAGCCCTCACTCACTCCTCTCCCAGTTACATCTCTGACCTTATCTACCTTTACACTCCCGCCCATCCTCTTCGCTCTGCTAATGCACGCCACCTCTCCTCTGATTACCTCCTCCCATTCCTACCTCCAAGATTTTGCACGCGCTGCTTCCTTTTTCTGGAATTCTCTACCTCTTCCCCTCAGACTCTCCACCTCTCTACAAAACTTCAAGCGGGATCTCAAGACACACTTCTTCACCAAACCCAGCCATCTCTCATCCTAAGCCTTCTGTAGCCCATGCTTACTTTCTGCCCCATCTGTGTCACCCCTGTCTGTGTGCCCCTCCCCTTTAGAATGTAAGCTCTCCCGAGCAGGGTCCTCTTCCCTCATGTGCTTTTACGTCTCTTTCTTAACTTATCTTCTTTTCAATACTCTCTTTGATGTCACCAAATCCTTCGGTTTTCTGCCACTCTGATACTTATTTCAGTGCTGTTTACTGACGCAGCTATGTTTATATACCCTGTACTTGTCCTATATTGTATTGAACTGTAAGTCACCGTCTTCATGTTTTGCTTATTTGTTTACTCTGTAATTGGGCGCTGCGGATCCCATGTGGCACCATATAAATAAAGGATAATAATAATTTTAATATCTTCGACAGTGCATTGCTGTTATTAATCTGGTAAATTATTATTATTTTTTAAAATATTTTTTTATTAGGCAGATGAGATACAAACAGGAACAGACAATAGTATTGTATCAGGTTATACGTACAGAGTCATAAGTACATGTTAAACATCCCCTTGGGGGTGATCAAGAACGGACATAGACAAAGTAGTGTGAGCCTGATTTCTATCTAGACAAAACTTATACTCATCAATTTTTTAAAGATATTATGAGACAATATAAGAATGAAAAGAGCAGCAGAGGGAGAAAAAGAAGAGGGAAGAAACAGAGACACACGGTCAGAAACCAGGGGTGGGGAAGAAAAGTATGAATGGTGAGGGGTAGGGTGACTCGGCCGGCCCCGTCCAGAGGAAAGAAGCCGAAAAAGAAAACGGTATGTGAGAATGTACATTGTTTGGAGCTTACGATAGGGCCAAGCCCCATTAGCAAAAAGGGGGAGAGGTCTTAAAAAAGGACGTCCATGGTTCCCAGGTCCTAAGAAAGGCCTCCGAAGAGCCCTTCAAGATACTAGTGATATGTTCCATAGTATAGATGTGCCATATTTTCCCCACAATTTCTCCCTGAGTAGGAGCCTCTGTGGATTTCCAAGTCGATGCAATGGCACATCTAACTGCCAGGACCATATGGGTGAATAATTTAGTCTGACATCGCGAGGCCCCAGTGATTGATACAGAGAGAAGGAAGTGCTTGGAATAAAAGGGGATGATGATCTCCAGGATCGAACTGAAAAGAGATCCCAATTCCCTCCAGAGAGGGAGGAGTCTAGGGCATTCCCACCAAATATGCAAGAACGTACCATCCATTGTTTTACATCTCCAACAGAGTGGAGAAGTGTCTGGAAACATCTTGGCAAGTCGGGTGGGAACATAATACCATCTATAGAAGAGCTTGTATGCATTTTCCTTCGCTCGCACACAAATAGAGCTCGATGCTAAACTAGTGTAGATATCTGTCCACTCCTCAGAGTCAAATATTTCTCCCAGATCCGATTCCCACACCCTTTCATAAGGCTCCTTATCTAATTGCCCTGGGGGAACCAGTGATCTATAGATAGTGGAAATAAGTCCCTTAGTCGAGTTCGTGCGCGTTGCATGAGCTTCCAAAGAAGTTAACGGCCTATGATTAATCTGTGTAAGAAGCGTGGAGTGGAAATGACGAATTTGCAGGTATTGGAAGAAGAGTGAATGAGGCAGCGCATATTTAGATTGTAATTCTGCAAAGGTTGGGAACACTGAGTCTGAGGTCAGATCATTTAGTAACATGATCCCCTCCCCTCGCCAATGGGGCAAGGCATTAGGGTGACGGCCTGGATGAAACAAAGGATTATCAAATATCAGGACCAGAGGACTAGGGGGCGGTGCCAACTGGAATTTACGATTAGCCAAATCCCAGACGTCTAGGGAGTGAGATACTACTGGATGTGATTTGACGGAGCGGGGGCGTGTCGAATAGGGAAGCCACAATAAAGAGGAAAGATAGTTCAAATTAAGAGAGTCGGCCTCTATTGAGACCCATACCCTCTCTACTTTTGGAGTATTCCATAGAGTACATTGTGCTAGGGTGGCCGCTATATAATAGGCCTTGAAGTCTGGGACTCCTAGGCTGCCCTCCGAGGTGTGTTTTTGTAGTATAACGCGTTTCACTCTGGGCTTCTTTTTGGACCAGATGAATTGGGATGAGGCGTGTTGGAGGTTTTTAAAGACATAAGGCGGCACTCGAACAGGGAGAGTTTGAAACAAATAGAGGAGTCTGGGCAACAGGTTCATTTTAACGGCGTTGATACGACCGACCCAAGAGATATACTTGCTACCCCAGTTTTCAAGGTCTTTTTGAAGTCGGGCGATCAGGTTTGGGAAATTGGCCTGAAAAAGGTGAGAGTAATTTTTAGTTATAGCAACTCCCAGGTACGTAAGTTTCTTTGCATTCCAGCGAAAATTGAACCTGTGTGTTAAATTATCTTTCATATTTTGCGGGATGTAAAAGTCTAAGACCTCAGTCTTATCAGTATTAATTTTATAGCCAGAGTGTGCACCAAACTCCTCTATTTCACGAAAAATATGGGGCAATGAATGTACAGGGTCAGAGATCGTAAGCAACACATCGTCTTCATATAATGCGATTTTGTGTTCAACAGCACCCACCTTTATCCCTCTATGCACCCACCTTTATCCCTAATGAGTGGATTGGCTCGAATCCGCGCAGCAAGGGGTTCTATAGTTAGAGCGAATATCAAAGGAGAGAGCGGACAGCCTTGCCGCGTGCCATTAGCTATCCGAAAAGGAGAAGACATCACTCCATTGGCAAGTACAGCCGCCCTGGGGCATATAATGCTGTCACTCCCTGAAAAAAGCGGCCCGAAATCCCCACCTGTTGTATCGTGTGGATCATAAACGGCCATTGAATCCGATCGAAAGCCTTTTCGGCGTCTAAACCTAGGACCATAGCCAGCTGTTTTAGTTTGTGTATTTCGTGTATCAGATCCACCGTTCTTCGCGTGTTATCTGAGGCTTGGCGCCCATGTATAAAACCGACTTGATCAGGATGGATCAGTTGAGGGAGCAAGGGCCCCAGCCTATTAGCCAGTAATTTTGCGTAGATCTTAATGTCAACATTTAAGAGTGATATGGGCCTATAATTAGTAACCAGCTCAAGATCTCGACCGGGTTTAGGGATCACAAGTATACTTGCCAAAGAAGTCAAGACATCAAAAGAAGCAATATATCGTTAAAAAATTTTGAGAGAAAGGGAGTAAGTTCAGTCGCACACTTTTTATAGTATATAGGGGAAAAACCATCCGGGCCTGGGGCAGCTGACACTTTAAGATTCTTAATGGCATTTAAAATTTCTATATCCGTAAAGTCAGCGTTTAGGTCCAAGAGGTGCTGGTCAGAAACACGAGGGAGTATAATATTAGTGAAAAAAGAGGAAAGAGAAGGAGTATCCCGTATGTTGTTTTGGGGTGTGGTAGTAGGGAGATTATAAAGTGTTTCATAGTAGGTTTGAAATTCCCGAACAATTGTCACTGGGTCATATGTGACGGCCACTGTGTGAAGAGACCTCAATTTATTGATTAAATTCGAGGCCTTTTTTCCCCAAAGTTTATTAGTTAAAACAGAATCAGCTTTGTCTGCCTATTTCTGTTGCAGCCCTCGTAGAATAAAGGCCGATCTACGGGACAATATAGTGTTGAGTCTGCCTCTTAGTGTGTTTATTTGAGAAAGTAAGGTAGAGGAGGGGTGTAATTGATGTTCGAGCAATAGAGACGATATTTCAGTTTCTAGAGAAGAAATGTCACTTTGGATCTGCTTTCGACGATGAGAAGCTGCGCTAATGAGCTTAACTCGAATCCTGGCTTTATGAGCCTCTCAAACAATACTATTAGCTATCTCATCAGATACATTGATCTCAAAGTATTCCGATATGGCAGATCTAACGTCTCGGAGAGTAGACGGATCCAATAATAGGCTATCATCCAACCTCCAGGACCCAGACCTACCCCCGGAGCTACAGAGATCAAACAGGAGGATAGTTCCCGAGTGCTCTGTCCACGAGATGGGCTTTATACCTGCATAAGTGACCATCGGTGCTAAGGAACGGGAGACTAGGATCATATCAATTCTGGAATATATTTGGTAAGGAGCAGAGTAATGGGTATAGTCCCTAGCCATAGAATTTTTGAGGCGCCAGGAATCTAGCAACATCATCCTATTAATACGGTCTCCTAATACCTGTGCCGTTCGCAGTACCTCAGGGGAATGTTTAATTAGAGTGGGGGCCTTTTTATCAAGGGACGGGTCGAGCACTGCATTAAAATCCCCACCAATAAGAATATGGCCTTGTGAGAACCGCTCAATTTGCCGAAATGTACTACGGAAGAAGCGGCCTTGGCCAGTATTTGGAGCAAACAGATTAACTAGGGTGATCATCTCAGCTCCAATGGTGCACAACAGCATAAAAAAGCTGCCTTCCGGGTCTATCAGGGATTTAGAGAGAGTAAAGGGAACCTTATTAGAAATCAAGATTGCAACCCCCCTTTTTTTGCACGGGGCAGAAGCAAAATAGGATTGTGGAAAGCGCTTACCTCGTAATTGAGAATGAGTGCCAGTCATGTGAGTTTCCTGGAGCATCACGATGTCAGCTTTCTCCCGCCTACAAGTATCCAGAACCATTGTACGCCGCCTAGGGGAATTAAGGCCATTGACGTTCAAAGAGAAGACCTTCAGACCCATGGGAGAGGCCAGATACGAAAAGCTCTTACATTCTGCTGAAAGAACCTTGAAAAATTGAACAAGGCCGGTCGAGTCAGGGGAAGAGAGGAAGCCAGGGAAAAAGGAGAGGAGGGGGGGAGAGAGGAAGGAAAGACAAAGAAGGCAGAAGGAGAGAAAAGAGGATCAAGAAGAAAAGTAGAGGGCCTTAACAGGCCAGAACCCCTTGCATAGAGGACCCCAACGATGGGGCTAAACATAATGAAAGTTAGGATTACACTTGAATAAAAAGGGGAAAAAATAAATAAAAATAAACAGGGTGAACATGGACTACCAAAATGACCTCCGTTGCAGGAGGAAAGAAAGTCTAGGGCCGGCGAAACACCATGGGCCCCCAGACCATCTAAAAGACCTCCCCGAGGGGGAGGAGTCAGAGTTGTGGATCCGCGATATACAGACCGAAGCATACAATAGTCAATAACATCTAGAATAAATGTAGAAGAGTATCCAAGAATAGAGACTGAATACAAAAATTGCAACTAACAGTGTTAATAATTAATGAGAGGTGAAACATTGGCTAAGATCAAGGTCATAACGGTGGGCACCTATAACAACAGTCAACTGTAAGAACGTAATGCTTAATAATCCTCATTACTACTCAGCGCTAAAGAGGCTAAGCATAAGGAGGTAAACCCTTAACAATGAACACATGGTAGTAATTAGACTATTACACTCCCGTCTCCAGGTGGAATATCAGACCAACCGGTTGAGAGTTCCAAATCAAGGAGGGGCAGAGTCATTTTTCAGACCATGGCGCACCTGCTGCCATGTCGCTTGAGGAGGCCGGGTACGCTGTGGCTTAGGAGAGCCGGTGGAACTGCACCAGAGTTAGGTTCAGGCAGAATATCTAAGTCTTCCAGTAATTTTTGACCCTGTTCCACCGTCTTGGCTGTGCGAACAGTGTTGTCTGCTAGAACTTGAAGTTGGAAGGGAAAGTTCCATCTATATTTAATGTTATGGTGGCGCAGAATTCTGGTAATAGGTTGAAGATCCCTCCTTTTCTGTATGGTGGAAGGTGCTAGATCTTGGAATAATTGGACTTGTGTGTCCCTAAATGTGATGGACAGTGTGTCTCTGGTCGCAATGACGATCTTCTCTTTTATCTAATAATAGTGCAGGCGGGTGATAATATCCCGGGGCTGTTGGTCCGGAGGAGGCCTGGCTCTAAGTGCACGGTGCGCCCTATCGAGAAGAAGTTCGTTATCTTGAAGGCCGGGAAGAATATGCCGGAAAAGATCTTTAAGAAATGCGGGTATAGACGGAGCTGAGATAGTCTCAGGAACACCCCGAATCCACAGGTTATTCCTGCGAGACCTGTTCTCCATATCCTCTTGTTTCTCCTTAAGGTCGACAATTTCAGATCTGAGGAGGGAGAGCTCCCTTTCCACCGAGTCTTGGTATCGGCATATGTCATCCGTTTTGGACTCCAAGGCGTCCGTTCTCGTACCGAGAGAGGTCAGTTCAGATTTAAAGTCATCCACTGCCCGCTTGAGCTCTTGTTGGAAGGTCAGCTTTATTCCATCTACCAGAGTCGTGAGGACAGAGTGTATGGACGGGTCTATGTCCAGTTCCAGCGGGGATTCGGGGGAGGGGGGTGATCCCGCTCGATATGTATTCTGCAGCGGTGCTTTAGATTTGGGTGTAAATATAGAAGGAGTAGTCGCAGCCGACGCTTTCCTGTTATTATTAACATATTAACAGCCGGTAGGAGATAGCTTGGAAACACACTATATGTATATATACGGATCCACAGAGAGAATTAGAAAAAATGGGTGTGGGGGCCACACAGGGGCAGCATCAATCCATCACTTGTGAGGCCAGAATGCTCTACAACAATGTTCCTAATCCGTTATGTATCCCAGTTCGGGGACGATGGAATATGAAGAGGGATGAGGGGTGGGTTAGAAGATTATAGCCAGCGGCCAGGTTTACAGGGAAGATGTTGTACCCCTAGATATCAGGCTGTGTCCAGTCAGGGCAGTGCGCCCGCACAGCGGCAGTTATATATGCGGAGGGCCTGGATAAGAGCCGGGGGATCCCAAGTTAGTTAGGGTAGGGCCATAGATTAGCTCAAATATGACCCCCTTTGTAACGTTCGAGCTAATGCTGCACAGGCTAGTAGAGATCTGTGGTATGACTAAAGATGGCCGCCGCAGCTGGGCTGTAGCTCTCAGGGGAGCAATGCAGAAATAGTGCTTACCCCTCCAAGTGCGGGTCTCTACAGAAGGTCCCTCACCTCGGTCGTCAGCAGGCTCCCACAGAGGGCGGACGCGGCGAGCGCCTCGCTCGTGGAACCAGAGGCCGGGTAGCGTGGGCGTCGCGGCACCAACCTCTGGCCGGAGATACAAATGCCGCTCGTCGGGGCTAGTGTGCGATCCTCCGGACCTCCTGTGGCAGCAAGAGGAGTTGCTCTCCTCACCGGCGTGTAGTCTGAACGGGGGCCTCTGTGGCAACTTCGGGTCCGGCTCCTGAGGAAATCGAGGTCCCGGCTTCTATCTCGGTGCAGGCCGCAACCCGCACGGGCACCTAAAGTGTCCGCCGGCTCCGCAGCGAGCACCGGGTGATTACTGCCAGGCACGGGAAGCACAGGGGTGGCCGCCAGAGACGTGTGGGGTGGCTCAGATAGGGTTAGATCAGAGCTTATAGTGGGAGCTGTGAGGCCACACGGCCGTCCGGAGCTTCCATATATAGCTTACCCCACCAGGCCTTCGGTTCCAGGCCGTTCTGAGAGCCCCATCATTTCAAACGCCGGCAGGCACCCCCAACAAGTGGTGACAGAGGATGCTTTGATCGCAGGCCCGGGGTCTGCGCCGTACGGGTGCCACGGCCTCGACCTCCAGTGGGAGATGCCGGCGCCGCTCGCAAGGACGAGTGTGCGCTCCTCCGGATCCCCTCTGCCTCGTACTGTGGCGGCGGGCTGTGCGGCTCTCCGAGCACTTCAGATGAGGTACTGTGCAGCCGTATACAGCGGTATCCAGCATGTCCTGGGTCCCTTGCGGCAACTTCCGGTCCGATCCCCGGGATACTCAAGGCCCCGGCTTCCAACCCGGCGCAGAGTGTCCGCCGGCTCCGCAGCAAGCACCGGGCAGCTGCTGTGGGGTATGGGACGTAAGGAGATGGCCCTTAAAGTCGTGTGGGGTGGCTCAAAGAGGCTCAATTTGTGTGTAAATGTGGGAGCTATGAGGCCACACGTCCGGCTCGGTGTTCAGCTAGCCACGCCCCCCCAATCTGGTAAATTATTATGCATGCACTAGCAGTATTTACTGTATATATTTATCAATGGGCCCAGACCATGCACTCACTAATGGTTAGCCAAGCCTCTTAGCATGGGTCCCGACCATTGCACCCACTAAAAATATTTGAAAGACTGCAAACTAGAAGGCACCTTGTCTTCTGTATGATGATAAGGTCTTAAACTATCTAGGAATACACAGTCTCATTCAGTCACTAGCTGTAATAAATGTCACTATTTGTTCCTCCTCCCAGATGTCCTTAACTATGCTTAAGTATAACTGCTACTGTATCTTAAATGCAGAAAAAAGTCTAATGGGCTCTAATTGGAAAATAACTGCTATACTCATACCTCTAGCAGTGACTAACAGAATTTGTCAGGTACACCATATAGATCATATTTGTGATGATTGCCCAAATAAACTATGAGGCCACCACCTCATCAATCTCATAGATAATGTAAGCCATTTCTCTGATGTTCTGTAAATTGCCTATTCTCTAGTCCAAAGTCTTTCCCTTTTCTTTTCTATGTACTGTTTTCCACCAGTAGTATACTGTACATATGTAGTCCTTTTATGTGGCTGAAAACCCATTGATAATTACTACTCCTGCCAGCTCATTGAAATATCTTTCTCCGTGAAATAAATTAATGTGCAAAGTGAAAAGCATAGGGGTGGGTGTCCTCTTCAGTTTTTATTTATAGTAATTGACCACCAGAATGTCAGTCTATTAATCGGGGATGGCTGAGCCATAGCAAACACAAAGGGCTCCATGCTGCCTATTTCCATAGATGTACACAGGGGGCGCAGCTATCTCTGTGCTCTGTGCACATGCCATGCCCCCTTTACTCACCTCTGCTCAACTTCAGCCAGTTGCTTTATTCCTGGGCAACTATACTCCTCCCACTGCATGTGATGGTGGGGAGGTGGGGGGGGGGGGTGGAAGGAGCATGTCACCATGGAGATGAGAGAGTATCAAGCAGCTCCTCTCATGAAAAGTACCGTCAGGCAAGTGGGCTCTTCCTCTCCCTCATACTGTCCTGCATCCTCATACTGTCCTGCATCGACCACCACTGCTCATCTCCCCCACCTCCCCCCAAAGCTGCCTACATCTTGATGAACCACTGCCTACATGTGGGTGATGGCCCAGGAGCCTGCCAGAGCCCTTGCAGAAATGATGCCTGGTTGGAGACGTGACACAGCCTTCTCCTGGAGACCTCCAGGTAACTGCTCTCCTTGGCACCTCACATTCTGCTGCTGATCTCCCTCTCTCTCTCTCTCTCTCTCTCTCTCTCTCTCTCTCCATATCTTTCTCTATATGTCTTTCTCTCTCTCACCCTCTCTCTCCATGTCTTTCTCTCCATGTCTCACTCTCTGTCTCTTCATATATCTCTATCTCTTCATGTCTTTCTCTCTCTCTCTTCTCCATGCTCTCTCCAGACTCCATGTCTCTCTCTTCATATCCCTCTCCCTCATGTCTCCCTCCCTCGCTCTCTCCCCATGTCTCTCTCTCTCTATGTGTGTGTATGTATACATATATGTTTCAGTACACAGTGCAGCTTACCTCACAACCTTTTCACTTCAGCCAGCAGTACATTTACCCCTGGCAAACGCTCAAAATTAGAGGGTGTGACCTTGTGGCTAGGGACATGGCTTCAAAGGAAATGCAGCGCTTTTTGTCACTGTGGGAGCGTGCTTAGCGCGTAGGGAGTTGCTGGACAGTCTATCTCTCCCACCATGTGTACAGTATCTATTCACTGCTTCTTTGCTAAGCAGAGCAGCAAGTGACAGGGGGTTCTCAAATACACCTCCCCCCCCCCCCACCTCTAAGGGACACTGTGGCCCCCGGGTAGTATGGCGGGACAATTTCTGAAAAGGGGACTGTTAAGTTAAAATCAGGACAGTTGTGAGGCATGGTGCAATGCTCCTGGGACCCCTCTCCAAATGAAGGGGGAAACATGGTCAGTGTTAAGTAACTATTTCTAGGGCACTGGCCCGGGCTTTCTATGTTTGTTCTGGTAACTCATCTAGGTATGGTGTTACCAGGGCAGTGAGTGCCGCTGTGATGGTTGAACAATAGCTGCTGCCAACTGAGCTATTTAAAGAATAGACTACCATTCATGGGCCAATGCTTTGATAATACCCCCCAGGCTAAAATATGCCAGCCAGCCCTTGCCTATTAATGAAAGTGACAGACCAAATCAGGCATGCTGACTCAATGAATGGTCTGGCCTGCTAGTATATAAACAATACTTTTTTATAAATTGTTTCTTTTTTTATTGCCATATCAGTGATACAAAAACACAGCTCATATTGCCACAAAGCTGTTCATGTTAAATCTGTTCCCTATATCTTTGAGTTGGATCTACTGCTTTTAACTGAAATAACATTCATCAAGCTTCCTACTTATCTTATCATTGGTGTAAAGGCACAAATAATCAATAAATAGTGTTTTGTAATTATTGTTCTTGTGTCATGTCTGTTGGTATAGTAAGAGACCTTTAGTGATCCATGTGGATGGACACTTTAGTTTTATCAATACCTCTGGCTCGTCAGTGTTGTGTGGAACCACAAAGCACAGCATGTGTTGCCAGAGGTTAAGCTGGAACTTCTAATTCTGGAATACAGTACCTTGGGAGTAATATTTTTCTCTTGTATACAGCTTGCAACATCATAGACTTGATATCCATTTACCCATGGTAACTTACGCAGGTACTTGTCCCTCCGCGGGCTATCCAGTTAGCTCCAACAAGCAGGGCTAAATTAAGGGCCACATGGGCCTGGAGCTGAAAATTTGCAAGGGCCTATACTAAGAAGGGGAGGAGCAGCGACCAGTGCTATGTGAATGTGGCCAGAGCCATATGGGCATGTACACCCTATAACACCATGTGCCCCACTGTCTCCCTAAATACAAAAACATAGAAACACTGCATAATTTTGTGAGAAAACTACAAAAATTATTTTAATACTTATGATTTATAATTGGTTGTTTTGTCAGCCATGCAGCTAGATATGGGCCTATTTTTATGTGGAGGCCTGGAGCTGGAGCTCCATCTGCCCCATTGTTAATCTGGCCCTGCCAACAAGCCAGCGGGGGCTGCGGCTTATTTGGGATTTTGTTTCACCTGCCTCAGGCAAGCAAAACCAAATCCCCCGAAACCATCCCCATTTTGGCATAAAATCAGGGCTGCTTTTGGGGATTTGGTTTTTGCGACTAGCAAAGACACACAGGTTTCACTGAACCTGTGTGTTATTGGGAGAAATTGATTAGCCCAAAAGAAAATATCGGAGAAACATTGTAAAAAATTGTGAAAAACTTTTTTCACTACTGATGCTTCTTCGCAGCTAATTGGATACCCCACTTAAAGTGCAAATGTATCATATTAATGGTACATAAAACTACCTCAAGAGATAGACTGCTACTTATTCCCTATGTAGTGCATTACACTATGTGCGCTGCCTACCTCTATACCATACTTACCTACTCTCCCGGAGAGGTTGGGAGGCTCCTGAAAATTGGGTGGCCCTCCCAGCCTCCCGGAGGAGCAGGCAAGTCTCCCGATTTTCAAGGCATCCCCTGTAAAGTGGGCAGTCCGGGCGGTCAATGATGCGAGTTTCTCTGAATCACATCATCGTAGCCTCACCCCTGTTGTATAATGCAGGAATCTAGGCATTGTAGAGTGGGGAAGTGGGTACAATGACAGGATTGCGGCCAACACCCTCCCTGTACTGCCTCCATTGTTAAGGTACACCTCCACCCCACCCTCTTTGCCTTGTCACACCCAGGCAAAGCCCCCCGGCTGAGACGACCTGGCTGATCTCTCCCGGAGAGAGCAGCCCAGAAGTCGGCAGCTATGCTCTATACTAGTTTAACATGCTGTAATTTGGAATGACATGTTCAGCTTGCCTTGATTATGCAGTAGTTTGCAGTTCCACAACACTGGCACTAGCATTGACTGGAGGCCCACAGACACAGCGATATTTGTCGGGAGCAGTAAGCAGGGGAAAACATAGGATTTCTAGAGAGGGGGTTTCCAAATGCAATCCACATTCTCCCGCTCTGCAGAACATTGGAGCAAGTGCAGGAGTCTTGTGGAGTGATAGAATAACATAGTACAGACCCTGGTCTTGTTGTCCATTGGATAGTGTATAGTATAGAATACAATATTAATAATTAACACTATAGTATAGGCTGTATAAAACATATTTAACTAAAATAAATAATAAGGGGTCAGGAAAAGGTTAAACATACCATAATAATTAAATACAGTAAGATAATAGATCCAGTAAAAGACAGAGCTGCGCTTTCTAGGCTCACAATCTCCCACCTCATGGTAAGGAATCTGTCTTTTCTTCCTTGCAGATACTTCCTTCCAGTGTACTTATGGAGTACTCAGAGTCACACACAGCAAACTTGGTAGATGAAGCTGCTACCACTGGGCATGTGCAGCAGCTCTGCTCTGTCCCTTAAACTGCACTGGTGACAGCTCTAGTAATCGTATTATATACTATTGCTATTGTGGTCTTAATTTGAGCTGTTGGGCAGCCAGCCGGAACCCCCTCCTGCATTTGCCTATGGTAAGAGTTAAGTTACCTCTTCATCAGATTGTACACATGCGTGAGCATCTTTCCAGATTTGAAATTTCAGATTTACGAATGTGAAAAAAAACTTAAATACATTTTTAAACAATATACTGTATATATAGATGAAATTTTAAAATAAAGGTTTGAAAAAGTTATAAAATAACAAATGAATTACTAAAGAATAAAACACTCTTTTTGTTTGTTTGTTTGTTTGTTAATAAAAGAAGACGGTATTTTATCTGTTTTTGACATCATGAGATGTGTTTGCCCCTGCGGCTGTATGATAAAAATAGACAGTGTGGGCACAAGGAGTATTTGGGTAAATAATGAGGCAGTGGGAGAGTGCAAGCAAGCTGGAGGTAAGGATGACCCTTAATTCATTGTTCACTATTAAAGTGGGACCCTCAGTCTTATACCTATGCCAAGGAAGTTAGGAATTCCTGAATACATGTTGTCATCTCTGTCATACTGTAAACATTTCTGCCATAGAGTGTGTGTTTTACCGAGAATTTCCAGCTAGCGTAATCTCATAAACCTGCAATGTAAAATAACGAGTCTCAGTAGCATTGCAGAGAATGAAATGCAATACAGTAACTTCTGGCTTTTTTTTTGCAGCACATTAAGAACTAAGAGCCTTGCAAAGAGCAAGTCACTGTACTGCACAGTCACAATGATCTGTATCTCCGGCTCCAACATTCTCATCAAGACTGATTTACTATGCATTAATCTTCTTAGCAGGCTGTGTGTAATTAAAGGCATTAGGAAGCCCAGTAGCAGCAGAAAAAAGTGTAATATTAAAGTACCCACATCCCAAAAAACTTTTTTTGACATGATGCAATGGAGCTACTGTAACTTTTCAGAGTAAATGGAGGTGCTCATGTTAGCCCGAAAACACACACACACACCCAATGTAATCATGCTATTGCAAACGGTTTGTATTTATTGTACCATGATTGTGTGCTTTTTCTTAGAATATTATTGGATTTAGACCATGCATAGGACCTCATTCAGAGATCCGCAGCAAGAGCTGCGTCCATCTCCTCACATGCTGGGGGCCACCCAAATTAATTGCAAAAGCATCGATTTAAGGTTGACCCCTGACAGCGCAGCCTGGCTGCACTGTCAGGCAGTCCGCCACCATTTTTTTTTATTGGAGTGGCTGCATGTGACATCATGCAGCTGCCATGAAAACGCTCACAAGACGCCCCCATTTTGCCTGCCACATCCCCACAATACCAAAACGCAGCCCCCCTAATGCCCACCACTGTCAATCATCCTGTGGCCGCAGCCCAGAAGGATATGGCTGCAAGGTGTAGGGTCAAGCACGTGCACTGCGGCCTGTGTGCGCATGCGCAGACCCTCCAAAAGCAGCCGCTGCGTTCAGACAAGCAGCTGCGTTTGGCTCTGAATAACCCATTGTTCATTGATTAGTGCTACTTATCAACAGATTTAGACTTCCTATTAATGGGTCTAATTCAGACCTGATCACTGGGCACTTGCCCTGTAAATGGTCAGTTGCCACCCACAAATGCCCTCTTCCTGTCAATCTCCTTGCGATCGCTCGTGCAATCACTTTTTTTGCACCATCCCGTTGCTTCCGGATGCTGCTGTTGGCAGAGCCGGCCCTAACCAATATGATGCCCTAGGCAAGATTTTGGCTGGTGCCCCCTAGCACCACCGCTAGTTCCGCCTCTGACCCTGCACCCTTTTCCCAGCACCATCACCCCCCACCCATAGCAGTCCTTTTTTTTGTTTTCCTACCCCCTGTAATTTAAATAAGATTAGTGTGCACATTCGGCGCACAGCCCAAAAAGGTATGTGTTTTTGCTGCCAAGGGGCATGGCCAATTCAACTTATGCTTCACAGTAGTGCAACTTTATTCACAATTTATAATGCAATAGTGTCCCTTATTCACATTACATCACACAGTAGTACCACTTTACCTTATATACGTTACTCCTCACAGTAGTGCCCCACATTCTCATAACATCATACTGAATTGCTCCTTATTCACATTACACCACACCATATTGCTCTTTATTCTCATTATACCACACCATATTGCTCCTTATTCACATTACACCACACCATATTCCTCTTTATTCACATTTAGACCACACAGTAGTGCCCTTTCTATATGTTACGCCACACAGTGGAGCACCTTATACACATAATGCCACACATTGATAATGCATTTATACACATAATACCACACAGTTATGCCCCTTACACATATGACACACATTATTAATGTCCTTATAAACATAATGCGCCTTACACATTGTGACAATCCTCATTAATGCCCTTATACACATAATTTCCCTTACACATATGCCGCACATTGTTAATGACCTTATACACATAATGACACATATAGATCCTGGAGTCAAGTGGCAGCTCTGCTAATGTCGGGTGCCTATTTTTTATGAAAATGCATCTTATTTGCATTGCTATGTGGCTAGGATGCACTAGCAGCTTCTGCTGAATAAAATGATATGTGGCATGCCTGTATACTGTGTGCGACTGTGGCTGTATCTGCATACGAAATGCTACACACATAATATAGGCATGCCGCATATCATTTTAATCAGCAGAAGCTGCTTGTGCCCCTAGGCATATCAGATGCCCTAGGCAATTGCCTAGTTTGCCTATGCCTAGGGCCGGCTCTGGCTGTTGGGCAGATGGTACAGCTCGAGGCTCGTGAGAACCAGGGACGTGCGGTGAGCTAAATGGCTCAGGAGGCACAGCCAGGCACAGAAACAGCTTCTTTCCTCAGGCAACGAACTTGGTCAATTCAGCAAACGCTTAGTCATATTCACAGACTGGCTCTGTACTCAACTTATGTACTCAAACTATCCTTCATGTGTTCTCCTTCCTCCATGTTTCTTGTCGTATTTCATATTCTGTCTGGGAGCTTTGGTTATCGGAAACAGATTCCTTGGCCAATATTTACTAATATTTGTGTTTGAGTCGGTTTGTGTAGTGTTTTAACTCGTTTTGTATCGGGTGCATTTTCATGCAACTTTTTGAAACTATGGCCCTCATTCCGAGTTGTTCGCTCGCAAGCTGCTTTTAGCAGCATTGCACACGCTAAGCCGCCGCCTACTGGGAGTGAATCTTAGCTTAGCAAAATTGCGAACGAAAGATTCTCAAAATTGCGATTAGAAATTTCTAAGCAGTTTCTGAGTAGCTCGACACTTACTCTGCCACTGCGATCAGTTCAGTCAGTTTCGTTCCTGGTTTGACGTCACAAACACACCCAGCGTTCGCCCAGGCACTCCCCCGTTTCTCCAGCCACTCCCGCGCTTTTCCCAGAAACGGCACTGTTTTTTCACACACTCCCATAAAACGGCCAGTTTCCGCCCAGAAACACCCACTTCCTGTCAATCACATTACGATCACCAGAACGAAGAAAAAACCTCGTAATGCCGTGAGTAAAATACCAAACTTCTTAGCAAATTTACTTGGCGCAGTCACAGTGCGAACATTGCGCATGCGCAATTAGCGGAAAATCGCTGCGATGCAAAGAAAATTACAGAGCGAACAACTCGGAATGAGGGCCTATATACGCAAAGTTACGAAGCAGTCGACTTTATGGTTTTCGTGTTTTCCGATGTCGATGCCAGTCGTTTTTTTTTTGGCACATTGTCGAATACTGTGACAGAGACAACCTGCTGAAGGCCTAACAGCTATATATATGTACTACGGGATAGTACGTATATTATGCATACACCTAATAATCACAATATCAAAGGTGATCTCATATTCACTAGTATAGTATAAAAGGATAAGAGAATCCATTTTGTTTCTAGCTAGATGATACAGCAGATTCATCTTGAACTTTGTACACACTAAGAAAGACGAAAAACAACTTTGTTGGCTAGTATTAATTCCACATACACACATCCGAAAAGCTCATAGAGTCCAGTTTAATTCCTAATATGGACACATAGTTGAAGATCACGAGTATCTTTTAGTTTTCTTTGCCAATTGCCCTAATATTGCATAACACTGTATTCCAGATGAATAAACTCATATGGGAGGGTTATAAGAATGGGGCGTAACTGGTATGTTATAAAAATCATTGTTTTTACGTGTATCTGTTGTTGAAGCATTTTGACCCAGGCTTGAGAGGATGTTCCCTCTCAACCTGTATACGGGCGTGGCCTTTTTAATAAATAATTATTGATTTTGCTAAATCTATTTTCAATTCATTCTTTTACATAACAACTCAAACAGCAACAAGATGGTTAATTTAATTAACCTAAAGAGGTATCCAACAGGTGGGGGCTCTATCCGTGCGACCTCGAATTGGTCCTTTCATCGACTTCTCACAAAGGGTGGAGACGACCAGCCAGACGAGCTGAGGACGGCACCAATCGTAACATCACTACTACGGGCACTGGTAAGTATAAAATATGACATGCTAATATGTTATGCATGGTGATTTTTATACTTACTGGTTACCTGTGGGATGTACTCAGTAATTGCATTACTGATTAGTTGTGCTCAAGTCGGTTAAAGGACCAAGTAGCGAGGAATAGTAACTCGGGAATGATGATTGACAGATGCTGTTGCATGAAAATAGAATAAATAAGAATACTAAAATTAATTAATTAATTAAAAATTTGTATTTGGGCAGAGAAATAGTGACCTGGGTTTTTCACTCTATGAGTAATTTGAGTAATTGTGTGAATAAGTGCTGTGGACCATCTTCACGAGGTTTGAATGAGTTCCAATCTGAGTTTGCAGTATTACGTGCCCTCGTTTACACTAGAGATGAGCGGGTTCGGTTTCTCTGAATCCGAACCCGCCCGAACTTCATGTTTTTTTACACGGGTCCGAGCGACTCGGATCTTCCCGCCTTGCTCAGTTAACCCGAGCGCGCCCGAACGTCATCATCACGCTGTCGAATTCTCGCGAGGCTCGGATTCTATCGCGAGACTCGGATTCTATATAAGGAGCCGCGCGTCGCGGCCATTTTCACACGTGCATTGAGATTGATAGGGAGAGGACGTGGCTGGCGTCCTCTCCGTTTAGAAATTAAAATAGATAGGAGAGTGAGAGTGAGACACTTCATTTACTTACTGGAGCTTAGGAGGAGTTATACTAGTGACTGATGACCAGTGACCTGACCACCAGTGCAGTTTTATAATTTATTATTATTTAATAATCCGTTCTGTTCTTATTCTCTGCCTGAAAAAAACGATACACAGTGACTCAGTCACACTCACATACCATATCTGTGCTCAGCCCAGTGTGCTGCATCATCTATGTATAATATCTGACTGTGCTCACACAGCTTAATTGTGGGGGAGACTGGGGAGCAGTTATAGGTTATAGCAGGAGCCAGGAGTACATATTAAACAGTGCACACTTTTGCTGCCAGAGTGCCACTGCCAGTGTGACTGACCACTGACCACTGTGACCAGTGACCTGACCACACTGACCACCAGTATAGTATACTGTGATTGAATGTCTGCCTGAAAAAGTACACTCGTCGTGTAACTTGTGTGGTGTTTTTTTATTCTATAAAAATTAAAAAACTCATTCTGCTGACAGACAGTGTCCACTCCAGCAGGTCCGTCATTATATAATATATACCTGTCCGGCTGCAGTAGTGATATATATATATTTTTTATATCATTATTTATCATCCAGTCTACTAGCAGCAGACACAGTACGGTAGTTCACGGCTGTAGCTACCTCTGTGTCGGCACTCGGCAGTCCATCCATAATTGTATACCACCTACCCGTGGTTTTTTTTTTCTTTCTTCTTTATACATACTACATCTCATTATCATCCAGTCTATATTAGCAGCAGACACAGTACAGTACGGTAGTCCACGGCTGTAGCTACCTCTGTGTCGGCACTCGGCAGTCCATCCATAATTGTATACCACCTACCCGTGTTTTTTTTTTCTTTCTTCTTTATACATACTACATCTCATTATCAACCAGTCTATATTAGCAGCAGACACAGTACGGTAGTTCATGGCTGTAGCTTCCTCTGTGTCGGCACTCGGCAGTCCATCCATAATTGTATACCACCTACCCGTGGTTTTTTTTTTCTTTCTTCTTTATACATACATACTACATCTCATTATCATCCAGTCTATATTAGCAGCAGACACAGTACAGTACGGTAGTCCACGGCTGTAGCTACCTCTGTGTCGGCACTCGGCAGTCCATCCATAATTGTATACCACCTACCCGTGGTTTTTTTTTTCTTTCTTCTTTATACATACTACATCTTATTATCATCCAGTCTATATTAGCAGCAGACACAGTACAGTACGGTAGTCCACGGCTGTAGCTACCTCTGTGTCGGCACTCGGCACTCGGCAGTCCATCCATAATTGTATACCACCTACCCGTGGTTTTTTTTTTCTTTCTTCTTTATACATACTACATCTCATTATCAACCAGTCTATATTAGCAGCAGACACAGTACAGTACGGTAGTCCATGGCTGTAGCTACCTCTGTGTCGGCACTCGGCAGTCCATCCATAATTGCATACCACCTACCCGTGGTTTTTTTTTTCTTTCTTCTTTATACATACTACATCTCATTATCATCCAGTCTATATTAGCAGCAGACACAGTACAGTACGGTAGTCCATGGCTGTAGCTACCTCTGTGTCGGCACTCGGCAGTCCATCCATAATTGTATATCACCTACCCGTGGTTTTTTTTTTCTTTCTTCTTTATACATACTACATCTCATTATCATCCAGTCTATATTAGCAGCAGACACAGTACAGTACGGTAGTCCACGGCTGTAGCTACCTCTGTGTCGGCACTCGGCAGTCCATCCATAATTGTATACCACCTACCCGTGGTTTTTTTTTTCTTTCTTCTTTATACATACTACATCTCATTATCATCCAGTCTATATTAGCAGCAGACACAGTACAGTACAGTAGTCCACGGCTGTAGCTACCTCTGTGTCGGCACTCGGCAGTCCATCCATAATTGTATACCACCTACCCGTGGTTTTTTTTTTCTTTCTTCTTTATACATACTACATCTCATTATCATCCAGTCTATATTAGCAGCAGACACAGTACAGTACGGTAGTCCACGGCTGTAGCTACCTCTGTGTCGGCACTCGGCAGTCCATCCATAATTGTATACCACCTACCCGTGTTTTTTTTTTCTTTCTTCTTTATACATACTACATCTCATTATCATCCAGTCTATATTAGCAGCAGACACAGTACAGTACGGTAGTCCACGGCTGTAGCTACCTCTGTGTCGGCACTCGGCAGTCCATCCATAATTGTATACCACCTACCTGTGGTTTTTTTTTTCTTCTTTACACATACTACATCTCATTATCAACCAGTCTATATTAGCAGCAGACACAGTACAGTACGGTAGTCCACGGCTGTAGCTACCTCTGTGTCGGCACTCGGCAGTCCATCCATAATTGTATACCACCTACCCGTGGTTTTTTTTTTCTTTCTTCTTTATACATACTACATCTCATTATCATCCAGTCTATATTAGCAGCAGACACAGTACAGTACGGTAGTCCACGGCTGTAGCTACCTCTGTGTCGGCACTCGGCAGTCCATCCATAATTGTATACCACCTACCCGTGTTTTTTTTTTTTCATTCTTCTTTATACATACTACATCTCATTATCATCCAGTCTATATTAGCAGCAGACACAGTACAGTACGGTAGTCCACGGCTGTAGCTACCTCTGTGTCGGCACTCGGCAGTCCATCCATAATTGTATACCACCTACCCGTGGTTTTTTTTTTCTTTCTTCTTTATACATACTACATCTCATTATCATCCAGTCTATATTAGCAGCAGACACAGTACAGTACGGTAGTCCACGGCTGTAGCTACCTCTGTGTCGGCACTCGGCAGTCCATCCATAATTGTATACCACCTACCCGTGGTTTTTTTTTTCTTTCTTCTTTATACATACTACATCTCATTATCAACCAGTCTATATTAGCAGCAGACACAGTACGGTAGTTCACGGCTGTAGCTACCTCTGTGTCGGCACTCGGCAGTCCATCCATAATTGTATACCACCTACCCGTGGTTTTTTTTTTCTTTCTTCTTTATACATACATACTACATCTCATTATCATCCAGTCTATATTAGCAGCAGACACAGTACAGTACGGTAGTCCACGGCTGTAGCTACCTCTGTGTCGGCACTCGGCAGTCCATCCATAAGTATACTAGTATCCATCCATCTCCATTGTTTACCTGAGGTGCCTTTTAGTTGTGCCTATTAAAATATGGAGAACAAAAATGTTGAGGTTCCAAAATTAGGGAAAGATCAAGATCCACTTCCACCTCGTGCTGAAGCTGCTGCCACTAGTCATGGCCGAGACGATGAAATGCCAGCAACGTCGTCTGCCAAGGCCGATGCCCAATGTCATAGTACAGAGCATGTCAAATCCAAAACACCAAATATCAGTAAAAAAAGGACTCCAAAACCTAAAATAAAATTGTCGGAGGAGAAGCGTAAACTTGCCAATATGCCATTTACCACACGGAGTGGCAAGGAACGGCTGAGGCCCTGGCCTATGTTCATGGCTAGTGGTTCAGCTTCACATGAGGATGGAAGCACTCAGCCTCTCGCTAGAAAACTAAAAAGACTCAAGCTGGCAAAAGCACCGCAAAGAACTGTGCGTTCTTCGGAATCCCAAATCCACAAGGAGAGTCCAATTGTGTCGGTTGCGATGCCTGACCTTCCCAACACTGGACGTGAAGAGCATGCGCCTTCCACCATTTGCACGCCCCCTGCAAGTGCTGGAAGGAGCACCCGCAGTCCAGTTCCTGATAGTCAGATTGAAGATGTCAGTGTTGAAGTACACCAGGATGAGGAGGATATGGGTGTTGCTGGCGCTGGGGAGGAAATTGACCAGGAGGATTCTGATGGTGATGTGGTTTGTTTAAGTCAGGTACCCGGGGAGACACCTGTTGTCCGTGGGAGGAATATGGCCGTTGACATGCCTGGTGAAAATACCAAAAAAAATCAGCTCTTCAGTGTGGAGGTATTTCAACAGAAAAGCGGACAACAGGTGTCAAGCCGTGTGTTGCCTTTGTCAAGCTGTAATAAGTAGGGGTAAGGACGTTAACCACCTCGGAACATCCTCCCTTATACGTCACCTGCAGCGCATTCATAATAAGTCAGTGACAAGTTCAAAAAATTTGGGCGACAGCGGAAGCAGTCCACTGACCAGTAAATCCCTTCCTCTTGTAACCAAGCTCACGCAAACCACCCCACCAACTCCCTCAGTGTCAATTTCCTCCTTCCCCAGGAATGCCAATAGTCCTGCAGGCCATGTCACTGGCAATTCTGACGAGTCCTCTCCTGCCTGGGATTCCTCCGATGCATCCTTGCGTGTAACGCCTACTGCTGCAGGCGCTGCTGTTGTTGCTGCTGGGAGTCGATGGTCATCCCAGAGGGGAAGTCGTAAGCCCACTTGTACTACTTCCAGTAAGCAATTGACTGTCCAACAGTCCTTTGCGAGGAAGATGAAATATCACAGCAGTCATCCTGCTGCAAAGCGGATAACTGAGGCCTTGACAACTATGTTGGTGTTAGACGTGCGTCCGGTATCCGCCGTTAGTTCACAGGGAACTAGACAATTTATTGAGGCAGTGTGCCCCCGTTACCAAATACCATCTAGGTTCCACTTCTCTAGGCAGGCGATACCGAGAATGTACACGGACGTCAGAAAAAGACTCACCAGTCTCCTAAAAAATGCAGTTGTACCCAATGTCCACTTAACCACGGACATCTGGACAAGTGGAGCAGGGCAGGGTCAGGACTATATGACTGTGACAGCCCACTGGGTAGATGTATGGACTCCCGCCGCAAGAACAGCAGCGGCGGCACCAGTAGCAGCATCTCGCAAACGCCAACTCTTTCCTAGGCAGGCTACGCTTTGTATTACCGCTTTCCAGAATACGCACACAGCTGAAAACCTCTTATGGCAACTGAGGAAGATCATCGCGGAATGGCTTACCCCAATTGGACTCTCCTGTGGATTTGTGGCATCGGACAACGCCAGCAATATTGTGTGTGCATTAAATATGGGCAAATTCCAGCACGTCCCATGTTTTGCACATACCTTGAATTTGGTGGTGCAGAATTTTTTAAAAAACGACAGGGGCGTGCAAGAGATGCTGTCGGTGGCCAGAAGAATTGCGGGACACTTTCGGCGTACAGGCACCACGTACAGAAGACTGGAGCACCACCAAAAACTACTGAACCTGCCCTGCCATCATCTGAAGCAAGAAGTGGTAACGAGGTGGAATTCAACCCTCTATATGCTTCAGAGGTTGGAGGAGCAGCAAAAGGCCATTCAAGCCTATACAATTGAGCACGATATAGGAGGTGGAATGCACCTGTCTCAAGTGCAGTGGAGAATGATTTCAACGTTGTGCAAGGTTCTGATGCCCTTTGAACTTGCCACACGTGAAGTCAGTTCAGACACTGCCAGCCTGAGTCAGGTCATTCCCCTCATCAGGCTTTTGCAGAAGAAGCTGGAGACATTGAAGGAGGAGCTAACACGGAGCGATTCCGCTAGGCATGTGGGACTTGTGGATGGAGCCCTTAATTCGCTTAACAAGGATTCACGGGTGGTCAATCTGTTGAAATCAGAGCACTACATTTTGGCCACCGTGCTCGATCCTAGATTTAAAGCCTACCTTGGATCTCTCTTTCCGGCAGACACAAGTCTGCTGGGGTTGAAAGACCTGCTGGTGAGAAAATTGTCAAGTCAAGCGGAACGCGACCTGTCAACATCTCCTCCTTCACATTCTCCCGCAACTGGGGGTGCGAGGAAAAGGCTCAGAATTCCGAGCCCACCCGCTGGCGGTGATGCAGGGCAGTCTGGAGCGACTGCTGATGCTGACATCTGGTCCGGACTGAAGGACCTGACAACGATTACGGACATGTCGTCTACTGTCACTGCATATGATTCTCTCACCATTGAAAGAATGGTGGAGGATTATATGAGTGACCGCATCCAAGTAGGCACGTCACACAGTCCGTACTTATACTGGCAGGAAAAAGAGGCAATTTGGAGGCCCTTGCACAAACTGGCTTTATTCTACCTAAGTTGCCCTCCCACAAGTGTGTACTCCGAAAGAGTGTTTAGTGCCGCCGCTCACCTTGTCAGCAATCGGCGTACGAGGTTACATCCAGAAAATGTGGAGAAGATGATGTTCATTAAAATGAATTATAATCAATTCCTCCGTGGAGACATTGACCAGCAGCAATTGCCTCCACAAAGTACACAGGGAGCTGAGATGGTGGATTCCAGTGGGGACGAATTGATAATCTGTGAGGAGGGGGATGTACACGGTGATATATCGGAGGATGATGATGAGGTGGACATCTTGCCTCTGTAGAGCCAGTTTGTGCAAGGAGAGATTAATTGCTTCTTTTTTGGTGGGGGTCCAAACCAACCCGTCATTTCAGTCACAGTCGTGTGGCAGACCCTGTCACTGAAATGATGGGTTGGTTAAAGTGTGCATGTCCTGTTTATACAACATAAGGGTGGGAGGGCCCAAGGACAATTCCATCTTGCACCTCTTTTTTCTTTAATTTTTCTTTGCGTCATGTGCTGTTTGGGGAGGGTTTTTTGGAAGGGACATCCTGCGTGACACTGCAGTGCCACTCCTAGATGGGCCCGGTGTTTGTGTCGGCCACTAGGGTCGCTTATCTTACTCACACAGCTACCTCATTGCGCCTCTTTTTTTCTTTGCGTCATGTGCTGTTTGAGGAGGGTTTTTTGGAAGGGACATCCTGCGTGACACTGCAGTGCCACTCCTAGATGGGCCCGGTGTTTGTGTCGGCCACTAGGGTCGCTTATCTTACTCACACAGCTACCTCATTGCGCCTCTTTTTTTCTTTGCGTCATGTGCTGTTTGGGGAGGGTTTTTTGGAAGGGACATCCTGCGTGACACTGCAGTGACACTCCTAGATGGGCCCGGTGTTTGTGTCGGCCACTAGGGTCGCTTATCTTACTCACACAGTCAGCTACCTCATTGCGCCTCTTTTTTTCTTTGCGTCATGTGCTGTTTGGGGAGGGTTTTTTGGAAGGGACATCCTGCGTGACACTGCAGTGACACTCCTAGATGGGCCCGGTGTTTGTGTCGGCCACTAGGGTCGCTTATCTTACTCACACAGCTACCTCATTGCGCCTCTTTTTTTCTTTGCATCATGTGCTGTTTGGGGAGGGTTTTTTGGAAGGGACATCCTGCGTGACACTGCAGTGACACTCCTAGATGGGCCCGGTGTTTGTGTCGGCCACTAGGGTCGCTTATCTTACTCACACAGCTACCTCATTGCGCCTCTTTTTTTCTTTGCGTCATGTGCTGTTTGGGGAGGGTTTTTTGGAAGGGACATCCTGCGTGACACTGCAGTGACACTCCTAGATGGGCCCGGTGTTTGTGTCGGCCACTAGGGTCGCTTATCTTACTCACACAGCTACCTCATTGCGCCTCTTTTTTTCTTTGCGTCATGTGCTGTTTGGGGAGGGTTTTTTGGAAGGGACATCCTGCGTGACACTGCAGTGCCACTCCTAGATGGGCCCGGTGTTTGTGTCGGCCACTAGGGTCGCTTAGCTTAGTCATCCAGCGACCTAGGTCCAAATTTTAGGACTAAAAATAATATTGTGAGGTGTGAGGTATTCAGAATAGACTGAAAATGAGTGTAAATTATGGTTTTTGAGGTTAATAATACTTTGGGATCAAAATGACCCCCAAATTCTATGATTTAAGCTGTTTTTTAGTGTTTTTTAAAAAAAACACCCGAATCCAAAACACACCCGAATCCGACAAAAAAAATTCGGTGAGGTTTTGCCAAAACGCGGTCGAACCCAAAACACGGCCGCGGAACCGAACCCAAAACCAAAACACAAAACCCGAAAAATTTCCGGCGCTCATCTCTAGTTTACACTGTGAGTGTCAGATAAGATAGGGGCCAAATTAAGTAAAAGCACATAGACCACCTTCCCCTTTTAGTCAGCTACATGTGTGCAAGAAGGGTAAATGATATAAATAAGGTGATTACCTGAGGTTATAGTTGATTATAAGTAATTTGATTGAAATTTTATACTGTAATACTGTGCAGCTGCTGATTGTTTTAATCATATATGGATTCTGGTAATTAACGGAATCTACGGACTAAAGTCCCAAGTATATTCTGAGTCTGTTTATTAACAGTGTTTATTGTGCACAAAAGAACTGAGCAACTCTAAAGAGGTGTTGTTTTAACCATAACCTAAGTCTGTTTGCTAACATTGTAGTGCACGAAGAGACCTGCAACTTTTAACTTGGCATGTTGCTTTGTGATTGTAGTTTGTAATAAGAGGAACTACTGCAGTTTCCCAGTTGACAGACGTGTCACCGTGTGTGAAAGATTGCAGGGATTGTAAATTTTTCAGCGTATGGCAAGGGCAGGGAGGATTAACCCTAAGTGTGCATATCATGTTATGGAAGAAATATTCCATATATGCATAGAGTTTGTACAGTACTGTGACTAAGAGGTACATTTCAATTATGCTGCATAATATTGGCCTGATCAACCAATACTAAGCGTATTTTGAAATCGGCAAAACTGTTGAAATCTGCAAGATATTAAAGTCTGCAAACGGTTAAAATTTGCAAACTGATTTTTATTTAAATGATGGGCGTCCAACTTATGAAACTATAAAACAAGTACCAAAGGAACACGCCCTTGCGCTGGCGAAACTGTGTGTCATTTTGTGTTTTATGGTGTCTTGTGTGTGGGACATAAAAGTTCAGTGTTTGTACCGTTAAGTATATTCTCAGATCTGTGTCTAATAGAAACCTTCTGTCTGTGACTGTTTGGCATGGTTACAAGTTTTGTAAATAAGGTTTATATAGATATATATATATATATATATTAGAGATGAGCGGGTTCGGTTTCTTTGAATCCGAACCCGCACGAACTTCACTTTTTTTTCCACGGGTCCGAGCGACTCGGATCTTCCCGCCTTGCTCGGTTAACCCGAGCGCGCCCGAACGTCATCATGACGCTGTCGGATTCTCGCGAGGCTCGGATTCTATCGCGAGACTCGGATTCTATATAAGGAGCCGCGCGTCGCCGCCATTTTCACTCGTGCATTGAGATTGATAGGGAGAGGACGTGTCTGGCGTCCTCTCCATTAGAATAGAGATAGATAGATTAGATAGAGAGAGATTGTGCAGAGTCGCAGACAGAGTTAGTTTACCACAGTCAGTGACCAGTGCAGTTGCTAGTTAACTTTTATTTAATATAATATATCCGTTCACTTCTCTCTGCTATATCCGTTCTCTGACTGAAAAAAAAAACGATACACAGCACAGTCAGTCACACAGTGTGACTCAGTCTGTGTGCACTCAGCTCAGCCCAGTGTGCTGCACAGTCATCAATGTATAAATTAAAAGCTTATAATTAATTGTGGGGGAGACTGGGGAGCACTGCAGGTTGTTAGCAGGAGCCAGGAGTACAATTATATTAATTAACAGTGCACACTTTTGCTGCAGGAGTGGTGACCAGTGCCTGACCACCAGTATAGTATTGTTGTATACTACTAATATCTCTTTAAATATCAACCAGTCTATATTAGCAGCAGACACAGTACAGTGCGGTAGTTCACGGCTGTGGCTACCTCTGTGTCGGCACACGGCAGGCAGTCCGTCCGACCAGAATTGTATTATTTATTATTATATACCTACCACCTAACCGTGGTTTTTTTTTCATTCTTTATACCGTCATAGTGTCATCCTAATTGTTACGAGTATACTACTATCTCTTTATCAACCAGTGTACAGTGCGGTAGTTCACGGCTGTGGCTACCTCTGTGTCGGCACACGGCAGGCAGTCCGTCCGACCAGAATTGTATTATTTATTATTATATACCTACCACCTAACCGTGGTTTTTTTTTCATTCTTTATACCGTCATAGTGTCATCCTAATTGTTACGAGTATACTACTATCTCTTTATCAACCAGTGTACAGTGCGGTAGTTCACGGCTGTGGCTACCTCTGTGTCGGCACACGGCAGGCAGTCCGTCCGACCAGAATTGTATTATTTATTATTATATACCTACCACCTAACCGTGGTTTTTTTTTCATTCTTTATACCGTCATAGTGTCATCCTAATTGTTACGAGTATACTACTATCTCTTTATCAACCAGTGTACAGTGCGGTAGTTCACGGCTGTGGCTACCTCTGTGTCGGCACACGGCAGGCAGTCCGTCCGACCAGAATTGTATTATTTATTATTATATACCTACCACCTAACCGTGGTTTTTTTTTCATTCTTTATACCGTCATAGTGTCATCCTAATTGTTACGAGTATACTACTATCTCTTTATCAACCAGTGTACAGTGCGGTAGTTCACGGCTGTGGCTACCTCTGTGTCGGCAGTCGGCAGGCAGTCCGTCCATCCATAATTGTATTATTATTATAATATATACCACCTAACCGTGGTTTTTTTTTCATTCTTTATACCGTCGTCATAGTGTCATACTAGTTGTTACGAGTATACTACTATCTCTTTATCAACCAGTGTACAGTGCGGTAGTTCACGGCTGTGGCTACCTCTGTGTCGGCAGTCGGCAGGCAGTCCGTCCATCCATAATTGTATTATTATTATAATATATACCACCTAACTGTGGTTTTTTTTGCATTCTTTATACCGTCGTCATAGTGTCATACTAGTTGTTACGAGTATACTACTATCTCTTTATCAACCAGTGTACAGTGCGGTAGTTCACGGCTGTGGCTACCTCTGTGTCGGCAGTCGGCAGGCAGTCCGTCCATCCATAATTGTTTTATTATTATAATATATACCACCTAACCGTGGTTTTTTTTTCATTCTTTATACCGTCGTCATAGTGTCATACTAGTTGTTACGAGTATACTACTATCTCTTTATCAACCAGTGTACAGTGCGGTAGTTCACGGCTGTGGCTACCTCTGTGTCGGCAGTCGGCAGGCAGTCCGTCCATCCATAATTGTATTATTATTATAATATATACCACCTAACCGTGGTTTTTTTTTCATTCTTTATACCGTCGTCATAGTGTCATACTAGTTGTTACGAGTATACTACTATCTCTTTATCAACCAGTGTACAGTGCGGTAGTTCACGGCTGTGGCTACCTCTGTGTCGGCAGTCGGCAGGCAGTCCGTCCATCCATAATTGTATTATTATTATAATATATACCACCTAACCGTGGTTTTTTTTTCATTCTTTATACCGTCGTCATAGTGTCATACTAGTTGTTACGAGTATACTACTATCTCTTTATCAACCAGTGTACAGTGCGGTAGTTCACGGCTGTGGCTACCTCTGTGTCGGCAGTCGGCAGGCAGTCCGTCCATCCATAATTGTATTATTATTATAATATATACCACCTAACCGTGGTTTTTTTTTCATTCTTTATACCGTCGTCATAGTGTCATACTAGTTGTTACGAGTATACTACTATCTCTTTATCAACCAGTGTACAGTGCGGTAGTTCACGGCTGTGGCTACCTCTGTGTCGGCAGTCGGCAGGCAGTCCGTCCATCCATAATTGTATTATTATTATAATATATACCACCTAACCGTGTTTTTTTTTTCATTCTTTATACCGTCGTCATAGTGTCATACTAGTTGTTACGAGTATACTACTATCTCTTTATCAACCAGTGTACAGTGCGGTAGTTCACGGCTGTGGCTACCTCTGTGTCGGCAGTCGGCAGGCAGTCCGTCCATCCATAATTGTATTATTATTATAATATATACCACCTAACCGTGGTTTTTTTTTCATTCTTTATACCGTCGTCATAGTGTCATACTAGTTGTTACGAGTATACTACTATCTCTTTATCAACCAGTGTACAGTGCGGTAGTTCACGGCTGTGGCTACCTCTGTGTCGGCAGTCGGCAGGCAGTCCGTCCATCCATAATTGTATTATTATTATAATATATACCACCTAACCGTGGTTTTTTTATACCACCTAACCGTGGCAGTCCGTCCATAATAGTATACTAGTATCCAATCCATCCATCTCCATTGTTTACCTGAGGTGTCTTTTAGTTCTGCCTATAAAATATGGAGAACAAAAAAGTTGAGGTTCCAAAATTAGGGAAAGATCAAGATCCACTTCCACCTCGTGCTGAAGCTGCTGCCACTAGTCATGGCCGAGACGATGAAATGCCAGCAACGTCGTCTGCCAAGGCCGATGCCCAATGTCATAGTACAGAGCATGTCAAATCCAAAACACCAAATATCAGAAAAAAAAGGACTCCAAAACCTAAAATAAAATTGTCGGAGGAGAAGCGTAAACTTGCCAATATGCCATTTACCACACGGAGTGGCAAGGAACGGCTGAGGCCCTGGCCTATGTTCATGGCTAGTGGTTCAGCTTCACATGAGGATGGAAGCACTCAGCCTCTCGCTAGAAAACTGAAAAGACTCAAGCTGGCAAAAGCACCGCAAAGAACTGTGCGTTCTTTGAAATCCCAAATCCACAAGGAGAGTCCAATTGTGTCGTTTGCGATGCCTGACCTTCCCAACACTGGACGTGAAGAGCATGCGCCTTCCACTATTTGCATGCCCCCTGCAAGTGCTGGAAGGAGCACCCGCAGTCCAGTTCCTGATAGTCAGATTGAAGATGTCAGTGTTGAAGTACACCAGGATGAGGAGGATATGGGTGTTGCTGGCGCTGGGGAGGAAATTGACCAGGAGGATTCTGATGGTGAGGTGGTTTGTTTAAGTCAGGCACCCGGGGAGACACCTGTTGTCCGTGGGAGGAATATGGCCGTTGACATGCCAGGTGAAAATACCAAAAAAATCAGCTCTTCGGTGTGGAGGTATTTCACCAGAAATGCGGACAACAGGTGTCAAGCCGTGTGTTCCCTTTGTCAAGCTGTAATAAGTAGGGGTAAGGACGTTAACCACCTCGGAACATCCTCCCTTATACGTCACCTGCAGCGCATTCATAATAAGTCAGTGACAAGTTCAAAAACTTTGGGTGACAGCGGAAGCAGTCCACTGACCAGTAAATCCCTTCCTCTTGTAACCAAGCTCAAGCAAACCACCCCACCAACTTTCTCAGTGTCAATTTCCTCCTTCCCCAGGAATGCCAATAGTCCTGCAGGCCATGTCACTGGCAAGTCTGACGAGTCCTCTCCTGCCTGGGATTCCTCCGATGCATCCTTGCGTGTAACGCCTACTGCTGCTGGCGCTGCTGTTGTTGCCGCTGGGAGTCGATGGTCATCCCAGAGGGGAAGTCGTAAGCCCACTTGTACTACTTCCAGTAAGCAATTGACTGTTCAACAGTCCTTTGCGAGGAAGATGAAATATCACAGCAGTCATCCTACTGCAAAGCGGATAACTGAGTCCTTGACAACTATGTTGGTGTTAGACGTGCGTCCGGTATCCGCCGTTAGTTCACAGGGAACTAGACAATTTATTGAGGCAGTGTGCCCCCGTTACCAAATACCATCTAGGTTCCACTTCTCTAGGCAGGCGATACCGAGAATGTACACGGACGTCAGAAAAAGACTCACCAGTCTCCTAAAAAATGCAGTTGTACCCAATGTCCACTTAACCACGGACATGTGGACAAGTGGAGCAGGGCAGGGTCAGGACTATATGACTGTGACAGCCCACTGGGTAGATGTATGGACTCCCGCCGCAAGAACAGCAGCGGCGGCACCAGTAGCAGCATCTCGCAAACGCCAACTCTTTCCTAGGCAGGCTACGCTTTGTATCACCGCTTTCCAGAATACGCACACAGCTGAAAACCTCTTACGGCAACTGAGGAAGATCATCGCGGAATGGCTTACCCCAATTGGACTCTCCTGTGGATTTGTGGCATCGGACAACGCCAGCAATATTGTGTGTGCATTAAATATGGGCAAATTCCAGCACGTCCCATGTTTTGCACATACCTTGAATTTGGTGGTGCAGAATTTTTTAAAAAACGACAGGGGCGTGCAAGAGATGCTGTCGGTGGCCAGAAAAATTGCGGGACACTTTCGGCGTACAGGCACCACGTACAGAAGACTGGAGCACCACCAAAAACTACTGAACCTGCCCTGCCATCATCTGAAGCAAGAAGTGGTAACGAGGTGGAATTCAACCCTCTATATGCTTCAGAGGTTGGAGGAGCAGCAAAAGGCCATTCAAGCCTATACAATTGAGCACGATATAGGAGATGGAATGCACCTGTCTCAAGTGCAGTGGAGAATGATTTCAACGTTGTGCAAGGTTCTGATGCCCTTTGAACTTGCCACACGTGAAGTCAGTTCAGACACTGCCAGCCTGAGTCAGGTCATTCCCCTCATCAGGCTTTTGCAGAAGAAGCTGGAGGCATTGAAGAAGGAGCTAACACGGAGCGATTCCGCTAGGCATGTGGGACTTGTGGATGCAGCCCTTAATTCGCTTAACAAGGATTCACGGGTGGTCAATCTGTTGAAATCAGAGCACTACATTTTGGCCACCGTGCTCGATCCTAGATTTAAAGCCTACCTTGGATCTCTCTTTCCGGCAGACACAGGTCTGCTGGGGTTGAAAGACCTGCTGGTGACAAAATTGTCAAGTCAAGCGGAACGCGACCTGTCAACATCTCCTCCTTCACATTCTCCCGCAACTGGGGGTGCGAGGAAAAGGCTCAGAATTCCGAGCCCACCCGCTGGCGGTGATGCAGGGCAGTCTGGAGCGACTGCTGATGCTGACATCTGGTCCGGACTGAAGGACCTGCCAACGATTACGGACATGTCGTCTACTGTCACTGCATATGATTCTCTCAACATTGATAGAATGGTGGAGGATTATATGAGTGACCGCATCCAAGTAGGCACGTCACACAGTCCGTACTTATACTGGCAGGAAAAAGAGGCAATTTGGAGGCCCTTGCACAAACTGGCTTTATTCTACCTAAGTTGCCCTCCCACAAGTGTGTACTCCGAAAGAGTGTTTAGTGCCGCCGCTCACCTTGTCACCAATCGGCGTACGAGGTTACATCCAGAAAATGTGGAGAAGATGATGTTCATTAAAATTAATTATAATCAATTCCTCCGCGGAGACATTGACCAGCAGCAATTGCCTCCACAAAGTACACAGGGAGCTGAGATGGTGGATTCCAGTGGGGACGAATTGATAATCTGTGAGGAGGGGGATGTACACGGTGATATATCGGAGGGTGAAGATGAGGTGGACATCTTGCCTCTGTAGAGCCAGTTTGTGCAAGGAGAGATTAATTGCTTCTTTTTTGGGGGGGGTCCAAACCAACCCGTCATATCAGTCACAGTCGTGTGGCAGACCCTGTCACTGAAATGATGGGTTGGTTAAAGTGTGCATGTCCTGTTTTGTTTATACAACATAAGGGTGGGTGGGAGGGCCCAAGGATAATTCCATCTTGCACCTCTTTTTTCTTTTCTTTTTCTTTGCATCATGTGCTGATTGGGGAGGGTTTTTTGGAAGGGACATCCTGCGTGACACTGCAGTGCCACTCCTAGATGGGCCCGGTGTTTGTGTCGGCCACTAGGGTCGCTAATCTTACTCACACAGCTACCTCATTGCGCCTCTTTTTTTCTTTGCGTCATGTGCTGTTTGGGGAGGGTTTTTTGGAAGGGACATCCTGCGTGACACTGCAGTGCCACTCCTAGATGGGCCCGGTGTTTGTGTCGGCCACTAGGGTCGCTAATCTTACTCACACAGTCAGCTACCTCATTGCGCCTCTTTTTTTCTTTGCGTCATGTGCTGTTTGGGGAGGGTTTTTTGGAAGGGCCATCCTGCGTGACACTGCAGTGCCACTCCTAGATGGGCCCGGTGTTTGTGTCGGCCACTAGGGTCGCTAATCTTACTCACACAGCTACCTCATTGCGCCTCTTTTTTTCTTTGCGTCATGTGCTGTTTGGGGAGGGTTTTTTGGAAGGGCCATCCTGCGTGACACTGCAGTGCCACTCCTAGATGGGCCCGGTGTTTGTGTCGGCCACTAGGGTCGCTAATCTTACTCACACAGCTACCTCATTGCGCCTCTTTTTTTCTTTGCGTCATGTGCTGTTTGGGGAGGGTTTTTTGGAAGGGACATCCTGCGTGACACTGCAGTGCCACTCCTAGATGGGCCCGGTGTTTGTGTCGGCCACTAGGGTCGCTTATCTTACTCACACAGCGACCTCGGTGCAAATTTTAGGACTAAAAATAATATTGTGAGGTGTGAGGTATTCAGAATAGACTGAAAATGAGTGTAAATTATGGTTTTTGAGGTTAATAATACTTTGGGATCAAAATGACCCCCAAATTCTATGATTTAAGCTGTTTTTTAGTGTTTTTGGAAAAAAACACCCGAATCCAAAACACACCCGAATCCGACAAAAATAATTCGGTGAGGTTTTGCCAAAACGCGTTCGAACCCAAAACACGGCCGCGGAACCGAACCCAAAACCAAAACACAAAACCCGAAAAATTTCAGGCGCTCATCTCTAATATATATGTGGTGAACTGAGGAAACAAAAGAGTTAATGTCCGTGTTCAAATGGCTTTTGGAAGATCTGTAGTTAAAAATGTGTTTATCTGATGTTTATCTGATGTTAGTATTTAACTATGAAGCAAAGTTTCCCATATGGGTTTAATACGTAAATATTCTTTAATGCAATATATTGTGAGAAGGTCTGCCAGCAAATTAATGGCTGGATGCCGTGTGTTGTATTGCGATATAAAGGGAAAAAAAATTTCTTCCCTGTAAAATAAGAAAAAAAAGCCTTCAGTTTCCAACGCTGTGTAGCACGGAGAGCTAGGAAGCTGTAATAGCACAGAATCGTGCCCCCCTTCCTGCAGCATCCATCATGACGTAGTACAGAAAAAAAAAGAAAAAAAAAGTGTTCAGTGAGTTTTGATTTTTTTCATCTAATAAGATGGATCATAATAAGCAGCACTCTAAATATATTTTGTGCTACAAATGCTGTTGGAATACAATGATTTGCATTTTTAAATGTTTGTTATACAAACGATCTACGCTAGTTTTAATATAAAAACTAATATCTTAAACAGTAGAAAAAGCTGCCAATAATAATAAAAAAAAAAGTGTGGCTACGGGAGCATAACTGTAATCAGGAAAAATCCCAGCAACATACACAGGCTAGAAATGTCAGCGCTAACAGCGTTAAAGCTAACAGATCTGCATCTGGCAGACAGTCAAGAAGACAACGCCCTATCGCTGCACGGGGAGAGTTTTCAAAGCTGCTGCAGCTAAAATTATAGGAAAAGATAAAGATATCTGTCTGTAAAGTATATGCTGTAAATCACAGATTACTACAAGCAATTAATCACTACGCTTCCAGTATTAATATATTTTTATCCAATTCTTCAAAGTTATTTGGAAGAAACCTAATTTGTAAGTTACAGTGTAAAATATACTGCATCACGGATGAGGTATTACTACAGATTCCAGGAAGTATAAAGTAGGGACAGATTCAGTTGGATACATAGCATACATATATCACTTACCCTGTGATTCTATGAATAGAGGTAAAGGATATGCTTGCCAAAATCCATAACAAAGTATAGGCATTGATATTATAGATATAGATTGCAGAGGTTCTTAGTGGACTGCACAATATGCAGTGATGAACCAGGTTCCGTAGCCAGAAAGTGTGGGGATATGATTGTATAAAAAAAGTTATACAGATAATGTGAGCGGTGTTGTTAAGTTTGTTAGTTGATACGTTTGTAAGTTTTCAGGGAATCCGTGTATGTGGCAAGGCATTCCATAGAATGGATGCAGTCCAAGGAAAGTTTATAGTTGTGCTTGAAAGCAAGTGTGGATGAGAGAAGTATATCTTGTGAAAAGTGGATTGAGTGGACTGGCCAGTCTGAAAGATATTTTGAGATAAGAAAAAAAAACGTATAGTATGTTGGTGTAGTATTATTACTAACCTGGTGTGTAAGTAATGGTAAAATACAGACTACCCAATGAAAAAAAATGTAATGTTGATGGAATAAATTACACTGTATTGGACTAGATTATGCAAAAGATTTATAGACAATCTTTCTTTGTACTTGAAAAAAATAACCTACATTCTTTTGTACCTACAGATTATGTACCTGATGTACCCAGTATGTGGATGATCTACTGTGGTGCTATAAATTATCTGAAGTGTTGGTGTCAGATACTAAACAGTTGTGTTTTCTTGCAGAACAGGACACAAGGTGTCGCAAGACAAAAGTCAACGGTGTGATGACATAG
The DNA here is from genome assembly GCF_028390025.1 of Pseudophryne corroboree. NCBI lineage: Eukaryota > Metazoa > Chordata > Amphibia > Anura > Myobatrachidae > Pseudophryne > Pseudophryne corroboree. Next base: position 335,216,102 of record NC_086451.1, on the reverse strand, counting down.
TTAACTACCTAGGTCATTATTTGGCACTAGGCCAAAGACAGTTAAAACCCTCAGAGGGTGGAGCCTTGGTACACATTTATTAATAGATATATATGTATGACCAGATGATAAATCTCTCGATACAGTAATTTTTTTTTGTAAATGCTATGTGCATGCATTCAAGTTCATAACCAAAGAAATTATAGAAGGTAATACAATATTACACTTTATCATGAATAAGATATTATGGATACACAGTCAGAGCCAAACCATCAACTTATGTATAAGCAAGAACAAAAGAAAAAAAATATGTTTAAGACTGTGGTTAAGCAGTAGATTTTGTATGATGTGTACATTTTACCTCTGAGAGTATACAACTTAGATACAGCTGCATACTTGTCTTCCTCACCCCCAAAAGTGGGGAGTATAAGGAATATAATGTGGATAAGTAAGACAATTATAAAGAATTACATTGCATTTAAAGAAAAAAAACTGACAGTGACAGGAGAATAATTTCTCGAGCATCCATAGGGGATAATGGGATGGTGAATTACAGTGTGTTAACTGAAATTAGTATGTGAATTAGTGAATTAGTATTATTAATAATAAAGCGTTGCTGCCAACTTTTATTAAGGGGAAATGTCATGAGTTATACACATCTAAGGGTAACTAGCATGAAATAGATTCACAAGCTTTCTATGGTAGTATGAAGTTTAATGGAGAAGTGTACATTGTGTTCTGGCATATGACCAAAATAACAAATTATGTGATAATGAGAGGGATAGTGATGGTGATAAAGAAAGCTATAGCATGTTTACTGCAGATGTTTGGGTTGATTAAAAACAACATTGTTTTAATACAACATAGTTTAATGTTAAAAAAGGAACTATAGTATGTGTAACAGGTGTTAACGGGTAAAGTTAAAGTAAAGCAACGGAGTTTGCTGCGCTGTTTGAGAAATGGATAATGGATAATAAGGCCAGATGTGTGATCTATTGTTTCACTGATAGAAAGAGTTTATAGGAGTTTGGAAAATATTTTTCAATTAATATGTGTAATGTGAGGGGAAAAAAATAGAAAAAAAAATAAAGTCATAATTTGACAGGAAAGGTTTAAAGAATTAAGCATTATTAATCTACAAAAGAGAAAGGAAAGGCAGAATGTGAATCATGGCATGGTCCAATCGTTGGTTCAATAGTGGTAGAATTACACCTAAGCCTCTGCTTGGTCTCTCTTCTATATAATTTTTTTGTTATTCTTTTTGGAATCCAGCAAAGATATATTATCTAGAGCAAAGATATATTATCCAGAGCAAAGATATATTATCAAGAGACTGATTCAAAACTACAAAATGATTTGACGGTTCAAATGTGTCACACAAATTATTTAAACAGTTACAAGAGTATCAAAGGCTGCAAGAACCTTGGAAAGATATTTAACCAACACGAAAACACACAGTCCGGCACTGGACAATCACTAAAGAGAGTGAAGACGGTGTTATGGTGAGAAGTTGCTTATGTTTCGGTTCCATTACAGATCGCATAGGATGGTCCTGGGCAAGTACAGCTGACTACTGATACAGCCGTTGCAAAGGCTGCAGAAGGACACCTAGATCCATGAGCTTGCAATGAAATTAAAAGGTCAGAGACCAGAGCTTAAAGGAACCTAAAACTAAAAACAATTGTATGGAGATACAGAGACTTTTACTACTGTTACTACCACAGAGTTATATTTGAATGAACCCTTCAATCGAGATGGAGATGATTATGATCATTGATAATAGACTATGTGCTTATAAGCTAATATCCTACAGAACTTTTAACATTTCTGAAAGTATACGGGAGCGACGTTATTTATAACAGTATTAGGACTTAATTTATTTTTTCTTTGAAGAGAGAGCGAGCAAACGTGTGGTGTAGGTATGAGTACTCATCCATCATTGTGGATGGGAATTATTTCAATAAGACCCTTCCTTCCTCTTTTCTTTTCTAAGCAGGAAATCCAGAGAGATTTATGACCGGTGTAACGAACACACTTTGAAAAACGTGGTTGTGAGTATTATACTCCACTTGAAGAGAGATGTATAGATTAATGTATGGATAATTTAATAATTTAGGATATTATTCTGAGGAGTATCCAGTCCAGCAATACCATTAATTGTTAAAAAGATTTTGGGTACTGCTGCTAAATAAATATTATTGCTAATTATTATTATTATAATTGTTAGATATGTATACATATACACTAGCATTGTATAGTAGCAGGCCAAAGTTCTCTATGTAAGTTACATTTGATGTGATTACCAAAACTTTATAGAGTTGGGATAATAGTGAAACAGGTACATATGTATAGATACAACAGTATCTCAAGAAAGAACCACTGGTGATAATATCAGCTACACATATCGGGTGTATGTCAGTTAGTGGAAATAAAATAGGTCAGTAATAAAAAAAACAAAAAAACTAATTAACTTATGCAAATAGAAAAGATTAATTTAGGGGAATGTGAAAGGATTGTTACAATATACTAACCTAATGTTTCTAGATGTGCTAGATATAATGAGTTAGGTATATAAATAGTAATGGTTACATATGATGTTCATTAAAGTTTATGATTTAATAAATGTATTTTACCAGGAGTAGATTCAAAGGTTAAAAGAGATATCATACATAACGGGGAATGTTAGTTGTCACTATGTCCTTAGGATATGATATATAATTGGTTACCTATTAATTCTGAAGATGTTTGTTATTTAAGAAGATTAATTTAGCAATTTTATACAAAAACACATAATAACTTGAGAAAAGTTTTCTTGCAGGATGAACTATTCCTAAAAAGAGTAATTGACTCAGTAATCAGGAAACATGTTCCTGCCACCAGAGCATCAATAAAACCTCGAATTGGTAAAGGTGGCTAATAAGTTCTCCTATGGCTAATGAAGTCGTGTGATTAATCAACTGGGAGTTGACGTTTTATTTCATTTAAGTTATTGATAACATGATTTAACTTTATGATGATTCCAGGACATTGGACATGAACTATTACGATACCACATTGCTCTACATTCTTTAATACCACAAATTGGAGGATATTGTTGATTTCCAGAAACAGCACTTTGAGCTCACTGCTGTGCTTACTTGACCAAAGACATTACGGATCCTGATACGTGTATTGCCAAGTATATAAAGGAGGTCCATGATATAAAAGAAGAATTTTAACCAAGGCATTATGATATGGACTGGAAAAGATAAATGTTTAAATCCTAGTATTCAATTTTCAGGATTAGGAAAATGTTTTTAAGTATATTGTATGTGATTGTATGTGATGATGTATTCTGTGATGAGGTTTATTCTTTGGTGACCCCGATGTAATTATAGCCATTCGTTTGATGTTCACTGCCTACAGGTGCGGCCTATGTTGTATTTAGAAGGCTACTGTCAGACGCAGAATAGCAATACTACATGAAATGATTATTAGCGAACTATACGTTCCCAGAAATTCTTCTGAGATGACAGGGCACATGGATAATGTTCCTGATCAAAGGGTGGAGCTGTCGAATACTGTGACAGAGACAACCTGCTGAAGGCCTAACAGCTATATATATGTACTACGGGATAGTACGTATATTATGCATACACCTAATAATCACAATATCAAAGGTGATCTCATATTCACTAGTATAGTATAAAAGGATAAGAGAATCCATTTTGTTTCTAGCTAGATGATACAGCAGATTCATCTTGAACTTTGTACACACTAAGAAAGACGAAAAACAACTTTGTTGGCTAGTATTAATTCCACATACGCACATCCGAAAAGCTCATAGAGTCCAGTTTAATTCCTAATATGGACACATAGTTGAAGATCACGAGTATCTTTTAGTTTTCTTTGCCAATTGCCCTAATATTGCATAACACTGTATTCCAGATGAATAAACTCATATGGGAGGGTTATAAGAATGGGGTGTAACTGGTATGTTATAAAAATCATTGTTTTTACGTGTATCTGTTGTTGAAGCATTTTGACCCAGGCTTGAGAGGATGTTTCCTCTCAACCTGTATACGGGCATGGCCTTTTTAATAAATAATTATTGATTTTGCTAAATCTATTTTCAATTCATTCTTTTACATAACAACTCAAACAGCAACAAGATGGTTAATTTAATTAACCTAAAGAGGTATCCAACAACATTTATGGCCGACATTGTCGTTTGCATACGTGTTTTTGTTGTTTTTGCTGGTTTATTTTCTAAGTTAAACGCGGCAGGGTTTTTATTTAAATCCCGGCCGCATTTTCACTTTTAGTTTCGTTTTTCATCCCTGTTCGTGATTGGTTGTGATTCAGATGTAGGAGTGTCTGTGCGCAACCATATAAATATGCCCCAAACCGTCCGCACCTCGTGGGTTTAGTTAGTGGTGAGGAGGGAGGTTGTGCTGTGGAGGTAGGTGAGTTTTTGGTTTGGTGAGGAGTGTTGTTTGCGATTTCTGAGTGTAGTATTGTGTTTGAAAGTAGTCTTGTCATTCTTGTAGTCTTGTTTTTTGTTGTTTTGTCTAATTTTTGTCCATGTATTTTTTACTTATAGTCCCTTGTCAGTGTTTGTGTGTGTGTGTGTGTGTGTGTGTGTGTGTGTGTGTGTGTGTGTGTGTGTGTGTGTGTGTGTGTGTGCGTGTGTGTGTGTGATTTGTGCAGTGGTAGTGGAGGAGTGTGTTGTTGTTTTTTTTCTGTGTTAGGTGTTTAGACACACAATTATGTGTGACTCAGAGGTGGGTGAGGTGGAGGGTGTGAGTGAGGGGGAGGAGGTCATCAGGTGGAGGAGGTGAGTGTGAGTGAGGTTAGTGAGGTTAGTGAGGTGGAGGAGGTGGGTGAGGTTGCTGCAGCAGCCTCAAGTGACAGTGATAGTGACAGTCAGAGAGCTCTGCAGCCGCGCACCACTACTAAGACTGGGCGGAATGTTAATTTTAGTTATGCAGAAAATGTGGCATTGGTGCGGGAGCTGATGAAGTATCAGCGGCAGCTATTTGGGCCTGAGTCCGCCAAGGTGCCAACACGGAAGAAGATGGTGTTGTGGGCGAAAGTTGTTGCTGCTGTCAATAGTGAGGGGGTGGTCAAGCGGACGGAGGACACGTGCCGCAAACAGTACTAGGACATAAAGCAACGTGTCAAATCCAAAATGGCCAAGGAGGCGAAGTCGGCTCGAAAAACCGGTGGTGGGCAGCCCTATATTGCAAGGTATCTGGAGTATGAGGAGCCCATGCGGAGTGTAATACCTCCTGAAGTAGTCTCTGCAACCCATGTCCGGGATTCAGATAGGCCCAGGAAGAATGGTGAGCATGTGTATTTGCATTAACATTCTATGACCTTATTTTTTTTTTCAAATGTGTGTCATGTGACGTTGCATGTTACTCCCATCTTCAAGTGTGTGTCAGCAAATAATTTTTTTTTTGTAATATTTTCTACAAAAGCCAATGTAACATCTTACTTTATTGTATGTCATGTGTTTTTTTCTATATATTTTCCATGTGTAGTTTGGGCTTGGTGTGTCATTGAATTGTCCAGCAATAATGTTTTCCTTTTGCACATTTTTAAGTTTTTAATTTGGACTATGTTTTATATTTAGGTTATCCATGTGCAATGTTGCAAAAACAGTGGTTGTCATGTTAGAGGCTGGAGTAGTGGGAAGTGGTTTGGAAACCACTTACATGTGTACTGTCATTATTACTGAATGTAATAATTTTTTTTTAAAAACCCACTATTTGTTTGTTCAGTTTGAGTCTGTATTTGTACCCTGACACAACACTGGTCTAATTTAAAAAAAAAAAAATTTTGTTTTGTTTTTTTGTTGTTTTTTGCCTCATATAGTGGTAATGTGTGTTTGGAGTGCCACATCACAGAGCAATTTCTATATTGCATCTGTAAATTTTTTATTCCTTTCATTACAAAGTGAAGATGTGTGTGTTTTTGGTTGTTAGTGTATGTATTTTTACTTGTGTCCTATGTCTGTGTCCTGTACATGTTTTCCTGTGTTGCACTTTCCATAGTGCATATGGCTATTGGACAATGTTTATTGTTTTATGTAGTGTTTTTTTGGTTTACGGTCCTTATGGGTTTTTTTTAAATAAAACAAGCATTTTTTAAAGAATTAATGTTTATAAGCATAATGGGTGGATCTATCAACAATAGCATGATTACATGAGATTTTATTTTGGTTTTACAGTGTTGGAAAAAAGCAGTACTGGTCGTCCTACAGTAACTCCCATGACATCTGATGATGATGACGCTGCGGAAGCAGGTAAAGTGTCCATTGTAGTATAGGGTATGTTTGTAAAGGAATGGCCATAACAAAATTTAACTTTCAATACTAGGTCCATCAAAAGAAGTCTGGAGCAGCAGAAGTCGGACTTCTGTAACACACCACCAAAAAAAACATGTGGCAGCAAAGAAAGCATGGTCTGATGTCCAGGGCCAACCACAGCAGGCTACCCCGCCACGAAGATTATCGACAGTATGTTCGGTGCCCCCACTCCAAATTTTGGACACACCTCCAAGACGTGAACCACACTCCCCTCATCTTGATTGTGAGTATCAAACTAAAATAAATGTAATAAATTTCAGATCGTAATAAAACTTTTACTTAAACGCATTAAGTCAAAACACATCAAAATCTGATATACTTACCGAAGTCAGTAAAACATGAAATGGAATCCTAGCAAAATGGCCTTGTCCACATCCTGTAAAGATATGTATGTACTTCAGCCATACAGTAGCACATTGTGTGTAAGATGCTGCAACAGAAACTCATGTTTAATTTTGGAAAATAGTAAGGTTGTTTAACAAATTTTCACATGTGTGTTTGACCTAACATTGCCAAATACATATAAAAACATTACTATATTTGTTTTTGAAAAGCTATAAGGCAACACATTATGGATTACAATGTGTTTTTATGGTGGAGTATGTCTGATCTACAATAAAACTAATGTGTTTGTTTTCACATAGAAGTAACCAGACACATTTGCCACAAACAGGCATATGTATGTATTTAAGTTATGAGTGATGATGTTGCTAGGCAGGATATCTGAAAGCAACAGTCAATGACATGTGTTCCATGTGTAGTGATTTGTTATAATTTTTCAAACATATGGATAGCTAACTGATAATTTTTCTAAATTTCAGCTTCTAGTCCTGGTAACAGCATCCCTCCGCAACAACAGCAACACAGTGACATGGATGAGACAATCATGTTAGAAATGCAGCCATTAAGCCAAGGAATCAGGCCCCCAGCACCTGTGAGTACACCACCACAGCAAAGCACACCACCACCACAACACAGCCCAACAACACCAGTAACACAAGGCCCTGATCACATGTTTTGGAGTATTTGGGCTAGACAGCAGGCCACTAATGAAGATTGCCTGCATAGGCAGACACAAATGTTTGCAAGCCTACCATGTCACCTCAGAAGAATAACCAGAAATATGAGTAGACAAAATAAACAAACCACGAGAATTGGCAATACCATGGAACTCATGTGTGTAGACATTACACAGGTCATGGGCAACTTACAGCGCATAATGGAAGAACAGCACAGACTAATGGAAGAACAGCACAGACAACAGCAAAGCTATATGAACATTTTTCAAAACAATCAAAAGATAAATGAAACTTTATTCCGAATTGTAGACAATCAAAATGCTGCTACACGTGAACTCAATGCCACCCTCACTAACCTCAATGAAACACTCAGATCCATGCACCAACAGCAAACAAGCAGCAGTTCTGGTACGACTACTCCAAATATCACGCCAGACGCTCCACCAGAGCACGCCAACATGACAGTGGTAAAGGCAAAGGGCAGGACAAGCAGCCACCCAAAAAAAATTAACAAATAAACCTTACAGTTTTAATTTCAGAGAAGTACATCAAAATACTTAGTAAGTGTATGTTTCTCAAAATAGATATAACACTTAGCTCCTTGACAATTTGTACAACATCATTAATTATAAGTGGTACAAACAACATCAGGAAATTTGTACGCACATTTATTCTTTACCATCTTTGAATTTTTTTGGAGGAGGGAAATGTTGTTTGAGCTGCACATAGATGTTAGCAGGAAGTAACCAGACCACTTGATTTTTTTCTAATCATTACTTTTTCTAGATTCCAATCATTCTCATATCCTGCAGACACAATAATTGGCAGCCAGGCAGAATGTCTTTAGCAGGAAGTAAACAGACCACTTGATTTTTTTCTAATCATTACTCTTTCTAGATTCCAATCATTCTCATATCCTGCAGACACAATAATTGGCAGCCAGGCAGATTCATCCATGACCAATACAAATTACAATGTGATTGTTAACTGTTTTACCTTTCTTCTCTATACAACATTACAAGAATAACACAATTGAGTTGGCTAAAAAGGTTTTAATATGTTGTGATTGAATTTAGATAATTCAGTGCCAAAATGAATGTCATTATTGTTGGGCCATGTTTGTGTGTGTTAAAAATGAGTAATCAGTTTCTTGCACATGATGCAGAAACAAAGAAATTTTACTTTTTAAAAAAAAAAACAACACAAATAATGTGTATAATAATGTATATATGTGGCAAACTGTGTATTTACTTACAAATCAGCAAGTTTACTGCAGCAAACATTACGGAAAAAATTTTTTGGGATGAGACTCAGTTTGTATCCCTTAAATACGATGGAGCATCACACATAGGGACACATGTATTCCTCAAGGCTAACATATTATATATGGAGGACTGTTTAATTAGGACACAGGTTCTCAAACTTGTGCCTCTGGACCCCACATAGTGCATGTTTTGCAGGTCTCCTCACAGAATCACAAGTGACATAATTAGCTCCACCTGTGAACCTTTTAAAATGTGTCTGTGAGTAATTCATACACCTGTGGTTCTACTGGGTTACCTGCAAAACATGCACTGTGTGGGGTCCTGAGGTCCGAGTTTGGGAATCTGTGCATTAGGACGTTACACACAATCATAAAGTAAAATACAAAATAAATTACTATGTGGATTATGTGTGCTTGTAATAAATTTTCAATCCAAGTTTATTAACACTTATCCAGACTTCATGCATACAACTCATAATCTGTTGTTTTGAGTTTTTAAATAAACACAATACACATGCTACATTTGTATAGCATAAAGCGAGGGTATGTTTGCATGTCTCAAGGAGACAGACACATTCTGAGTAATGGTTTTTAATTGAAAAATTGGGCAACATATACACAACAAATGAAAGAAGCAAACAAAACTTACCTTAAAAATAAAGATTTATGAGGTCTTGCCTAACCTGCCTCCCTACATCTGTACTCCAAGTATCACCAGATGTCTCTAATTCCTCTGCTTGCTGGCTGCTTTCTTCATCCTCCTCCTCCTCAACATGTGGCAGATGTTGTTGTAAACACATGTTATGAAGAAAGCAGCAGCAGAACACAATCCTAGTCACCTTCAAGGGACTATACAACAAAAGGCCACCAGACTTATCCAGACACCGAAACCTAGATTTCAGCACACCAAAACATCTTGCTATCACATTCCACGTGGACTTATGTGCATGATTGTAATTGTGTTCAGCAGGGGTATCAGGTCGGGACAATAGAATTAGAATCCAAGAGAAACATTCATATCCTCCATCACCTAAAAGACAGATATAGTAACGTGATTCATGTTAAGATACAGCAACACATAAGTAACACACTGTGGGGCAGCTGTATTAACCTGGAGAAGGCATAAGGAAGTGATAAACCAGTGATATGTGCAAGGTAATAAAGGCAGCGGGCAATCTGTCCCTAAATGATAATTTACATATTGGAGCTGATTGGCTGGTGCCTTTATCACCTTGCACATATCACTGGTTTATCACTTCCTTATGCCTTCTCCAGGATAATACATCTGCCTCTGTATTTGGACAAAGCAGACGCAGGCCTACACATATCAAATTACATAACCAGCAGCCACCCATATGGCATTTGTCCGTCCTCAAACTTATCAAAGAGGGATGACTGACTGAGGATGAAGGAGTCATGGCAGCCCCCAGGGTAACCAGCAACAACACTCATTATTTTGAGATTTGCATCACAAACCACCTGCACATTTGTGGAGTGCTCTAGATGACGATTAGTATAGATGTGCTGCCTGCCCCTAGGTGGTCTCAGCTGAATGTGTGTGCAATCTATGGCTCCCAGCACATTGGGCATGCCAGCCAGCTCATAGAAATCTACCCTGACGGCATGCCACTGAGACTCCTGGGTAGGGATGCAGATTGAGGCATCGATGTGGGGCTGCAAAACAGCCAACACCTGTGTGTATATTTGAAAGAAAATGAAACATGAGATTTTAGGACAGAACTGGCCACCGAGTAATTAAAACCAACCAAAAATAGAGGCGGTAGTTAGGTATACATCACCTGTGTTAATATTCTTGAAAATGAGGGCTGTGAGATTCCTATGACATCCCCAGACACAGCCTGAAAGCTGCCAGTAGCCATAAAGTGCAACACAGCCAGGAGTTTGTGCAGGCCTGAGACAGAGCAAGAGCGTGCTGTATCAGGGTCTAGGCCCAGTTTGACAAGGTCATACAGACGGAAAATGTTGTTACGATTTAGACGGAACATCTGTATGACCGTATCATCGGACAATGCGTTCAAGTTTAAACGCCCCCTAAAAAAATGAGGCCTGCGCAGCCTCTGCGGAACCTGTACAACCTGCTGACCATGTTCAGTTTCTTGGCCCTGGTTGCTTACAGGCTGATGTCTGAGTCTGAGGAATCCCACAGCACACAAAATATCACTGGCCCACAGTCCTGCTGCCATTTCTGAGGGTAGGTGGATTGAAATGGGCCTAAGATCCTTTTACAGGCATCCTAATTCAGGTGTGAGTGATTTGTTAGTTGCAACACATGTAAACACGCCTGGAAAAAGCAGGTCTATTTTTTTGCCGCTTTTTTTAACGAATCGCAAAAAAATACGACCGCAATTGAGCACTCAGAGACTAACACCCAAATACGAATGAATAGTGAATACCCGTGTTGTATGAAATAACAGCCGCGTTTGACCGATGGTCTTTTCATTCGTATTTCTGAACTTTGTCATTCAAACCATTACGAATAGTCCAAACACTGCCGAGATTTGTTCTTAGTGAATTCCCGTGTTGGGACTTAGAAAAAAAAACACAAATCGGACAAACTCGATTTTTTAGTAAATATTGGCCCTTGTGTATTATGTACTGATATACTTCACAATAAACTGATTCTGAATCTGATTCTATGCACCGATGCCTGGTGCAGTCGTCCAATGCGCCTGCACATTGCGGTGCATACGCATGCGCAGTTCGGACCTGATCGCAGACCTAATCACAGGCTGTGAGAAAATGCAGCATAGTGATCAGGTCTGAATTACCCCAATGTCAAGAAATGAATATGCATAAAAAAAGGATCCTTCAAAAAGTTGGGAATAACCTGACGAATCGTAACGGTGACATTACCTGATCATTCCCATCACAACGTGTGCCGCATACTTCTGCAGCCACTGAAATAAACCGGAAACCTGAAGTTTTGGGGGGAGGGCCTCAGAATTGCGAAAATCCAAACCGCACATCTCTAAGTGCAGCATTATACATAGCCACGGCCAACTTTCAAAAAGTACAAATGATTGGAAGTGCTCTCATTACCTTCCTCTCCTGCCATATGACTGACATACTGTATGTTATACATCCACATGCCTAACTGCAGCAAAAATATTGGGAGAGCTGAAGCACAAATACTACCCACATATCTGGTTTGTTTACCATCATGTATCAGCATTTATGTGAACCTTTTTTTTTTTTTTTTTTTTAATAAATCTGTTTATTGAACTGTCAACAAGTACAGAAATGGAAACATATAAGAATCAATAATTCACACAATTAAAGTATCAGCAATACACATAACTAGTATATTTTTAGAGCAGTAAAATATACATATCGACAGTCCCTTTTTATATTTTATTTATTGAAAGGAAGATGGCAGAAGGAAAATAGATAGAATAAGAAGATCAGGGGGGACAGATGGGAAATGGAGAGAAAAAAGGGAGGGGGGGGATGATCTCGATTAATACCGTGCAATTTGGATTAAACATTTTGCTCCGCCATTGTCAAAAAATGGCACTCAAATAAACGACACTATTAAGTATTAGTTATCTCTTACGTGACTGCATCTACGAGGTACCAGGAGGGGACCGCCTCCGGCCTGATATCGGGTCAAACACCTCTTGCATGCGGTCCCGCGTGAGCTGGGACATATTGAGAAGGAATGCACCCCACTTCTTATAAAACAGAGTAATCCCGTTAATTGTATTCAAAGTCGCCATGCGACGTTCATGATAGATGACCTCAATCAATGCATTTTCCCACTCCCGTATCGTTGGGGCTGTTGGGTATATCCAGTGAGAGAGAATCATTTGTTTTGCTATGGTCACCATAACAGTGAGTGCCGGAGTCAGGGGGGCCATATCCAAGATTGCCACCCATTCTGAGAAATCTGCAAATAACAGTGGTCTAATAGAAAATGGTAGCTTCATATCAAACATCCTGTTAATATAATTACTAAGTTTATTCCAAAATAGTTTTACTTTGCTACAGGCCCAGAAGTTATGTGTGATGGTGGCATTCAGCATTGAACATTTAACACACAGGCCCAATTCAGAGGTGTTAAAATGCCTCCTCTGTGAAGGGGAAACATACATTCGGTTAATGGTTCTGATATGTATTTCCTGTAAACTTAGTTGGTTTTAAATGCTGGAGAGCGTGTGTAGTGTTGGCCAATGTATCCGGTATGTCAGGGAGGTTCGGGATCTCTCTCTTCCATGTCACAGAGAGTGAGTCCCAGGACGGGGTATTTGCATCTATCAGTTTAGAATATAAGAGTTTAATTTTAAACGGGCGGGTACAGCAAAATGTTAAAACAGTCTGCAAAACTTTAGATAAAGAAGACGAACCCAGGGGAAGCTGTAGGTACATGAAAAACTGTTTCTGCAGAAAAGAGTATTTATCATGTAATTGGGAGAAAGACAGTAACTGGCCTCCTGGGTCGAAAACGTCCTTAATAGCATTAATACCCCGCAGTTTCCATGCATAGAACCTTTTATTGTGTAATGATGGCTGAAAACCAGGGTTACCCCAGATAGGAATATAAGGAGTAGAAAAGGGGTTACTATTAAGGTGTTTGTGAATCGCCAACCAGGCCTTATAGGTGTTGTTGAATAAAATCTTGGTCCTGAAATCTTTAGGGATATCCCTAGAAGGCATGTGTAAAAGAGCAGCCTGGGAGTATGGATAGAAAAGTGCCTCTTCCAGGGAGGGATTAGTGTAAGAGTCTTGGTTTAAGAGCCAATCTGAGATGTATCTGAATAAGGCCGCCCTAGTGAATAACTGAACATTTGGGACACTCAGTCCCCCCTTCTGTTTACTAAGATACGTGCGAGCCTTGGGCATTCAAGGCTTTCCATTTTTTCATATAAATTTGGAGAACATTCTAGAGCAAGTTAGGGCGTCAGTTCTGGATATCACTACAGGAAGCATCTGAAGAAGGTATGCCAGTTTGGGGAAAGACACTGATTTTATGACTACAGTTCTGCCAAGAATGGAAAGCGGTAAATCCATCCAGTTATCCAACTGGAGTTTTAATTTTTGAATGAATGGAGTGTAATTTGCTAAGTATACTTGAGAAGTCAGCGAAGGAATGTGTGTTCCTAGATATTTTAGTGTGGTAGTGTTAAGCTTAAGTTGGGGTACTAAGCTTGAAAGGTCAGTGGGAATTAGGTGAGGTCCAATTGGGAGAAGATCCGACTTAGTAGCATTTACTCTGTATCCAGCAAATGAACCGAATTTGGCTATGGTTTAAAAAATGGCCGGAATAGAAGTCAATGGATTAGTTACAAATAAAAGCATATCGTCTGCAAATAGGCTTAGTTTAGTCTGTACATCACCTACTGCAACGCCCGTAAAAGTTGGAAGTTGTCGGAGAGCTACAGCCAAAGGTTCCAGGGCCACCGCGAACAAGAGAGGGGACAGTGGGCATCCCTGTCTGGTACCTCTTTGAGTAGAGAATGGGGTCGAAAGGAACTTATTGGTGAAGATTTGAGTGAGGGGGTTATGATATAACGCCTGTATCGTGGAGATGAACTGCGAGGGAAAGCCAAAATTTCGAAGAGTCTCGAACAGGTGATCCCACGTAACCAGATCAAATGCTTTCTTAGCATCTAAAGACAACAGAAAAGCAGGGCCACCCATCCGAGACGACTCCAAGGCTTGCATAACCGTCAAAATCTTTCTAATGTTAGTTACCGAGTGCCTTCCCCATATAAAGCCAGTTTGGTCCTCATGAATCAGACCATGAAGTAACTTTTTCATCCTTTCCGACAAAAGTTTTGTAAAGATCTTGTAGTCTACATTAAGTAGCGCTATGGGTCTATACGAGGAAGGCATCAGTGTGTCTCGACCCGGTTTGGGGAGAACCCTAATCAGCGCTGAATTGAAGTATTGGGGAACTATGTGCGATGAGCAGATTGAGTTATATAGAGATGCCAATGGGCTACAGATGTGTTATGATCCAGACACTCGGGTCAGGGGAGATCTTATACTGTGAGACCTGAGTACCCGGATGTAATGCTGGAAAGGGGAAACGGAATGGGAATAGCCCCTGGCGCCCTACCTCCGTTGTCTTACCCGTGCTGTCAGTTCACTGTTGCGAGACTATGGTTTCTTGGGCCCATGGCAGCCGCGTTTGAAGGGCGGATTACGTCTGCCCAACTCCGATGCCCCCTCAGGTCTTAAGGAGAGACAAAGAGTGAACCGAGGCAGGGTAATAACAAGGGGCCCTCTAACTAAACAACAAGGCCAGGGGCTACTGGCTAACCTGAAACTAAAAGTATGCGCGGCTTACCGCCAGGGAAAAGAACAACCAAAATAATCCACTTGTCCACTCTCCTACACGGCACCGCCGAGTACCGGAGAGGACTATGGAAGCGGAAACCTCCGCAAATACTCCAATGCAAGAAAATAATACTAAAGCGGCCTAGGCCGTAACACGCGGCAGGGCCGCCACTCACGAAACCAAGTGGGAACCTAAATCGACTGCCACAGGTAAATGAGGACCAGGAGAACTCCTTGGGACCAGACGACAAACTCCAAGATTCAGGGACTCAGAGAACTGGAGAGACCGGACACAGCAGACCAGGAACAGACGTTCACCAAACATGAGCAGCATGCAGGAAGCTATCACCGGCGTCTGTGTGAGGCACTGAGGAGGCATTTAACAGGGAACCCTCCAATAAGGGCACAGAGCCTAATTACAAAAAATGTCATGCAGCTGCCTTGCTGCACGACCAGAGAACATGTGTGAACACTTTAATTAATCAATCCCTGCAACGGGGAACGCGGTCCGCCTGTGGCGTCCCCGTTGCTAAGGTCCCAGAGGCTCGGCGCGCCCAGCGTCCTAGCGTCGCTAGGGACCCGGCGGCTCAGCACGCACGGCGTCCCTAGTTGCTAGGTGCCGGGCGGGCAAGGAGGAGGGTGCAGCGGCCGCGGTCATCGCTCGGAGATGGACCAAGCGACGCCACGGACCGCGGCGCCTAACAAGATGTTTAAAGAGAGAATTTTATAGAATTCCGATGATAAGCCATCGGGGCCCGGGGATTTTACATTTTTAAGTGAGTTAATTGTGTCCAAAACCTCCTGGGAAGTGATAGGAGCAATTAAAGTATTCGCAAGATCTGAAGGGAGTTGTGGCAATGATAAACCTTCCGAAAAGGTTCGTTTAGCTAAATCATTGAAAGGTTCCTGGGAATATAAGCCTTTGTAGAATGTGTGGAGAATATCAGAGATCTTTTTACCTTGAAAGTGGCATCTGCCTTCCCCATCCCGTAAGGCTGCTATATGATGAGGGCCAGTATCAGCCTTAAGAAGATTGGATAGTAACCTGCTAGATTTATTACCGAATTGAAAGATATTGTGTTTACCTGCCTTAAGATACTTATTGTCAAGTTGTGTTAAGATTTGGTCAAAGTGTATTTTGGCTTGTTTATAGGAGTCATGTGTGTCCAAAGTAGGGCAGGACTTAAATTTTTGAAACGAGGCAGTGAGGGAAGATTTGGAAGCACGATAAGTGGAATTTAAATCCTTCTTAAATTTGGCCATAAAAGGGATGATGTTGCCCCTTAGCACCGCTTTCGCCGTTTGCCAGAATAAGACCGGATCCGATTCATGAGAGGTGTTATTAAGCTTGTAAGACTCCCATGCAGCGCGCCACATGTCTTGAAATCGCTGGAAACCAACTAACTTTGCTGGGAATCGCCATTGAGAACAGGAGCCCAATATAAATTTGGTTTGAATAGAAATTGAAATAGGGGCATGGTCCGAGATAAGTATAGGTTCAATGGTAGTATCAATAATTTTATCCGACAGAGTGTCCGAGACAAAAAAGTAGTCCAGGCGGGAAAATGAGTTAAAGGTGGCGGAGTAGTATGTATATTCAAGTTCAATAGGGTTATGGAGCCTCCATATGTCTATAAGGCCTAATTGTGTGGATAAGTAAGTGAGGTTAGTTTTTGGTAGAGTGTAACGTCTAGAAGAGGCAGCTTTTCTATCCAAGGTGACAGAAGAAACCAAATTTAGATCTCCCCCCAAGATAATGGGGATATCAGTGTATGGTCGAAGAATATCAGTGATTTTCAGATAAAAGGATTTATCATAAATGGTAGAGGCATAGACATTACATAAAATGTATCTAGATCCCTCCAAACTTAAGTCCAGTATTATATACCTGCCTTCCGCATCGATTATCTGGCTGTGGATCTCACAGGAGACACCCTTGCGGATTAGGATAGCCACTCCTCTAGCTTTTGAAGAGTAAGAGGACGATGCTATGAGCTTCTGACAAAGCATAGTAAGTTTTAAATGCTCCTCCGGAGTCAAATGAGTTTCTTGTAACATAGTCACATCTGCCTTCATCTTATTCAAATACGTAACTATCCTTATACGTTTAATGGGGGAGTGGATACCCCGCACATTCCATTGGAAAATTTTAACCTGGGAGGCCATACTTCATAGCAGAGAACAGTAATTTAGTAGGATACTCATCAGGTTCTAAAATGTACAGCAAGGCAAAGAAGTGTAACCACAATATCATATTCATACAACTCAATGGCATATTCCAGGTAGGAACCACCCCCCAACCCCCAGGGAAAAGGGAAGACAGAGGTACAGCAGGGAAGGGGAAGAAATGGAAGAAAGAACAAGAACTAGATAAAAATAGAAAATGGAGAAGACAATTGTAAGACATTAGGTCGTTTGAGTGTAAAACAACCCATGGCAGTAACCATGAACACCCTCAAACCCAAACACGAAGAGGAGAACACATCCCACTCCTCTATCAACAAAGCATTGATAAGTAAAACAGGACAAAAATTTTTTTAGGTAAGGAACAATAAGAATCAGAACAAGAAAAAAATATTCTAATAGGTCCGTTAAGTACATCTTGAGAAAACAAAACCTTGGTAAGGGTCAGACTAAATAGATCACTTAGGCATAGGACCAAAACTCTATCAGGAACAAAAGGGCACTATGGGCTCGGAAGCGAGGCTACCGCAATTGCAGCCGCCTAAGCAACCAAGTCAGCATCCCATCAATATTAAACGGTATGGGAAGACTAGCAATCGAATAGATCTTAAAACGATAATCAATGGCTATAAATCTATACGATAAAATAAAATATGATCAGCAAAGTTAATAGTGTCCCAGGTGCGTAGTATGGTACGGTCTTTCAGCTGGAATCTCAGTCATTCTGGTCCATTGCGGTATGATCCAGTGCATCGACCACCTGTTGTAGAAACGCCTTTGCATCTTCCACACTAGAAAAGTCTTTCGGACCTTGAGGTGAGAAGATGCGGAGTCGGGCTGGGTACATTAGCGCAAATTTAGTGCCTGATTGGACCAGTTGTGAGCAGACTGTGGACATCTCTCGTCTAGCTCTGGATACCTCAGCGGAGTAGTCCTGAAACAGGAAAAGCATCTGGCCGTCCCATTTCAGAGGACCCTTAGAATGAGCCATAGACCAAATCATCTCCTTATGACGAAAGTTAAGACACTTAAATATCACCGGGCGTGGTCGAGCCTGATTAGATTCTCTCGGTGGGCCCAAGCGATGCGCTCTCTCAATTTCCAGTGAAGACAATTCTCCAGAGATCCCAAGTATTTCGGGCAATTCAGACAGCAGGAATTTTAACAGATCCGTACCCCTAAGGGTTTCCGGCAGACCTATTATCCTCAAGTTGCTCCTCCTCGAGTGGTTCTCAAGATCATCTATCTTCGACATCATATGTTGCCGAGACGACGACAGGTGGGATACTTGTTGCTTCAAATCATCAATTTCTTGAAAGTTGGCTCCTATGCGGTTCTCATTAGTGGAGATTTTACGAGACATGGAATGCAGTTCAGCTTTAATATCGGAGACCGCTGACATAAGCTTATCAGCCTGTGCTTGAAGTAGAGGTTCCACTGTTTCCTTAATTGCTTTCACAAGCTCTGCATAGGAGGGAGGCGTGGTAGAGGCTTTAGGTGGCATTATGCCTAGGCCTTCGGGACCCAATTCAGGGTTACCTGGATCAGGAGTAGGAGGTGGGTCGAAGTCTGTCACAGCTCCCTTACCACTCCCTTTGATACGTTGAGGTTTAGGCACTGATAAGGTGACAAATTTGTCCATAACACATTCAAGAGGCACTATAGACAATATCAGGACAGGACAGAAGATATCCAATTGTGTGTTCGGTAAGAGAGGCGGTCGTGGTCACCGCTCAGATAACATTACTCCATATTAGATTCGGAGAAG
Source organism: Pseudophryne corroboree (assembly GCF_028390025.1). Lineage (NCBI taxonomy): Eukaryota > Metazoa > Chordata > Amphibia > Anura > Myobatrachidae > Pseudophryne > Pseudophryne corroboree. Next base: position 335,197,236 of record NC_086451.1, on the reverse strand, counting down.
CGTGGGGAGAGAAACATAATGTTGACACCTCTAAGTGCAAGGTGGCGTAAAAAGGTCGCCTGCAGTTGTGGGAGCAGACACACACAACACGCCCCGGAAGACAAAGCTGTCCCCCTCACCGAGACGATCCGTCCAGCAGCGTCGTCCAAGGGAAGGAAAGCAGCATATATACCAAAGCTGAGGTAACTGCCCAGCACGTTCAGGGTGAGGTGGGGGTCAGTAAGGTGGTGAAAGTCAGTGCCATATGGCTGGCACCAAGTAGTGTAGTGATTAGAATGGAGCATACACTGTATTTATCTTCACAAGGGTCAATATATGCAGCTCAGGCCAGGTGAAGCATGTCTGCTGTGATCACAGAGGTAAGGGACATATATCAGCTTGCAGCAAGAAGAAGAGGCAGGAAAAGGTGCACACAGGAGCTCCCCGTTAGAGACTTTATCTCCGGCAGTAAAGGCTCACCTCACAGCCCACAAGATGGCTGCCGCTTCTTGGTGAGTGCTCCCAGAGGTCTTCTATGCATTTCGTTTCACGGCTCCCGGCACGTTGTGCAGGTGATGCGGCTGCCGCGGGGAGCGGTGAGGCAGTCTCCGGCGGGCTATGCAGTCAGAGGGAAGGTCACAGGGCCCCCGTACGCGGCTCCGTAGTGCGTCCCGGTCCGTCTCCAAAATTGAGTCCCCGGCTTGGCAGACGAAGGAAGCCCGCAACCCGCAGAGACGTCCGAAGCCGGCTCCCGATTCCGCGGCGCTTACCTGCGGGTATGGGGATGTTGAGGAGGAGGGAGGGGGTCAAGTGGGTCCGGGGAGGGGGGTATTTTTATGTATAAGGGCTTTTTATACGTGTGCAAGCCGGAGCTCCACACAAATGCAGCTCTTGCAGTTGCCAGCCAGGCCACGCCCCCATGTGAACCTTTTTTTAAATATTGAACAAGTGTACAACAAAAAAATATATCTTATGGTTTAACTCGTGATACTGTACATAGTACATACATCATCATAAAATATGAGTCATAAAGTCACTAATTTATTATAGGATGTTACACATACAATCTCTTACAATAAAGGAATCCCTCTAGTAGGATGGATAACACAGACGTAGATATAAGGGGGAATTCAATTAGCCATGGTAAAGTGATGTGCACCGGAAATTTTGTGTTTTGGATTCGGTTCCGCGGCCGTGTTTTGGATTCGGACGCGTTTTGGCAAAACCTCCCTGAAAATTTTTGTCGGATTCGAGTGTGTTTTGGATTCGGGTCTTTTTTTACAAAAAACCCTCAAAAACAGCTTAAATCTTAGAATTTTGGGGTCATTTTGATCCCATAGTATTATTAACCTCAATAACCATAATTTCCACTCATTTCCAGTCTATTCTGAACACCTCACACCTCACAATATTATTTTTAGTCCTAAAATTTGCACCGAGGTCGCTGTGTGACTAAGCTAAGCGACCCAAGTGGCCGACACAAACACCTGGCCCATCTAGGAGTGGCACTGCAGTGTCAGACAGGATGGCAGATTAAAAAAATTGTCCCCAAACAGCACATGATGCAAAGAAAAAAAGAGGCGCAATGAGGTAGCTGTGTGACTAAGCTAAGCGACCCAAGTGGCCGACACAAACACCTGGCCCATCTAGGAGTGGCACTGCAGTGTCAGACAGGATGGCAGATTTAAAAAATAGTCCCCAAACAGCACATGATGCAAAGAAAAAAAGAGGTGCACAAAGGGTGCTGGATGGCTAAGCTAAGCGACCCAAGTGGCCGACACAAACACCTGGCCCATCTAGGAGTGGCACTGCAGTGTCAGACAGAATGGCACTTCAAAAAATAGTCCCCAAACAGCACATGATGCAAAGAAAAATGAAAGAAAAAAGAGGTGCAAGATGGAATTGTCCTTGGGCCCTCCCACCCACCCATATGTTGTATAAACAGGACATGCACACTTTAACAAACCCATAATTTCAGCGACAGGGTCTGCCACACGACTGTGACTGAAAAGACTGGTTGGTTTGGGCCCCCACCAAAAAAGAAGCAATCAATCTCTCCTTGCACAAACTGGCTCTACAGAGGCAAGATGTCCACCTCATCATCATCCTCCGATTCCTCACCCCTTTCACTGTGTACATCCCCCTCCTCACAGATTATTAATTTGTCCCCACTGGAATCCACCATCTCAGGTCCCTGTGTTTACTTTCTGGAGGCAATTGCTGGTGAATGTCTCCACAGAGGAATTGATTATAATTTATTTTGATGAACATCATCTTCTCCACATTTTCTGGAAGTAACCTCGTACGCCGATTGCTGACAAGGTGAGCGGCTGCACTAAACACTCTTTCAGAGTACACACTGGAGGGGGGCAACTTAGGTAAAATAAAGCCAGTTTGTGCAAGGGCCTCCAAATTGCCTCTTTTTCCTGCCAGTATACGTACGGACTGTCTGACGTGCCTACTTGGATGCGGTCACTCATATAATCCTCCACCATTCTTTCAATGGTGACAGAATCATATGCAGTGACAGTAGACGATATGTCAGTAATCGTTAGCAGATCCTTCAGTCCGGACCAGATGTCAGCACTCACTCCAGACTGCCCTGCATCACCGCCAACGGGTGGGCTCGGAATTCTTAGCCTTTTCCTCGCAGCCCCAGTTGCAGGAGAATGTGAAGGAGGAGCTGTTGACGGGTCACGTTCCGATTGACTTGACAATTTTCTCACCAGCAGGTCTTTGAACCTCTGCAGACTTGTGTCTGCCGGAAAGAGAGATACAACGTAGGTTTTAAATCTAGCATTGAGCACGGTGGCCAAAATGTAGTGCTCTGATTTCAACAGATTGACCACCCGTGAATCCTGGTTAAGCGAATTAAGGGCTCCATCCAAAAGTCCCGCATGCCTAGCGGAATCGCTCTGTTTTAGCTCCTCCTTCAATGTCTCCAGCTTCTTCTGCAAAAGCCTGATGAGGGGAATAACCTGACTCAGGCTGACAGTGTCTGAACTGACTTCACGTGTGGCAAGTTCAAAGGGTTGCAGAACCTTGCACAACATTGAAATCATTCTCCACTGCGCTTGAGTCAGGTGCATTCCCCCTCCTTTGCCTATATCGTAGGTAGCTGTATAGGCTTGAATGGCCTTTTGCTGCTCCTCCATCCTCTGAAGCATATAGAGGGTTGAATTCCACCTCGTTACCACCTCTTGCTTCAGATGATGGCAGGGCAGGTTCAGGAGTGTTTGCTGGTGCTCCAGTCTTCGGCACGCGGTGGCTGAATGCCGAAAGTGGCCCGCAATTCTTCGGGCCACCGACAGCATCTCTTGCACGCCCCTGTCGTTTTTTAAATAATTCTGCACCACCAAATTCAATGTATGTGCAAAACATGGGACGTGCTGGAATTTGCCCACATGTAATGCATGCACAATATTGCTGGCGTTGTCCGATGTCACAAATCTCCAGGAGAGTCCAATTGGGTAAGCCATTCTGCGATGATGTTCCTCAGTATCCGCAAGAGGTTGTCAGCTGTGTGCCTGTTATGGAAAGCGGTGATACAAAGCGTAGCCTGCCTAGGAACGAGTTGGCGTTTGCGAGATGCTGCTACTGGTGCCGCCGCTGCTGTTCTTGCTGCAGGAGGCAATACATCTACCCAGTGGGCTGTCACAGTCATATAGTCCTGAGTCTGCCCTGCTCCACTTGTCCACATGTCCGTGGTTAAGTGGACATTGGGTACAACTGCATTTTTTAGGACACTGGTGACTCTTTTTCTGACGTCTGTGTACATTTTCAGTATCGCCTGCCTAGAGAAATGGAACCTAGATGGTATTTGGTACTGGGAACACAGTATCTCAATCAATTCTTTAGTTCCCTGTGAATTATCGGTGGATACCGGAAACACGTTTCACACCACCCAGGCTGCCAAGGCCTGAGTTATCTGCTTTGCAGCAGGATGACTGCTATGATAATTCATCTTCCTCGCAAAGGACTGTTGGACAGTCAATTGCTTAGTGGAAGTAGTACAAGTGGTCTTCCGACTTCCCCTCTGGGATGACGTTCAGCTCCCAGCAGCAACAACAGCAGCGCCAGCAGCAGTAGGCGTTACACTCAAGGATGCATCGGAGGAATCCCAGGCAGGAGAGGACTCATCAGACTTGACAGTGACATGGCCTGCAGGACTATTGGCTTTCCTGTCTAAGGAGGAAATTGACACTGAGGGAGTCTGTGGTGTGGTTTGCAGGAGCTTGGTTACAAGAGGAAGGGATTTAGTTGGCAGTGGACTGCTTCCGCTGTCACCCAAAGTTTTTGAACTTGTCAATGACTTCTGATGAATGCGCTCCAGGTGACGTATAAGGGAGGATGTTCCTAGGTGGTTAACGTCCTTACCCCTACTTATTACAGCTTGACAAAGGCAACACACGGCTTGACACCAGTTGTCCGCATTTCTGTTGAAATAATTCCACACCGAAGTGGTGATTTTTTTTTGTAATTTGACCAGGCATGTCAATGGCCATATTCGTCCCACGGACAACAGGTGTCTCCCCTGGTGCCTGACTTAAAGAAACCACCTCACCATCAGAATCCTCCTTGTCAATTTCCTCCCCAGCGCCAGCAACACCCATACCCTCATCCTGGTGTACTTCAACAGTGACATCTTCAAATTGACTATCAGGAACTGGACTGCGCGTGCTCCTTCCAGCACTTGCAGGGGGCGTGCAAATGGTGGAAGGCGCCACTTCTTCCCGTCCAGTGTTGGGAAGGTCTCTCTCTCTCCCTCTCCTGGCCTCGCCTCTCTCTCCTTTCCTCACCTCTCTCTCCCGTCCTCACCTCTCTCTCCCCTGTCTTCACCTCCCTCTCTTACTCTCTCTCTCTCCTGGCCTCACCTCTCTCTCCTTTCCTCACCTCTCTCTCCTGTCCTCACCTCTCTCTCTCTCTCTCTCTCTCTCTCACCTAACAGCTACTTCCATAGCGTCTCTATTGCAGTGTAACATGTATGAGGAGCTCTACTGTGGTGTAACGCGTATAAGGGTCTCTACTTTGGCGTAACATGTATAAGCTGCTGAACTGTGGTGTAATGTATATAAGTGGCTGAACTGTGGTGTAATGTATATAAGTGGCTGAACTGTGGTGTAATGTATATAAGTGGTTGTGTAAAAGGGAGGTTGGAGGGGGTGATGGTGACAAAGAATGCTGTCACCCTGAGCTCTGCAAGGTCTAGAACCAGCCTTGGTGTCCATGTATAAACACTAAGCTTGGTGTTGGAATTATCTGCTAGGGGGCCCCAACGAAAATCTTGCCTAGGGCATCAATTTGCTTAGGGCCGGCTCTGACTGGAGGAGCAATGTGCGGTCAGTTGAAAGACCGTACACTGCATCCTCCATACAGTGCAGGGAGGGACAGAGCAGCAGCAGCCTTTTCATGATGTATAATGTGCTCCCAGGAGCCAAACTGGCTGCACAGCTACTGCGGTCCCACGCTCTTCCTACCCCCATTGTAGTACCTTCATTACTGGAACTTCAAGCCTCCTAATCCTAAGAGGCTCAGCCTCCTTCCAATGGTACCGCCTCCTCCTCCCCAGTGGCTCCACCTCCAGGGGCGCAAAAATGGGATTGAATCTTGCCCCCCCAACCTAACTCTACAAAATCCACCTCATGACGCTGGGGCTCCGCTAAAGGAGTCCGCCCCAGTGGGGGCACGTCTTCGAGTTTTCAGCCACATCTGGGTTCACTCGCAGGTGGATCCCTGGGCAATAGAAATTGTTTCTCAGGGTTACAAGCTGGAATTCGAAGAGGTGCCTCCTCGCCGGTTTTTCAAATCGGCCCTACCATCTTCTCCCCAGGAAAGGGAGATAGTGTTAAATGAAATTCACAAATTGTATCTTCAACAGGTGGTGGTCAAGGTTCCCCTGCTTCAACAAGGAAGGGGATATTACTCGACCCTAATTGTAGTCCCGAAACCGGACGGTTCGGTCAGACCCATAATAAATTTAAAATCCCTGAACCTATACTTGAAAAGGTTCAAGTTCTAGATGGAATCGCTAAAAGCGGTCATCGCCAGCCTGGAAGGGGGGGATTTTATGGTATCTCTGGACATAAAGGATGCATACCTTCATGTTCCCATTTATCCACCTCATCAGGCGTACCTGAGATTTGCGGTACAGAATTGTCATTATCAATTTCAGACGTTGCCGTTTGGTCTCTCCACGGCCCCGAGAAATTTTCACCAAGGTAATGGCGGAAATGATGGTGCTCCTGCGCAAGCAAGGTGTCACAATTATCCCGTACATGGACGATCTCCTCATAAAAGCGAGATCAAGAGAGCATTTGCTGAACAGCGTATCACTTTCACTGAAGGTGTTACAGCAACACGGCTGGATTCTCAATATCCCGAAGTCGCAGTTGGTTCCTACAACTCGTCTGACTTTCTTGGGCATGATTCTGGATACGGACCAGAAAAGGGTTTAGCTTCCGATAGAAAAGGCCCAGGAACTCATGACTCTGGTCAGGAACTTATTGAAACCAAAACAGGTGTCAGTGCATCACTGCACTCGAGTCCTGGGAAACAAGTGGTCCGGGTCACATCTACAGATTCATCAGTTGATCACCCTGTCCCCCAGGGCCAGGGTATCTCTCCTGTGGTGGCTGCAGAGTGCTCACCCTCTAAAGGGCCGCAGGTTCGGCATTCAGGACTGGATCCTGGTAACCACGGACGCGAGCCTCCGAGGTTGGGGAGCAGTCACACAGGGAAGACATTTCCAAGGTCTTTGGTCAAGTCAAGAGACTTGTCTTCACATCAACATCCTGGAACTGAGGGCCATATACAACGCCCTACGTCAAGCGGAGACCTTACTTCGCGACCAACCAGTTCTGATCCAGTCAGACAACGTCCCCACAGTAGCTCATGTAAATCGCCAAGGCGGCACAAGGAGCAGAATGGCGATAGCGGAAGCCACCAGAATTCTTCATGTAAGCGCACTGTCAGCAGTGTTCATTCTGGAAGTGGACAACTGGGAAGCAGACTTCCTCAGCAGACACGACCTGCATCCAGGAGAGTGGGGACTTCATCAGGAAGTCTTCGCACAGATTGCAAGTCAGTGGGGACTGCCCCAGATAGATATGATGGCGTCCCGACTCAACAAAAAGCTACAGAGGTATTACGCCAGGTCAAGAGACCCTCAGGCAGCAGCTGTAGACGCCCTAGTGACACCGTGGGTGTTCCGGTCGGTCTATGTATTTCCTCCTCTTCCTCTCATACCCAAGGTGTTGAGAATAATAAGAAAAAGAGGAGTGAGAACAATTCTCATTGTTCCAGATTGGCCACAAAGGACCTGGTATCCGGATCTGCAGGAAATGCTCACAGAAGATCCGTGGCCTTTTCCTCTAAGACAGGACCCGTTTGACGGCATGGCTGTTGAACGCTGGATCCTAGCGGAAAAAGGTATTCCGGATGAGGTCATTCCTATGCTAATAAAGGCTAGGAAGGACGTGACATCTAAAAATGATCACCGTATATGGCGAAAATATGTTTCTTGGTGTGAGGCCAGGAATGCCCCTACGGAAGAATTTCATCTGGGCCGCTTCCTTCACTTCCTACAAACTGGAGTGAATTTGGGCCTAAAATTAGGCTCTATTAAGGTTCAGATTTCGGACTTATCCATTTTCTTTCAAAAGGAATTGGCTTCTATCCCTGAAGTACAGACTTTTGTGAAGGGAGTGCTGCATATTCAGCCTCCTTTTGTACCTCCGGTGGCGCCTTGGGACCTTAACGTGGTGTTAAGTTTCCTTAAGTCACACTGGTTTGAACCACTTAAAACGGTGGTTATGCGTGACTTGGAGGATTCCGAGTACCTTGATGTCGTCAGGGCTTTGAAAATTTACGTGGCCAGAACGGCTAGAGTCAGAAAAACAGAAGCACTGTTTGTCCTGTATGCAGCCAACAAGATTGGCGCCCCTGCTTCAAAGCAGACTATTGATCGCTGGATCTGTAACACGATTCAGCAGGCGCATTTTATGGCAGGATTGCCGTTACCAAAATTGGTCAAGGCCCATTCCACTAGGAAAGTGGGCTCTTCTTGGGCGGCTGCCCGAGGGGTCTCGGCACTACAGCTGTGCTGAGCTGCTACTTGGTCGGGTTCAAACACATTTGCAAAGTTCTATAAGTTTGATACCCTGGCTGAGGAGGACCTCCTGTTTGCTCAATCGGTGCTGCAGAGTCATCCGCACTCTCCCGCCCGTTTGGGAGCTTTGGTATAATCCCCATGGTCCTTATGGAGTCCCCAGCATCCTCTAGGACGTAAGAGAAAATAAGATTTTAAACCTACCGGTAAATCTTTTTCTCGTAGTCCGTAGCGGATGCTGGGCGCCCGTCCCAGGTGCGGACTACTTCTGCAAGGCTTGTATATAGTTTTGCTTACATAAGGGTTATGTTATAGTTTTAATCGGTCTTGGACTGATGCTATGTTGTTTTCATACTGTTAACTGGTTAATATATCACAAGTTATACGGTGTGATTGGTGTGGCTGGTATGTGTCTTGCCCTTGGATTAACAAAAATCCTTTCCTCGTACTGTCTGTCTCCTCTGGGCACAGTTTCTCTAACTGAGGTCTGGAGGAGGGGCATAGAGGGAGGAGCCAGTGCACACCCAGATCTGAAGTGTTTCTTAAAGTGCCCATGTCTCCTGCGGAGCCCGTCTATCCTCATGGTCCTTACGGAGTCCCCAGCATCCTCTACGGACTACGAGAAAAAGATTTACCGGTAGGTTTAAAATGTTGGCCCTCATTCCGAGTTGATCGGTCGCAAGGCAAATTTAGCAGAGTTACACACGCTAAGCCGCCGCCTACTGGGAGTGAATCTTAGCTTCTTAAAATTGCGACCGATGTATTCGCAATTTTGCGATTACTAACTACTTAGCAGTTTCAGAGTAGCTCCAGACTTACTCTGCCTGTGCGATCAGTTCAGTGCTTGTCGTTCCTGGTTGACGTCACAAACACACCCAGCGTTCGCCCAGGCACTCCCACCGTTTCCCCGGCCACTCCTGCGTTTTTTCCGGAAACGGTAGCGTTTTCAGCCACACGCCCCTGAAACGCCGTGTTTCCGCCCAGTAACACCCATTTCCTGTCAATCACATTACGATCGCCGGAGCGAAGAAAAAGCCGTGAGTAAAAATACTTTCTTCATAGTAAAGTTACTTGGCGCAGTCGCAGTGCGAACATTGCGCATGCGTACTAAGCGGATTTTCACTGCGATGCGATGAAAAAGAACGAGCGAACAACTCGGAATGAGGGCCGTTATTTTCTTTTCCTTTCATTGTATAACCGCATTGCTGGGAGAACATTATATTTACTGTTACACACCAATAAAACCATGAAGGCATCAGGACAAAACTTCCTATAAAAAAAAACAGGTTATAGCAACGAAACCCAAAATATGTAATTTGACAAAAAAAAAATTTCATTCAAATACATTTGTTGTGGTTCAAATGATTAAAATGTGGCTGCAAAGAGTTTCCAATATAAATACATTCATTCTCCTTCTCCCTCTTTCTCTCTAATAGGGGGGTATCCAATTAGAGACTAACTGTCTCATTGTGGGCCAAATTGGATAGCCTGTAAAAAAAATTGAGGTGACACATTGGGAAAAATCGTGAAAAACGGGGTTTTTCACACCCAATGTTTCTTCACCTTTATTTGGATACCCCCCTTGCTCACATAGAAGACCATTCCCAGAAAAATCTGCACCTACCATATGGCTGGTGGAAGTATTGATGGTGCGACCATTAGTGCTGTCTACAAATGCACCAAATGGTATTACAGTGTCTGAAGATGCTCAAAGTGGTCGTCTCAGTACTTGCACATTCATATACACTGATGTACACCAGGGGAAGGGCTGACACTATGATGATGATGATGATGATGAAGATGATGATGATTATCAGTTATTTATTTAGCACACATATTTTCTGGAATGCTTTACAGAGAATATTTGGCCATTCACACTAGTCCCTGCCCCAGTAGAGTCTACCATCAAATCTATGTTCCCTGATACATATACACACACACATACACGCTATGGTTATTTTTTGTTTGTTTGTTTGTTGGGAGCCAGTTAATGTACCAGTATATTTTTGGAATTGTGGGAGGAAACCGGAGTACCAGGAGGAAACCAATGCCAGTACGGGATAACGTAAAAACTCCACACAGTTAGCGCCATGATGGGAACTAAACCCAGTTAGTGCGGCAGTAATAATATCCACTACCAGTGGTTCTCAAACTCGGTCCTCAACCGCACACGTTTCACGGTTTCCATGTCACCCAGCAGCTGCACTGTGTATCACCAACTGTCACATTTTAAAAATCTACAGGTGACCTGCAAAACATGAACCGTGTGTGGTCCTGAGGACTGAGTTTGAGAACCTGTGCATTACACCATCTGTGCTGAGCATTAGCATATAGTCATAGGCATGACTACGTCAAAAGATGCAAGATTAGTTACAAAAGTGTGCGACTCTAAATTAGGGGTGTAGCAAGGGTGATTGCAGTGGAGCACGAGCTCCGGGCCCCAAATAGGGGGAAACCGACACACTCAACAACCAACTCCATGCACCACCAACCCCCCACCAACTGCATCGTGCACTATTGTACAAGCAGCCGCAGAGGAGGAGGAGGAGGTAAAGCAGAAGGGGTTGCAGACTGATTTGGAGACAGTGGACATGTACTAAGCAGTGATAAAAGTGGAGAAGTGAGTCAGTGGAGAAGTTGCCCATGGCAACCAATCAGCTGCTCTGTATACTTTTATAGTTGTTAATGCTGATTGGTTGCCATGGGCAACTTCTCCACTGGCTCACTTCTCCACTGTCTGCTTGTAGCTGTGCAGCAGTGTTACTTCTGTCCAGCAGCAACAGTCTCTGCCCCCGCTGCTGCTGCTGCTGCAACAACTCTCTCTGCCCCAGCTTATGCAGCATCCAGGGGCGAGGACACCCCTAGGCACAACAGTAACCTCCGCCCCCCGCCTGCTTATTTTTATTATTTTTGTTAACTGGTTATAAGCCCTCATTTGATGATAACCAATTTAATAGAATAATAAAAAAACCACCATGACTTTTTTTATTTTTATACATATTTACTAAGCAGGCAGTATGTGCATGACTTACCCATTTATACACCAGTCAAGTTGGCATACAGTATGGCACAGTACAGTGGAAATATTTTGCAGTTACTGGTACATTTTGGGCTGACATTACCAACACAAGCATCCAAGTGCCGCTCCTAGGCATGTGCCTAATGGGAAATTCGCCACTGGCAGCATCTCTCTCTTTCATGGAAGCTACAGCACATCTCTACTTCAGATGCTACAGCACCTCTCTCTGCCCATGTAAGAATGGGGGGGGGGGGCGGTGTGTGTAGTGCCTGCTGCCGTGCAGGTGTAGTTTCGCTACTCACCAGGCGCCGCACTCTCTCACCTTCAGGTACCGGAACCTTTAACGGACCTGGAAATCTTCAGACTGGACCCGAACACGATGACCTAGGACAGGCATGTCCAAACTGCGGCCCTCCAGCTTTTGTGAAACTACATATCCCAGCATGCCCTGACACAGTTTTGCGGTCAGAGAATGCTAAAGCTGTGTCAGGGAATGCTGGGATGTTTAGTTTCACAACAGCTGGAGGGCCGCAGTTTGGACATGCCTGACCTAGGAGGAAGGAGATTGCTGAATGCTGTCCTCCTGACTGTGGACCGAAACGCCCTCCAGGACCAAGGAAAATAGCGCTTTCGGGCTAGGTGAGGGTCATCCTGGGCGCACGGCCTCAGAGCCCGAATTTCACCTATTGGCACTCTCGCACCAGGTGGAAATTCAACCTTGCACCAGCGTGCAAGGCTCACCGTTCGCCCTGAAGGAAGGGAGACAGATAGGGACAAACACAGAAGGAACACACGGACAGATGTTACTCACCGTCCTACATCTTGTACTCCGATCTTCTCCACTTACAGGTTCCTGTAAGGAGGCAAAGAGAGAAACAGCCGTGCAGGGCCAAGAACAACCCTAGTGTGCATCCGCTACACTACAGATGGGTCCACATTTATCTTGACCTTTAATAGGATTAACTGAGACTGGCCAGTCGGACTAATCCCCTGCTGTATTGTTCTCTGTATTGTATTGCAGCTGAGAACAATAGATGAAGGGTCATATTGTGCCTAGGCGCAGAAAACTAGTCAAGATAACCGTGGTCCCATCTGTAGCTACATAAAGAAAGCCCTCAAACTAGATGCAAAAAGGAATTGTTTTGAAAACCACACGGATTGGCGCAGAAAGATGCTGCCTATGGAAAAAATTGACCCAATTGGATATCACCCCTCATCCAAAATTATATACACAAAACTAGAACAGAGTAGGATCAATTAATCCCTTTGGCGCATGGGAAGGTATCTTTATTCAAAAAAATTGTATTTTTGCACATTTATATGTACTTGGATTTATGTACATGTGCCTTTTGAGGAACGAATAAAAATAATTTTTTGGAGATTAAGAGCTCTCTGTGGATCCCGGCTAGAAAAATATTTGTGACGAAGGGATCCAGCAAAGATATCTTGATGAGATTTACGCCGCAGACCTACTTGTGAGTTGGGGTACGCCCAGCAGACATGGTTGGCGAGTGAGAAATACCCTTAAAGGAGTCACCCCACTATTTACGGCCGAAAGAAACCTTTATGGGAGTTCACACCTCGATTGCCGTGTGAGTTGGGGTATGATACCCAGGTTCATTTTCTCAAATACCTCTAATTTCACCTATATTTAGAATAACAGAGATACCTTGATGTGTACAGTTTACTCCCTAACAGCGTGAGTGGGGGTACGCATATATATTTATGCTGGAGACTTACTTATAAGTTGGGGTACGCCCGATTGACGAGTGAAAGATACCTTTATAGGAGTTATCCAGTTGTTCATTGTGTGAGTTTGGGGTATCCACATTATTTTATTGACAGACCAAGTTTCCTAGTTAGACGGTGCCTGGGAAGGAGACGACTGTATATATATTTAAACCTTCCTGGGTGTGTTTGAGACACGGGAACTGTTCTATATAAATTTATTCCATATGTGAAAGAAGCTATACTACACATTGGTTGTTTCTCTTTTCATTTCTTTCATCTGTATGAGGCTATCCTTGATTATGACTATACATCAGGAACCAAATCTGTGAACAGTGAAAAGAAACCTTGATAGGAGTCTACACTTCTAGTGTCATGTGAGTTGGGGTACGATACCCAAGTTTACCCTTTAAGAATTAAGATTTCAGGGATTTCAGTTTCGTCACATTTACAAGAATAAAGATACCTTGATGTGTGTAACCCACTCCTTAACAGCGTGAGTGGGGGTACGCAAACATAAGTCGCTTTTCTATATAGGAAAGTAATTTTATTGTCATAATCTTTATTGCCCTTTCCCATGCGCCAAAAGCCCTCAAACTGGCTCAAGTGTGGGTGGTGCAACACAAACTATGCACAAACTTTAAAACAACACTTTGCCCTGCACGGTAACAACACACATAACATCATCAGAGTACGAAAGCAAACGGTACTTTTCCTTTAAATCCCTACCTGCACTCTGGGGGGGTGGACACCGCACAGCCTACCCACCTCCTGTACCCTCTCTTATGTGGGGCTCAGGCCAAGCAAGCCTGCCTACCTATCAGGGGCGTCACAACATTTTAGGTTGGGGGGGCAAGATTCAATCCCATTTTTTGCGCCCCTGGAGGTGGAGCCACTGGGGAGGAGGAGGAGGTACCATTGGAAGGAGGCGGAGCCTCTTAGGAGTAGGAGGCTTGAAGTTCCAGTAATGAAGGTACTACAATGGGGGTAGGAAGAGCGTGGGACCGCAGTAGCTGTGCAGCCAGCTTGGTGCCTGGGAGCACATTATACATCATGAAAAGGCTGCTGCTGCTCTGTCCCTCCCTGCACTGTACGGAGGATGCAGTGTGCGGTCTTTCAACTGACCGCACATTGCTCCTCCAGTCAGAGCCGGCCCTAAGCAAATTAATGCCCTAGGCAAGATTTTCGTTGGGGCCCCCTAGCAGATAATTCCAACACCAAGCTTAGTGTTTATACACGGACACCAAGGCCGGTTCTAGACCTTGCAGAGCTCAGGGTGACAGCATTCTTTGTCACCATCAACCCCCTTCAACCTCCCTTTTACACAACCACTTATATACATTACACCACAGTTCAGCCACTAATGTACATTACACCACAGTTCAGCCACTTATATACATTACACCACAGTTCAGCAGCTTATACATGTTACGCCACAGTAGAGACCCTTATACGCGTTACACCACAGTAGAGCTCCTCATACATGTTACACTGCAATAGAGACGCTATGGAAGTAGCTGTTAGGTGAGAGAGAGAGAGGTGAGGACAGGAGAGAGAGGTGAGGAAAGGAGAGAGAGGTGAGGCCAGGAGAGAGAGAGAGTAAGAGAGGGAGGTGAAGACAGGGGGAGAGAGAGGTGAGGATGGGAGAGAGAGGTGTGGAAAGGAGAGAGAGGTGAGGCCAGGAGGGAGAGAGTAAGAGAGGGAGGTGAAGACAGGGGAGAGAGAGGTGAGGACGGGAGAGAGAGGTGAGGAAAGGAGAGAGAGGCGAGGCCAGGAGAGGGAGAGAGAGAGAGAGAGAGGGGAGAGAGAGGTGAGGATGGGAGAGAAAGAGAGGTGAGGCCGGGAGAGATAGGGAGGTGAAGACGGGAGAGACAGAGAGGGAGGTGAGGACGGGAGAGAGAGAGGGAGGTGAGAACGGGAAAGAGAGAGGGAGGTGAGGACAGAAAGAGAGAGGGAGGTGAGGACGGGAGAGAGAGGGGCAGGTAAGGACGGGAGAGAGAGGGGCAGGTGAGGACGAGAGAGAGAGAGGTAGGAGGCAGAGCCGGCCATAGGCATAGGCAAACTAGGCGATTGCCTAGGGCATTTGATATGCCTAGGGGCATCAACAGCTTCTGCTGATTAAAATTATATGCGGCATGCCTATATCCTGTGTGTAGCATTTAATATGCAGATACTGCCACAGTCTCACACAGTATATATGCATGATGCATATCATGTTAATAAGCAGAAGCTGCTTGTGCATCCTAGCCACATAGCAATGCAAATAATATGCATTTTCATTAAAAAAAAATGTGCCCGACCTTAGCATTGAGGCAAGATTTATGAGGACACATCTGTATCCATGCAGAGGCAGAGGTCACAGTGTTAGTGGAAGTGTGAGTGCTGTGTGCATGTGAGTGGGTTGGTTGTGCAGTAGTGTTCGGAATATGTGTAAGGAGCATTATGTGTGTCATGTAAAAATGCATTAATAATGTGCAACATATGTCTAAGGGGCACTATGTGTGTCATTATGTGTATAAGGGCATTAATAATGTGCGGCATATGTGTAACAGGTTACTACTGTATGTTTGTCATTATGTGTATAGGGGCACTAATGTGCAGCAAATGTGTAGGGGGCACTATGTGTATAAGGGCATTAATAATGTGCAGCATATGTGTAAGGGACATTATGTGTAAAAGGGCATTAATAAAGGTTGTCATAATGTGTAAGGCGCATTATGTTTATAAGGATATTAATAATGTGTCTCATAGGTGTAAGGGGCATTACTGTGTGGCATTGTGTATATAAGGTGCTCTACTATGTGGTGTTGCGTATAGAAAGGGCACTACTGTGTCATCTAATGTGAATAAAAAGCAATAGGGTGTGGTGTAATGTGAATAAGGAGCAATTCAGTGTGATGTAATGTGAATAAGGGGCTCTACTGTGAGGAGTACCGTTTATAAGGTAAAGTGATACTTCTGTGGGATGTAATATGAATTATGAACACTATCGCATGATCAAATGTGAATAAAGTTGCAGTACTGTGTGGCGTAATTGGAATTGGGGTTACTATTGTGTGGCCATGCCCCTTGCCAGCAAAAACACACCCCTTTTTGGGCTGTGCGCCATATGTGCGAACTGTTCCTATTTAAAATATAGGGGGTACAACTACAAACACCAAAATAAGGACTGCTATGGATGAGGGGTGATGGTGCTGGGAAAGAGGTGCAAGGTCAGAGGCGGAACCAGTGGCGGTGCTAGGGGGCACCAGCCAAAATCTTGCCTAGGGCATCATATTGGTTAGGGCCGGCTCTGGTAGGAAAGAATGGGAGAGAGAGAGGAGAGAACGGGAGAGAGAGAGAGAGAACAGGAGAAAGAGAGGGACGGAGAGTGGTGAGGATGGGGAGAGAGAGGTGAGGAGGGGAGAGAGAGAGGTGAGGACGGGAGACAGAGAGGGAAAGAGAGTGAGTTAGCCAGGGCAAGTGTACACCTGCACTCACCCTGGCAGCTCCAGCTTGCATATCTCCTGTCAGTGCTGATGCTGCAGCTTCTATGCTGTGCTGCTGGGGCAGGGATCCAGGACTGCCTGGGTGATGAATCTCCTCCTCAGGGCAATTAGGCTGCAGAATGGATGGGAGGGCGTGCGGCTACATGTAGTACTATGTGCCATCACCCTACGCGCTGCAGCTGATGCGCCTCTGACTTCTCTCCCCTGCAGCTGCTCCCAGAATGCCGTGCATGATGACATTGCTCCTGAACCGGCATTCTGGGAAAAGAAGACCGCAGCAGTAGCGATGGATGGGGAAAATAT